>NW_006159448.1:1177258-1220903 GCF_000334495.1 Tupaia belangeri chinensis | reverse complement strand
CACCCCCCAGGGGGGATGGTCACGCCGCAATCCCTTCTCCTCCATTCTCCTCTCGGGATCTTGGGCACGCACACACACGCGCCTAGCGTGAGTTTTAAGCCACCGGGTCCTGGATGCAAACCGTGGTTGACTCCGTGGGAGTCCAGCGACATAGCCATTACGCTAACTGCTGGTCCCCTGTATGGAATCTTTCTGAAGGGAAGACTTTCGATGTAAAATAAGTGAAATGAATACAAAAAAAGTTTGAGGTTTTTAGAATTTAATTTTTTGGAGAACAAATATTAATAGTCATAAGTGTTTAAATGTAACTGTAAACCTCTTTCAATTAATCTTATATTGTTATGTTGCATCCTTGTGTATTAAAACTGCATATTCCAATCATAAAGTATTTTCATATTAAGGGATCAGAATCTGATATTTTATTTCTCAGAGAGGAAAACTTGCTTTTTAACTCATCGAATCAGACTACCCCTAAGGATGAATTTGCCAAACAGAGGGCCAAACTATTAATTACCATCATGGTCAGTTTGTCATTAATTTCTTAAACAAAAGCATAAATACAAGATGGATAATAGCTGACTATGGCATCATTAAAGCAGAGAAATATCCGGGGGTTCAGTTAATTCGCCAAAGGAATAACAACATCTCTACAATTATATTGTCATCCTGTGATGTAATAACAGAGTATTAAACACAAAGGCCAGAAAGCAACATTCTAAAATGTCTGAATCATATTTTTACATAAGCCACAGAATTCACAATTTGGCTATTCTACATTCAAAATACAGATGAGTAAGGCAAGTCAGAAAGTAGAATGAAGAAAATAACTATAGGATCAGATTATAAAAATTAAATCTAAATATTCTCAATTCTTTTAAAATTTAGAGGAAAATGAATAGATACAAGTTATCATTTATATACATGAAATACCAATAGCGTTTATAGACAATAGTGATCAACTTAGTGTATTTCCTTTGATTATTAAATAAAAGAATGCTAGAAGATTGCAATAGAACTGTTTATGTGAGATATTTTGAAAAGTTGCTATCCAGTTAGTGGCATGGTGGTTAAGGTAGCTGGATCCCACATGGCTGACTGCATAGTTCAAGTCTCAGATGTGGTGGCTTGAAAAACAAGCCAGAATGTGTGTATATACGTGCCTAAAATCCCAAGAGGAAGATGCAGGAAAAAGGATTGTGGTGTGGCCAGCCCCCCTGGGAAGGTGATTTCTCACTTTCTCTCTCCTCTGTGTCTCTCCTCAGCAAAATTATTAACAAACATTCACCTCTGAGACCAGCAGTTAGCTTAATGGCTATGTTGCTGGACTCCCATGCAGTCGACTGCAGTTCAAGCCCTGGATCCGGTGGCTTAAACTCACGCCGGGCGCGTGTGCGTGGGTGCCCAAGATCCCGAGAGGAGAATGAAGGAAAAGAGATTGTGGTGTGGCCATCCCCCCTGGGGGGCGATTTTTCACTTTCTATCTCTCTGTCTCTCACTGTCTTCCTGGCAAGTCCACGTGCCTTCTAGCAAAAACCTCTCCAAAAAAAAATTTATTTCTGCCTCCCTCCAACTTTTAACTTGCATAGAGAACTATAGGTTGACACTGAAGTATATTTACAGGTTGAAAACTGAAGGGGGGGGAGTCAGCAGGTGGCTTAGTGGTTAAGGCTCTGGATTCCCACATGGAGGACTGCAGTCAAGACCCAGACCCAGCTGCTTGAAAATCACGCCAGGGATAATAAAAATAATAAATAATAAATAATAATAAAAATCATGGCAGGAACATGTGCGTGCAGGCCTGAAATCCCAGGAGGAGAATAGAAGAGAAGGGATTGCATGAGGCCATCCCCTTGGGGGACGATTTCTCACTTTCCCTCTCACTGTCTCTCTCTCTTACCAGCA
The DNA here is from genome assembly GCF_000334495.1 of Tupaia belangeri chinensis. Classification (NCBI taxonomy): domain Eukaryota; kingdom Metazoa; phylum Chordata; class Mammalia; order Scandentia; family Tupaiidae; genus Tupaia; species Tupaia belangeri. Next base: position 1,219,001 of record NW_006159448.1, on the reverse strand, counting down.
AACCCACGTGCCATATGGCAAAAACCTTTCAAAAAAATGGAAGGGAAGGAGTATCATGATAAATGAGACTGTATGCTCACAGCACCAGTATTAATATATTGTCATCTAGAATGCTAAAATGTGCATTCATTCTTTAATATGGATTTCTTCTAATCCAACTAGTGAAGTTTCATTCTGAAGATCCACTTGGTCAGAAATATAATTATTACAGGTAGAAAGAAAATAGGATGCCTAGGAATATACTTCAGGATATCCTAGAGGGATACTGAAATACCATCCTTTTTTTCCCCTAGGTGTGTGAGAAAATGCAAAATATATAGGGAGATATTTAGATTAAAGGAGAGAAACTGACCTATGCTCCAAAAGGAAGGAGAGTTACACACGGAATGGCTTTCTAGAGAAGGGCCTGCCAGGGGATGAGATAAAAGTGAGTTTCATCTTCTTGAAGAGGCTAATGAAACCAAATAGCTCCTAGAAATAGGTCCTTAGTATTTGCATATAGGTCAACTCTCTCCCCTACTCTGTCTGCTTCTAGAGATCACAGGTTCATTCCTAGAGGAGAAAAACACTGAGACTGTTACTTCATACCCTTTCTCACTCCTAACTGCAACTAAATGATCAGGTTTACTTTCAAGGCTAGACTTGCACATAGGTTTCTTTTGATATCTAAGAGTTCCTTTGGGTCCTCAAATGCTTCCACATCACCTCAGCAGTGGCTAGCATTTCATTAACAATCAACGCAACCTATCCTTATAAAGTTAGAGAGAGGGGTTGAAAAGAGGAATGCCAGGCAGAGGCATGCCCCTCTAACAAGGGTAACTGATGGCTAATAGTAGGTTCTTTTAGAAAGTAGAGAGAGGATTAGGCTGTAAGAGAAAAATCTGGCACCTAAAGATAAAGACCTTATTGAGCTCCCAAAATAGTGGAGAATAATTTTTTTGCTTTTTAGGGTTTTATTGTTTTTGTTTTATTTTGTTTTGTTTTTACCATAGGACACTTGCACTTGCTAGAGAGAGACAGTGAGAGGGAAAGTGAGAAATCACCCAGTGGGAGGATGACCATGCCATAACCCATTCTCATGGGATTTGGGGCAAGCACTCACATGCACCTGGTGTAATTTTCAAGCCACCAGGTCTGGGACTCAAACCATGTCAGGCATGTCGGAGTCCAGTGCCTTAATCACCATGCCACCTGCTGGCCCCCAGGACAAAGCTATTTTTAGCCTCCTACAGCTGTGCCTAAGTATGGCTAGCATCTAGTTTACTGAAGGGCTATAGTAAAGACTATGATCTGTTTAGGTTGTGTATCTGTCATGGTGCAATTTGGAAAGTGGGGTTTTGAAGAAGGTATCCTTAAAAAGCCATGAGTAGGGTTAAGGAAATTAAGGATGATTTGCAGCAACCAAGGGTCTAGAAAAGCAGGAAGCTGTTACCACCTCTAGGTCACAGGTGCAAGGGGAGGAAATTACCCATACTTGGTGAAAGCTTGCAATTTGGTAGGAGGCTTTTCCTACCTACCAAAGAGACACAGGACTGGGAGAATTTTAGGAGCAAGCCAGGGAGAAAGGGAGGAAATAAATAGCTAGAATTCCTTTCCTCCCTCCTATTCTTGTTTCCCCATGACTGACTCCAACAGAAAGCCAGTGGGAACAGGAGCTTGGATAAGGCAGGCCCTTAGGGTCATATTTACCATTTCCACGGCCCTCCCCCAGCCCCCTTCACTAAGGTAGAAAAAGGAAGTAAACCAATGGGGGTGAGGACATTTTTCCCCCTTATCATGGCTTAACTTTAAAGAACTTTTGCTATCAAAGGGCATATTTGCAGTATCAATGAATAAGTAATTCAATCATTCAGATTCCAATTATGTGGATGTAGATTATATCCCTCAGGTTATCAATCCAATGTATACTGTTTTATATACCCAGTAGAGAAAGTAAAAGATAAAACTAGAACTTGCTAATTGCTTTGAAAGAAAAACAAATACTTTCAGAAGAGCAGAAATTAGAAATTCTAATAATTACAGCTGACTACTATATATTGGGTTGTCAGAAAAGTCATGACATAATTTTTTCTGTTTTTTTTTTCCTATGCAAATACTCATCATGAGTTTTCTAACAACCCAATGACTTACAATTTGTAATGTAATTCAATTTTTAATTAATCCCTAAATCACAGATAACCAGAAGTTTCCAATGAGTTATAGTCCTTAATCAAGTAGTATTTCAAGAATTAACTATTTAGAATATACTCCTGAATGATAGGTAGGATACTGAAGTGCTAATATATGACTCCTGTCTTCACTGCAGACATTCTGAGGAACATATGAACACTTGAAGAAAACATAGGAACATAGGAACACTTGAAGAAAAACAAATGATACAATGTTCTAGATATTTAAGTACTAAATGATGTAAAAATGCAGTCTCCGTTGTACTGTAGAAAGTAGATGCTAAAAATTATAATTATTTTTGGCCTAAAGAGAAAAACTAAGATGAAATGTTATAATACATAAAATTGACATTGGCATCTTCAGTTGGCTTATTTGTCAAAAACCATTTCATACGGAGACCAGGTGTCCAAGTGTCAACTGAATGGTCTCTAATAAAGGAAGTAACTTTTGGTTTATTATAATGTCTAACAATGTATGTGTCCTCAGGTCAGTGGATTTAAGGTTTTTATTTAACCAATTTGTTACAAAATGGATAAATGACCTAAAAACTTCCCTATGCAGGAATAGCAAATGGAAGATAAATACTTGATAAGTATACACACACAAACACATAAAAACCAATAAAAACAAAGTGTCTCTAGCTTTCTGTACAAAATCTTTTCAGATAAAGATAATGAAAACCTATATATATCTGTTAAGAAGTCAGTCAAAGGAATAAAAAAATCACTAGACTATAATATCGATTTATATCCAATATCATTAATGATAAAAGTCCTTCAAATTATATTTTTCTTTAAGATGTTAATAAAGTCATTGTGATTTCTAAGATATTTAAAATTAAAATTATCTAAGATTAGTTTATTTCATACTAATCTTATCATTTTAATTTCTATTTTTGTATTATAGTTCTGAGCTATAGAATTTTTAAAAATATAATAAAATGCATTTAAGGGAATATATTTGATACTGTTTTAGTAAGAGGGTGTGAAATCAAAAGATTCCAAGAGCAGTAGTATAGACTAACGGTGGGCGAACGGGAGGGGGCATTCTCTAAACACACTATTTTGGGGCAGTGTTTAAAAAAAGAGAGAGAGGGAGGGAGAGAGATACCATATAAAAGAATCAAATTTATATGGAAAAGAAAAAAGAGGCAAGAATGACCCAGAATGACCGAAGCTTATTTATGCACCACTACATCCCCAGTGTCCAGTACCTACATCCCACCATTGTCACTACCATGCCCAAGAGAAGGTTGAAGGGGATGCTAAAGGAGATAAAGTCAAGGTGAAGGTTGAATCACAGAGAAGATCTGCAAGGTTGTCTGTGAAACCTGCTTCTCCAAAGCCAGAGCCCAAGTCTAAGAAAGTCCTGCAAAGAAGGGAGAGAAGGTATCCAAAAGAGAAAAAGGAAAGGCTGATGCTGGCAAGGATGGGAATGAGCCTGCAGAAAATGGAGATGCCAGACCAGACCAGACACAGGAAGCTGAAGGTGCTGGAGATACCAAGTCAAGTGTGTGCATTTTTGATAACTGTGGACTTCTGGTGACTGTACAGTTTTATTTTATTTTATTTATTTTTTTTGGAGAGGTTTTGCTATAGGGTGCGTGTGCTCACCAGAAAGACAGAGAGAGACAGAGACAGAAAGGGAGAAATCATCCCCCAGGACGAATGACCATGCCACAAGCCCTTCTCCTCCATTCTCCTCTCAGGATCTTGGGCACACACACACACACACACATGGCGTGAGTCCAAGCCACCCAAGTCCAGACTCGAACCACGGTTGACTACATGGGAGTCCAGCGACATAGTCATTTTGCCAACTACTTTTTATCAAGTTTTATAAAAATGCATAATTTTGTTTTACATTTTTTTTAGGCTATGATGTTAGCACACAGAACACTTCATTGTTGTTTTTTTGAGGAAGGGGCATTTGTCACTAATAGAATATCTCCTAAGCTGGATTGATTTGTACAACATTTTTCCCATCTAGCTTTGAGAGACTTCTTCCTTGCTTCCAGGAGGAGAGATTCCCTGATATTGACACACATAACCACCTTGGCACAGATGTCTTGTGGTATGCAAAATTAAAAAAAAAAATTACATACTCTCCCTCTCTACCTTCAGCATAGACTTAACTCATTTAAATCAAAGGCTTATTGGGAACTGACAACCAAAAATTGGTTACCAGTAGGTCAGGCAATCTGAACTTTCCAATGACATTAAGATGGCATCCTTCAAAAGAGCAACAGTTCCTTTTCTATATTGCTGGGCCTTCAGGTTGATAATTCTGCCATTTTTGTTTCTCTAAAGTCAGGATCAGCTCTGAAAAGTTGTTAAACAACATGCTAAACATGAAATGTCAACCCTTACTCTAAACTTGCCCTGTTCAGAGCATCAAATGAAGACTTCATTGGGTTTTATAAAGGCTTTCTGATTTTGGTAGTCCACTGAAGAAGAGAGTTTGAAAGTTGTCGTCGTATATTGTTAACAATTGTCGCCCATGTCCTGTCTGAAATATCATGAATGTTATGAAATGTAACTTTAATAAAGCTGGATATAGTTTGGCTTGGGAGGAAAAAAAACCCATACTATTTCATATGTGTGTGTGTATATATATATATGACCCAGCCAGTTTAGTGGGTGGTATACTGCTACATAAGACTCAAGGAATTTATCTCCAACTGGGTGGGTCTCCAGTTGCCTTTTTAGGCCTAGTTGCTGAACTAGGCCATATTCTAATGACTACGGGAAAAAATGTCCAGTTAGACCTAATGTAATTAGGTAGAAGACTTACCTTGTTTAGTTCTGAGACCCAACAGTGACATTTTGAAAGCAGTCACTAGGAAGAATGACCCCCATATCTCTCTAGTCTGAAAGCCATGACCATAAGTAGCAATGGTATTTAAATGGCTGCACATTCTTCACGAAGACTAGTATAATGGTTTAAGTTGTAGTCTTCTAAAAAAATCCACATTCTCATTCCTAGAACCTATAAAAATTACTTTATTTGGAAGAAAAAAAAGTCCCTACAGATGTAATTAAGTAAAAATTCATTCTGAATTATCAAAATGGATCCTAGATCCAAGGATAAATATCCTGATAGTCTTCAAAAAGATTATGAAAAATATGTATTATGAAAAAACTGTGCACAGATTTCAAAAAAAATTGTACTAAAATAAACTTCTAATTTAATAACATTTCTTCGAAAAGTTTTTGAAGTACCCTTGTAAGAGACACACAGGGGTGATTTGAAGGTCATGTGAAATGAAAGCAAATATTGGAATGACATAACTGCAAACCAAAGAACACCAACAGCTAACAGAAGCCAGAGGAGTCAAGGAATGGAACCTCCCATAGATTCTCTGCAGGGAACACAATCCTACCAATACCTTGATTTCAGAACTATGAGAGAATAAATTTATATTGTTTTAAGGCATCAAGTTTGTGGTAATTTATTACAACAGCCACAAGAAAAAAAAATACTACTGAAGACTGTACTCCCAGCATGTGGTCCAGGAATATTGTTTTATTAATTCCTAGGAAGAAGTAAAAGTAGGCATTATTAAAAATTCTGGTTTGGGAGACATGCACTAAGGAACAATGCCAGGTTTAGGGTCAACAGAAGGAGAAAATTATTGAAATGGTCTTTTCATGGGTATAATAGCTCCCTACCTCCCAGCCTCAAGTGATTATGTGGGAGTGGTTTTATGGTTTATATATTTACACATGTTGCCCAAAGTTTGACAATGGGCCTCTTTATATGATCTCCTTTCAGTCCCAATGTTTTTCTTTCTTTCTTTTTTTTTTTAAGTACACTGAAGGATAGATTATTTCCTCTCCTGGAGAAGACGTAGCTGATGCTACACAGTAAGGCAGTGCTTCCTGACCTTTGGTGTGCATCTAAGTCACAGGAGGATTTGTGCAACAGAGTAGGTATAGAGTGGAGGTTGAGGATTCCATTCTAACAAGTCCCAGATGATGCTGATGCTGCTAGTCCAGGGACTGCAATTGAGAACCACTGCTTTGAGAGCAAAATGAAAGGTTATGAACTGGTCATTTATAGTAGGGTTGAAAAGCCCTTTACTGAACTTGGAACTCCTTGATGTGTCTCTGTTAGATAGCATGGAATATTTTCACTATCCTCTGAGTGATCAGAGCATAATGGGTGCCCGGTCTCTTATTAGAAAGAATTGATAAGATAGGTCTCTGATGTGGAGGATCAGGAAACAATCCTACAACTGGCTTGAATAATAATTTTATAAGTGACCTTGGAGGTTAGCAAAATCACTAAGGATGAGCTCAAGAAGTTCACAATTATCCTCTCCAACAATAAGTGAGAGTATCTCTTGAGACTCTCTAGACTAAAAGGCATTGTTTCTTTTGCTGTCCACTTGAATTTTTAGTAAGAATATCTCCATATCAATGAGAGAGCTGTTACTGAGATGCAAGCAGAGGAGATTTCTGCAACTTGGATCCAAGAAATTCCAAAAGCCCTTTGGCCCCAGCAAAACTGTAATGGTGGATTTCTAAGACCAAAGAGATTAACAACAGGTAGTTTAAGTAGATAATACTAGTAAAATCTCAGTAGTTCAAGGTGGGATAGTATTTGCTAGTTCTATATAAAGGATCTATTTAGTACAATCAAGCTTGAAAGCTTATAAGCCACTAAAAGCCACATTTCTACCAAATGGATAGTTCAGGATCAATTGACTGGAATGTCAACTGGAGAAGAACACAAAGATGTCTTATTAGTCCAGGGATTAAAGACAGCCAGAATCTCTTGATCATGTGGAACTCAGGTCTTCAAGAAAAACCATTACTCTTGTATCATATTGCTTTCCTTTAGTTAGTTATCTCAACATTAGCTCCAGAAAGAGAAAGAAAGATGTGAGTTGAGTGAGGCAAGCTGGAGCTGGCTTTGAAGGTCCTAGATAGAATACCTCGATTGGCAGTATGGGAACATATCCTCTGCTAAAGTGACACTGTCAATCCTTTGAAGTCTTAGAAAACAAGCATAGCACTTTGATTTTGAACTTGGATGGGTTAATTGAATATCAATAGAGGGCGAGGGCTTTAAAATCTGCAAAATTTGCTCAAACACAGCAATAGGAGTTACGAGGTGGCTGATATTTAATTACCTCATTAATTCTTCAATTCAAAATAAAAACAGAAACAGAAACCTCTTATGAGCTAAGAAAATCAAAATGTACTTTTCAAAACAGGGTAGTGAGATAGGATAGCCAGAACTCCTCTTTCTCCTAATACTGGAATAACGTACTATAATAACATAATATAGGACGTAATGTATACAGGATGATTTTGTTGCTACCCTAAGATTTTTTCCCTTAGCTCATTCATGACTAGGTAGTTCTAGGTTAAACGTCTACATCAAAACCTTTTACCTGTTTAAACGTTAAAGACTGTTTCATTTTAATTCATTAAATATCCATCATTTTGACATTATTCAGTGTGGTGGCTCTAGTTTTTTCAAAACTGAGATTTGTGGGGAACCAGCAGCAAAATTTGCTCAAACACAGCAATAGGAGTTACGAGGTGGCTGATATTTAATTACCTCATTAATTCTTCAATTCAAAATAAAAACAGAAACAAACCTCTTGGCTACTTTCTTATTCAGTATAAAGGATAAAATATACAGTGGCATTAAAGCTAGAGTACTACCACTGGAGGAAAAATCCAATGCACACCCTTGGACACAATTACAAACTATTGACTAAGGGCCTACGTGAACATAATGCTTAATACATAACCTGGTATGGTAAATCAGACCCCACATTGAGCTATGCACAGAAATTTCTCTCTTTTTTTTTGTTTTTGAGGCTTGTTAGTCAATGAACAGAACTATGATGAATAAAAGAAAGAAACCAGACCAGCCTGTCTCCTGGTGGTTAAGGTTGATCCCCACATGGGATCAACCACGCAGTTTGAGTTCCAGACCTAGTGACTTGAGAAAAACAGTGTGTGTGTGTGTGTGTGTGTGTGTGTGTGTGTGCGTGTGCGCGTGTGCACACCAGAAATCCTGACAGGAGGGAGAAGTGAAAAAGAAGGGATGGCGACAGAAAGGAGAAATGGAGGAAAAGGAATTGTGGTGTGACCATTCTGTAAGGGAAGAGCTCTTTCACTTTCTTTCTCTCTCTCTCTCCCTTCTCTTTCTCTGTCTCTCTGCAGCAAGCACACTTGGTCAAATTAAAAACAAAAGTAGAAAATTTATATGAAAACTGACACATTCTTTAAATAATTTTACTTTCTTTTTCTTTCTTTTCTTCTTCTTCTTTTTTTTTTTTTCTTTAGAGATTTTTGCTATAGGGCACTTGTGCTAGCCAGAGAGACAGAGACAGAAAGCAAGAAATCACCCCCTGAGGAGATGTGTGTGCCACTATCCTTCTCCTCCATTCTCCTCTTGGGACTTTGGGCACACACCCACATGCACCCAGTGTGAGTTTCAAGCTTTGGGTCTGGGACGTAAACTAGGGTTGGCCATATGGGAGTCTAATGTAAACTATGGTCAGCCATGTGGGAGTCCAGCGACGTAACCATTACGTCATCTGTTGGTCCCAAATCTAAGCACTTTCTGATGTTTATTTTTGACCTCTTGTAGATAAATCTTGTGATGATTGTATCAAGGCATTTATTACAAGCAGGAAAAGAACCTTAGATCTTGACTGTCAGAAAACATGTAGCTTTTTGTTAATTTAGGTTATAGTATATTTTATGGTCTGTAAACAAAAGAACTGCTGTATGCCCTTGTCGAGTTGAAGCCCACATATTATTAAAACATGCTGCTTAATATCTCAATGCAAATTGCTATTATGAGTAATTTTCCTGGAAGATGTGGGTGGTTGAATGGTTTGCCAATGCTTCTAATTGTTATTCTCAAGTGTAGTCCTGTCGGTAGAACATGAATTTCTGGATTGTATTTAATAAGCCATCATAATTAAAATATTACATAAAAATGACATGTTGCTCTGTTAATATAGAATATGTGTCCAGCATTATATTATGTTCTGAATTATTTTTGTTTTTCATGAGAAACAAGAGCACCAACATTTCACCTTTCCCTCATATTTTTGGCAATATATTTTAAATGTGTTGCAACTTCTCTGCTGAAAAACCTGTGCCACATAGCTTTAGGGTTTTGGGAGAACCCAAACACTGAAACCCTACGCTGTCAATCTATTTTGAACAATGATTATCCTGTAGCTCTTATTTTTAGGTGATACACACTTTCACCACTGCCCAAGTAGAGAATTACATTGTGCATCTCGTGGAGTTGGTTTAAAAAAATAAGGGCAGGGCCAGCCCATTGCCCAGTAGTCAAGAGAGCTCAATAACACATGGTTGATAATCTGGTTCAAGTCCAGAGACGCCAGCTTGAAAATCACACTGATCTATGTGCACACTGCCCAAAAGACTAAAAGGAGGGAGAAATGGAGAAGAAACTGTGGCATGACCATTCCCCATGGGAGGGTGCTTTCTCTTCTCCCTCTCTCAGTCATTCTGTCTCTCTCTAACCAGTGCACATGCTCTCTGACAATGTTCAAGATAATAATAATAATAATAAATAAAAGAGAGTGTAAACCATACTCCTGAAAGCATGTTGCCAATCATGATTTTAACTGTCCCTGTTGCCCACTGAAGGTGTTAGAATAAAATTGTGCTTTATTAGTGATTCTTTAAAATGACTTAAATATGAGAACTTTCTTTTTTTTTTAATTGTTGGAGGGTGCATGCCCTTGCCATAGAGGGTGAAAGCACTTCCAATGGGGTATGGTCATGTTGCAATCCCTTTTCCTCCATTTTACATCTAGTCAGGATTTGGAGCACTCACACATATGCGCCTGGTGTGCTTTTCCAACCTTGGGCTAAGACTCGAACTGCAGTCAGGCATGTTGGATCTGGTCCCTTTGCACAGAACTTGACTGCACTGCGGGGCTAGCCCATGCAAGTCATTTTTAAGTGTAGCTAATGAAGATATTACATGATTAGGTATCACAATCTGAATATTTTCATAGATACTAGATGCAAATATGAAAGATCCAGAAATATTATTTACTAAAGGCTCTAAACTAAACAGTTCCTGGAAAAATTTAATGAATATAGAATCAGGTAAAAATAATATAGCATTCATGCCCTGCTACAGTGGCCTGCACTGCCAGTACACTGTACTCCACAGGCTGCAACCACAAGGAAGGCACAGGTTTGATTCCTGGTCCAAACTAAAAGCCAGGCAGACTGACATGCACCTGTAACCCCAGTGACTCAAAGAGACTGAAACAGCTTCTTTTAGGGTTTTGAGAAAACTCTGTTCCTGTCTTTAAGAAACAGAAAACAAACAAACAAAAGAATGTAACATTCAAACAAAAACAAGGAACAATGTCTTTATCAGAATAATGGAGGCAATCTATCCATCACCACAGCACCTTGACTTGTGTTTTTTTAAATGTTATAACCAAAAATTTTCTTTTCTTTTTCTTTTTTTAAAGAGATATTTTTTCCTATAGGGTGTGTGAGCTTGCTGGTGAGACAGAGAGACAGAAAGTGTGATATCACCCCTCCAGGGGGTATAGCCATGCCACAGTCCTGTCTCCTCTCAGGATCCTGGACACACATGCACACATTCCTGGTGTGAGTTTCAAGCTGTTGGGTCCAGGTCTCAAACCATGGCCAACTATGCAGGAGTCCAGCTACATAACCATTATGCTATCTGCTAGTCCCAAACATTCTATTTTCTTTTTTTTTATTATGAAATATTTGTGATAATTTTATTTGTGACTCTATAACAGAGAGAGTATGGTTTAAAATATTTTTGAGAAAATATTTACATGTCAACTACTCAGACTGTTGAAAAGAAAGCACCCAGTACACAATTCACACATGAACCTTCTCAACTCAGCCTTGCCTACCAAGTATTCTGTGATATACCATCTGCTAGCAAAGAGCAGTCTCCTTTTCTTCCTTTAAAGTCTTCCTCAAGATAACCTCTGGTTGTCGCTGCTCTTTTGCAATTCCTACTGATTACAATGCAGGACTGGAAAAGTCCAGGTTATTTTATGGTACGAATTCTTTCAAATAGCTTCTCTAATCCTCTCTGCCAGTCAGAACTGTTTATGGTGCCAGGCCATCTTTCAAAGAGCTTCTGTTGTCTTACTTAAGATTTACCTTAGCTCCATAGTTTTCTGGTTTAATCTTCAGATAGGACGTTCCAGTCAAAGCCCTGTCCAATAATGAGTATTTCCAATTTCTGATTCAAGACAACGGGTATTATTGAACTCATGCAAATAACCATTTTGCCACAAAAATAAGAGAATTCCCAAATATTTTCTAATTCCAGAGGTGTCAGGAGGGGAGAAAAGTTTATGTTTCTATTTAAAGAAACAAGTTTATGTTTCCATTTAAAGAAGAAAAAAAATGTTTTAACAAATTGTTAAACCTATCAATAGCTCAAAAGAAAGCAAAATCCTTAAATTGAGAAAACAAAGCATAGTAAAGAAAAAGACAGTAATGTTTTACTCTAAAGTCATAGATTTCTATTTCCCGAGCTCAGTCTCATGTAATTAATCTTTCTTCTGTTGAATTTGCAGTGTTACTGTGGTTCAATCTTTCCGATTTAATCATAGAAGTTAACGTTTAATGTTATTATTGATATTTCTTGTCCCTAGCATTAAGTTGGTCATTTTCTTGGTTGCTTTTTGTTCTCTTATTTCTGTATGTGTGTCTTTAGTTTTCTTGGTAAAGCACTCCTTTCAGAGCTTCTGGAAGAGCTAGTATGGTAAATTCTTTCAGGTTTTGTTTATCTGAGAATATTTTTACCCTTTCTTCCCACATGAATGATAATCTTGCAAGGTATAGTATTCTTGGTTGAAACTGTTTTTCACTTAATGCTTTTAATATATTATCCCATTCTTTCCTTGTTCAAATTGTTTCTGATGAGAGGTCTGATGTTAGCCTCATAGGATAAACTTTATAAGTAACCAGATGTTTCTCTCTTGCCAATTTTAGTACCTTGTCTTTGTCTGTGGATTTAGCCAATCTGGCTATGATGAACCTTGGAGAAGATCTTCTTGGGTTGATTCTATTAGGGGTCCTTTGTATTTCTTGGGTCTAGATATTTAAATGCCCCTCTAGATTTGGAAAGTTTTCTTCTAGAATTTCATGAAATTGATTATCAATGCCCTTATTAGTTCTTTCACCTTCCGGATGGGTTACCAATTATCTGGATGTTTGAGCACTTAATAGTATCTAGTATTTCTCATATAGTATTCTCATTTTGGGTTGGCTATTTTCTTAGGTTTTTTTTTTTTTTTTTGGTTGTTTTTTCTAGGTCAAAAGTTTTGCCTTCAACATCCAAGATTTGATCTTCTGCATGGACTAATCTGCTTTTAATACTTTTGAGGGAGGATCTAATTTCCTGTTTTGCAGCCTTCCTCTCTAACAGCTCTGTCTGATTCTTTTTTATGGTGTGTAGTTCCTCTTTCAGATTGTGCAAGAACTTCCTCACCTCCTAGAACTCTTTTTTTTTTTTCCAGCATCTCACTTAGTTTTGTCACTATGAATGTTCTGAATTCTCTATCAGACGTTTTCATGAGTTCCACTGTACTGTCTGTGGATAGTGAAGGATTGTTTTTTTCACTTATGGGAGAGATATTTCCTTAGTTTCTCATATTTCTTGTCCCTTTGCAGTAGTCCCTAGTCATTCTGTGACAAATTTCTCCTCTACTGTGGTTTGCAATATGGTATCCACAGAAAGAAATGTTGAATTCAGATATATAAAAATAAGTTTATTCCTTAAAGTAAGAAGTTCAATAAGCACTAAAGATTTCAACAACCCTAAAAGTATTCAGATGCTGGGAACCAGCAGTTAGCGTAATGGCTATGTCGCTGGACTCCCACGTAGTCGACCGCGGTTCACGTCCTGGACCCGGTGGCTTAAAACTCACACCGGGCGCGTGTGCGTGCGTGCCCAAGATCCCGAGAGGAGAATGGAGGAGAAGGGATTGCAGCGTGACCATTCCCTCTGGGGGGTGATTTCTCGCTTTCTGTCTCTATGTCTCTGTCTGTCTGGCAAGCGCACGCGCCCTATAGCAAAAATCTCTCCAAAAAAAAAAAAAAAAAAAAACCCAAAAAAAAAAAAAAAAAAAGTACTCTGATGCTTGGCTCCTGTGCACCTAGGCCTGTCTAAATACTCACTGTGTGTGAACTGAAGAGCAGAGTAGAAAAGTAAAGTTAAAAATAAATAAATAAATAAAAGCAAAAGAAAAAAAAAGTAGACAAAACAACCCAAAAAAAAGGAAAAAAAATATTTTTAAAGGTTAAAAAATGGAAACCGCACAGCATGCTGGCATGCTGCACAAACACGCCAGGATACACCCAGATTTAAAATGGTTTCTGAAATCAGCAAGAAAAAGAAAAGGCTCAAGGAGAGAAAAAGTTGTTTCAACATTTAAAAAAATAATAAATAAAAAATGTAAAGAGAGATATAGACAGAGAGAAGACAGAGGTTGCTCTACCTTGTCTTAGTGTTTCAGGAGTCTAGAAGACGAGGTTTAGAGCTTAACTTTAGTTGCCTTGGCCTCTCCCAAATATTCTATTTTCAAGGTGTGAGACTTCCTAAAATGTTCAAGAATTTTTAAAATACTGTTTTAAAAATCACTCCCAATCCAAACCTTCAGAGACCAGTCTTTCACATTTCCTCAAAGAACACTTAATTGAATGGCAAATCAAGTCTCGATGATGTCTCAGTTCAAAAAATATTTATCATCATTAAATTCCAGGTGAAATAAAATAACGTACATACATCTATGGTAGTTATAGTAACGAGGTTTGAATTATAGTTTAATTTTCGTTTTCCTCTAACAAACTATTTAAAAAAACTTTTATTATATTGCAACCAGAAATTTACTTTAGATCTTGATTTAAAGTAACAGCTAGGTTCAAATTCTAATTTCACACCAACAGCTCTGCCTGCTCCAAAATAATAGTGACTGGATGGATTTAATTGGAACGTATGCTTCTATTTGACCTTACAACCTCATGTAGTTGTCATACAAGATCTCTAATTAAAGGCAGTAATTGGTATTGCAATAATGTTCACCTAAACAATATACAGGCATAAATTATTAATTTTATTATTCACTGGGATTGAGTAACATAATTAATCCTTGAGCAAAGACAAGAAACATTGAACGAGACAGACAAACATATTTTAAATTTCATTCCCTGAGAAAAACTTAAAATTGTCAGTCGTAATTTCCTGCACTAGCTTAAGACAAATGCTGTAGCCTTCTGATAATTTTGCTACTGTTAATGGTTAATGTTTTTGCTTAATGATTTATTGCCATTAATTAAATTAAGCAAAACAATATAGATTTCAAGCACATTGTCATTCCATTGACCTAATAAGATGTTAATATCATTGTCACTTAAGCCAAATAAATAACCATTACACAAAAAAATTTATAATGGTTTGTCCTCCGTACTTGAATAAAATATTCGCCAAACTAGTTTTGCTTGGTGATTTGCTGAGTGTAAAGTATTCAAAGTGATGGTGAATGTAGAAACAAAGCTCTTTAGCATGATCTGTAAGAACTTTCACTCACCTTTCTACCATAAGCCATTCATCATTCTTGTTTTCCAAAAGAAGTCTTGAAACACTGTAGTAAGCTTTAAGAGTCTTCACTTTTTATAAAAATCCACTGAAAATTGATTGAACTCCAATGTTATGCCAAACACTGTTCTACGCTTTTCACATAAGCTCTCACTTAACTCACCTAAGAACCTTTTGAGAAAGGAATTATCCCTATAGTAGGTGAAGAAACTAAAGCTGAGAAATCCTAGTTTACCCAGAGGTGGGTGTAATCATAAAAAATTTGCTTTTTGGGAGGGGATGATAGAGATTGGGCTCATAGATCAAGAAGCATGATAAAAATACTTGTCATACTAAGCTATTAGACTGAGGTTAGCTCCCTAGACAGAAACTCCATACAATGAATAAGCACAGTTTGAACTAAGTAATCATTAGCAAGTGCTAAAGACTGTGAGCCAGCATTGTTGTTCAGCTCAACAAATAATTATTTACTGCAAAGTGTAAACCAGGCACTCTGTTATAAACTGGATTTATAAAAACGATGATGGTATGGTTTCTTTATACAAGGAGTATAAATATCTAGTGGGGTACAAATACAAAGTTGAGCTGGTTTTGAAAGATGAAAGCAGTAAGCCAAGGGGGAAAAATTTAGAGTGGGAAACATAGAATGAGTAGTGTGTGGAGCCTACAGTGGTTTGATATTTCTGAGGTCAAAAATATAGGCAGGAAGTGGTAGAAAACAAGATTAAAGGGATAGCATATTTCCAGATTGCATGGTTTTATATGCTATATTAAAAAGACCTTGAAGGAGGCATTTTAAATAGAGGTGTGCTCTGAGTAGATACATAGTTTAGAAAGATCACTCTGGCTCATATCAAGACTGAATTTATTAGGAAAGGATTGGAGGCACGGGAACAAATGTTGTTTCAGATGAATGGCAGAGAACAAATTCAGTGAGTGTAGAGACAAAAAGAAGAAAAATTAGAATGAAACATATATCAGGAAATATATTTAGGAGTCTAGGATGATTTTTGTTTTCTGACTTGGACAAGTTCCATGACCTAAAATGAGGACTGAAATAGGACTGTAGGATGAATGTTGAAATAAATTTCATTATGAATACGTTGAGTTTCATGTGCCTCCAGAACTCCAGTGAAGCCACCTGGCAGGCGGTGAGGTAAATGAGCCTGACTTTGAGGGAAGCAATCCAGGCTGGAGTTACAGATTAGGAAGTAGTCAAAATACAGATGATTGTTAAAGCTTTGACAATGGAAAAGGCCAACTAGTAAGAGTGTATGTAGAAAGAAGAGTCATGAGCTTCAGCAAAACACTGAAAAGAGAGGGAAGGGAGATACTGCCAAAATTTAAGCTGGTAATTAAACATTTATTTGCAAATCAAATCCCTTATTATTTCAGTCATTAACTGCAATCTGGTCTTTAGTTATTTGGACACTAGAGCAATTGCTCACTACCTCATATAAACTTATGGTTACACAAAAGGCAAAATCAATGATCAATGTTTCATAGCAGTGCATAAATGGTCCCCACATCCTTAAATTTTCAGGATTAAAATTCTACTACTCCCTCAATGTAGTGGTTTATTTGTATAAAAACTAATTATAAATCAATATATTTAAAAGTTAATTTTTTCCCTCACTGACATTTCATTTCTTTGTTTCGGAACTAAGACAACTGATTCCATATCAGGATTTTTATGTCATATACCATTACGCCTTATGTGTACCCCGGTTAGAGCTTTCTGAAGCTCTTCAGTTTAAACAAAAATATAATTTACAAAAGAGTTTCTTTATGAACACTTTTGAATCTGAAAACGTTCATGAGTTTTGCTCTATGATTAATGTAGAAAATCCCTACCAAGCTTATGCATGATCTTTGAATTTCACTCCATTTGGCACTGACTGTGCATTGTACTAAAAGACCTCTGTTTTCATTCATAAAACCACATGAATTGGAATGCAACTCATGCTGGCACTGTAGTTCAATTTACCGTCCAGTGATGGTACTGATGCAGTGACTTCCCAAGTTCCATATAGTTATCTTGTGATTTGGATTCAGGCCCAGCAGAACTGAGGGTCTGTTCCTTGATTAATTCAACTGCCCAGCCTCCTAGACAATCCGTGGGTTGTGTCCACTTGGTTCTTTGTAAATCATTTCCCTCCCAGCCTTTCACTTCATCATTTGTGACTTGTGCATAGTAGGAAATCTCCTCAAGTTCTTTGTTACTATGATTGCACTGGGCATTGTCTGAAAGGAATGGCTCTTATTATTCCCCTTTGATAATTTACATTTTAATTCTAGTTCCAGAACAGCTGGCTTCCTCTTTGAAAAACAGTACAATAAATCCTTTGGGCACACCTCCTTTTTCCCTTCTTTTCCAAAGCATCTCGTCCTCCAAAGGACTTACATTTGAAATTAAAGACATTCTCAGAGAATGTAAATAAACTTTTGTAGATTATCTGCATACAACAAGAAATTTAAAGGACTTAAGAAAAATGTTTTATCCATAGTGTCTTATGAATCACTTTAAAATACTACACAAAAATAAATAAGACATGGTACCATGTACATAAAAGAATAAAACCCACACCAATACAGGAAGAGCAAATGTCACCTACAAAGTGGTAGATTTGTGTCTTTTTTTGCCAACGCCTGGTTTTAGTTTTATCTTTCCAACAGCTCCAATTATTTATATAATTATTTGCCCTGTTATGTGTTAAAATCACCAGTTAGCAAATGACTACCAATGATCATTTTAACACATAACTATCGTATGACTTGGTTTTTATTTAGTGACTTGGCTCTAATTTAAGGGCATTGCATATATATATATATATTATCCTCCACCTCCAAAGATTTTTAAACAGCTAAATTAGAGATATGATAAAGTTGGAATCTCATCTTTTTCCATGTATTGCCAACATGGCTTATCACAGTAAGGTGCTTATATCTGGTTCTTAATAAACATTTGTTAAATATAAAGTAGGTCCTCACAGGGCATAGATTTGTTTCCTCCTAAAGGGGTTTCTAAACTTCAGCCTTTCTCTATGATATTCAACTTTTCCTAACAAAAATCTTAAGCTACACTGTACCCCATAAATATGCACAACTATCATAAGTCAATGTAAAATTATTAAATTATTGAGATGAGCAGATGATGCAATGATTACATCACTGGACTCCCATATAGTCGACCATGGTTTGAGTCCTAGAATCAATGGCTTAAAACTCATGGCAGGCGCATGTGCACGTGGGCCCAGAATCCAGAGAGGAGAATGAACAAGAAGAGATTGTGGCATGGCCACAATCCCCCAGAGGCGGTGATTTTTCACTTTCTGCCTTTCTCTGTCTTTCTAGTGAGTACACAAACCCGATAGAAATCTCTCTTTAAAAATTATTAAATTATCAAATTATTTTTAACTTTTTTTATTTTTTAGATATTATTATTATTATTATTGTCATAGCGCACATGCACTCACCAGAGAATTACAGAGTGAGGGGAAGAGTGAGAAATCACCCCCCCAGGGAGGATGGCTATGTGCAATCTCTTCTCCTCTTGGGATTTTGGGCACATTTACTCATGATCCTGGCATGTTTTTTAGGCTTCTATGTTAGGGACTTGAACTGCAGAGTTAGTCATGTGGGATCCAGTGCCTTAAGCACCATAGGACCTGCTGGCCCTTATAAAAAGTACTTGCCCTGCAGTTCAACTACTCTAGTCTTTGCTGAGCAAATAGCTAGTAAGATGATTAGCTGATCTCTATAAAAATGTGAATTAATAAATGCCCTTCCAAATAACCATCAAATGTGAAGCAGTCTTACAGACAATTACATTTAACTCCTCATTTTGTAGATTAGGAAATTCAGGCCTCGAGAGTAAAATGACTTCCTTGAGGTTTTAGTAGGTGGGTAGATTTAGCAGCCTTTCTTTCCTAAAGGCAAAACTTGGGTATTTTAGACAAATGGAATTTTGTTTTTGTTTCGAGAGACAGTATTCTTTCCTTCAAATCTTACTAACACGAGGAGTCACTATTTCTTTGTTGATATAGAATTAAACAAGTTTTGTTAAACTCTTTAGGATTCTAGTCTTTATAAAATTATTCATTCATTTATTCAAAAATATGTATTGATTACCCCTTAACCTACACAATTTCCATGGTGTATAAGTGACAATGAAAATATTCTTGTCAGTATTACAGAAATAAGCAAAAATTATATAGTGACTATGGTGTCATGTTCTTAAAAAATAGGGGCCAGCAGTTAGCGTAATGGCTATGTCGCTGAACTCCCATGTAGTCGACTGCGGGTCGAGTCCCGGATCTGGTGGCTTAAACTCATGCTGGGCGTGTGTGCGTGCATACCCAAGATCCCGAGAGGAGAATGGAGGAGAAGGGATTGTGGCATGGCCTCCCCCCCCCCCGGTGTGTGTGTGTGTGTGTGATTTTTTGTACTTTCTACTCTCTATCTCTCTCTGTGTCTTTCTGGTGAGTACACGCACCCTATAGCAAAAACCTCTCCAAAAAAAAAAATAGATTTTTCTCAAGATAGGCATTTAAAAAGTGAACTATTCTATGAAAATGTACACCACTTACATAAAATGACCTACAGTGATAAACTTCAATGCAATGTGTAATGGAATAGTTTTTAACTTATCATAATAAAAAAAGTATTGCTTTGGCCTATAACAACCTAAGGATCTGTACATTGTTATTTTCATTCACTTCCAAATTAATTGCAGTGCATCGTCTATGTCTATTCATGTTGTATATCTCAGGACCATCCACCAGGATACATTCACATTGGCTGAAAACCCTGTGAACCTGGGCTGGCTCCATTCCACAGTGATAATCTGCTCGTCAAGAGAGGCTAGATCCAATATGGTGACCGTGGTTTGAATCCCAAGCCAGGTGAAACTAAAACACTCCAGGCATGAGCACAAGTCCCCATAATTTGATGGGCTGGAAGACTTAAGAAATGGATTGTGACATGACTAGACTCTGTGGAGGAAGCCCTGCCCTCTCTCGCTCTTTTTTTTTGGAGAGGTTTTTTCGCTATAGGGCGCGTGTGCTCACCAGACAGACAGAGAGCGACATAGAGACAGAAAGCGAGAAATCACCCCCCGGGGGGATGGCCACGCCGCAATCCCTTCTCCTCCATTCTCCTCTTGGGATCTTGGGCACGCATGCACACGCGCCTGGCGTGAGTTTTAAGCCACCGGGTCCGGGACGCGAACCGCGGTCGACTATGTGGGAGTCCAGCGACATAGCCATTACACTAACTGCTGGCTCCCTGTTCTCTCTCTCTTTCTCTCTCTCTCTCTCTCTTTCTCACACACACACATACACACACACAAAACTCTGCTCACACAACTTTGTTATGAAGATGAGAGAAAAAATCTTCAAGATCTGCTCAGCTTTCCATTTGTTTCTTTTTTTTTTTTTTTAAGGTTTTTGTGGCATGGCCACTCCTGCATCCCAGGAAGTCATTTCTTTCCTTCTGTCTAAACAGACTTTCCTTCTGTCTAAACAGAGAGAGACAGAGAGCAGGATAGTGAGAAATCCCACTCTGGGATGTGGGAGTGGACATACCTCAATTCTCTCTCCATTCTCTTCCCTGGTCTTTGGGTATGAATGCATATTCGCCCGGTTTGATTTTTAAGATCTGGGACTTGAACCACTGTCAGCCATGAGTCCAGTGCCTTAACCACTACAACATCTGCTTGCCTCTAGTTTTGTGTTTAAAAGGGCAGCCGTCGCCTAATTTCTGACTGCTTACAAATGGCCAATACAACTCATGGGTGATCAGCACCTCATATATATGATAAAACTGTCAATATTGCTTTTTCTTTGTAGCTGTCAACGTGCCATTTTTCTTTCACTCTCTCTTATTTTCTGAGAAACATAAATCTTTATTCTCAAAGACAGCTCTGCTTTGACTTCCAGATTTTTAGAGGTAAAGCAAAACAAAACAAAAAACTTGGGAGATGTTTTGAGAACCTCAATTTACAGATAATGAAACAAGGGCCAAGGAGATCATAGTTAGGTTTGGACTTAGGTTTGTTTGTTTGTTTTGTATTTCCTTTATGAGCCTGTAAAACAAGTTGTCCCTTATAAATCACACATACATACACACACACGAACACATACACATACATAAATTAAATGCACACATAGGCATTAGGCTTCTTGTTCAAGGACTGCAGGTATTAATAAATGTGAAAGCAAGCAATCATGCATAGTAGTACAATTAGGTAACCATGGGCACCGTCTTAGAAATGACGAGAGAGGGCCGCAATACGGGCTCACAGAATAATTGTGCGAAGTAAAGCTGGATTATGCAAAGTGACCACCATATGACTCCCCTCTGCCTTTCACCTTATCTTCTGTGATATCAGAAATAGAAATAAAACTCTGTTGTTTTTTAATTGCCCTAGGGCACATGTGTTCACCAGAGAGAAAGAGAGAGAAGGCAAAACATCCCTTTAACGGGGCATAGTCACACTGCAATTCCTGCTCTTCCATGTCTCCACCCTGTCAGGATGCTGGGTGCCTGCAGGCACAGGTCCATTATTTTTCAAGCCATGAGAGCCAGGATTCAAACAGCAGAGGGCCATATGGGATCTGGCTCCCTTAACTACTAGGCTAGGACGCCTGACTCCAAAAAATGTTATTTACAGACTTTCAGTAATGAGTGATCATAATACTTGTGTACAATTTCAAGTGTTTAACATTTCAATTTTATTTATTTATTTATTTAGAGGTTTTTGCTATAGGGTGCGTGTGCTCGCCAGACAGCGAGACAGAGAGAAAGAAAGCGAGAAATCACCCCCCGGGGGGATTGCCACGCCGCAATCCCTTCTCCTTCATCCTCCTCTCGGGATCTTGGGCACCCACACACACACGCTCGGCGTGAGTTTAAGCCACCAGGTCCGGGACTTGAACCGCGGTCGACTACGTGGGAGTCCAGCGACATAGCCATTATGCTAACTGCTGGTCCCAACATTTCAAATTTATTAACCTAAGTAGGACAGGATAACAATCAGTTTTAGTTTTGTTTTTGTTTTTGTGTTTTGCTGTCAGGCATATGTACATGCCAGAGAGATGTGTGTGCGTGTGCGTGTGTTGGGAGGTAAGGTCACAGAGAGAAACAGAGAGAGCGGGAAAGAAGTGAGGAAGCACTTCCCTGAGGGGATGGCCGTTCCACAATCCCTTCTTCACTCTCCTCTCAGGATTTTGAGCATGTACGCACATGTCTTCGCCATGATTTTTAAGCCTCCGGGTCCAGGACTCAAACCTCAGTCAGCCGTGTGAGATCCAGCAGCCTTAACCACCACTCCACAGACTGGCCCAGTTAGTTATTATTAAGTGTAAAATAAAATTATTTATTAAAGTCGTTATAAAATTTTCAAATAACAGGTCTATTTTAGTTCCATTATTATAGTAATTTTGTAATATAGTTATCTCAGGTTTGAAACAACATGTTTGTGTTAATATAGACCCTGTGTTTTGGATCCAGGTACACCTAGACTTTATGGAGATGAAATAAAATAGTAAATCTGATCATCAGAGAGCCATGCTGTTATAAATTCAGTTTTCACTCCACCCTGTGGATTCTGACCTGAGTTCAGAAATGGCATGAATAAGTGCCGCTATGTCTAAGCTCATAGCACTTTTTTGAGCAGAAGTGCTTTCCTGATATGCTCTGGCCTAAATCAGAGCTCCTCAGCTCAATGGTGGGAGCAGATTCTTCGTAAAAACATACAACCGTCTCTTCAGGTCTAAGAACCTCTGAGATGAATCTTCTCTTCAGGTTTAAGAACCTCTGAGTTGCATAATAATTTGGGAGTGGCAATTGCAGTTGTTCAATGTCATCTCTTCATTATATTTCTGGGAAAATTATGCTAAATAAAATCAGTAGAGTTACTCACACATTAAACTGAATGTTAACACAAAACCTGAAGTCATGGTTATTTAATTTGTTGCAAACTCTCTGGTATTTTTTTCAAGGTTTGGTGATGTGAAAAATGGTCCCATATTATACAGAAACCCTAAGCAAATGTTTACCTTGTAATAATTATTTTAAAATAATTTTTAAAATGATCTCAAAGTTAAATATGAAAACTTTTCTTATATCCTTATTTATAGATTGCTTCCATAAATATCTGATATCTACAGTAAACACAAGTGTTTTTTGCCATGGGAATTCAAATTCAATTTTAGTTTGGTCAGATATGATGTCATCTTTTTGTTATGAGTCACTTAACCTGCCCTCTCCTGATCATTGAAATATTTTGTATATTTCCCTGGAACAGTATCAGGGCAGCCTCATGCTATTGTACTGTCCCTGCAAGTGTGTCAGGACAACGACATGCATGACCCTGGTCCTGATTATACCTGTGGCTGCCCGGCACTCAGGGTTGGATTCTATTCTACAATCCATTCTCCAGACTGTCCTACAGTCTGGCTGAAATACATCTCGCTATGATTTCTAATTCTCTATGACTCTAAACCATAAACAATCCCAGATAAGCACTGACCACTAGCCATTCGACCATCGGGACTTTCTAACTTGTTCTCACATGGTACTCTTCATCCCATTTTTCTTAAAATTTTTAGGAGTTCTTTCCCATAACACTCCTGGACTATATCTCAAATCAATATCAAGTCACATCTAATTAATGACTTTTTTCAGACTACTGGTCTCATGGAGAGCTTTCTTGTCCACTGTACCATTTGGGAAGAGTCAAATAATCTCTATTAATTTAATGGTACAGCTAAAATTAGTCCAATTATTTCATTCCAATGTATTAACAATATAACCCATTATTATAATGAGAAGATAAATGTACCATTTCAGATGACAGGATGTAAAACAGAACAAAACAAACAGAAACAAAAAACCACTTAGATGCATAGTTCCTTACATCATAAGTCCCAGATTTTAGTTTGGAGTGAGAAAACCTTATGTTTAATCATATTTTGGAGATAAAACAGAATGGTGCTTACAGATAGCTGAATTCTAATTCCTGGAATATTTCTGTGATTATCTATTCATAAAAAAAGAGACAATAACTTGGGTCATAGCAGGTTCCTACCAGAATAACTGAATTTTTTTTTTTTTTGCTATATGGCGCATGCACTCACCAGAAAGACAGAGAGACAGAAAGTGAGAAATCATCCCCTCAGGGGGGATGGCCACACCGCAATCCCTTCTCTTCCATTCTCCTTTCAGGATCTTGGGCACGCACGTACACCCACCCAGTGGGAGTTTAACCCGCCGGGTCTGGGACTCGAACCGCAGTTGATTACATGGGAGTCCAGCAACATAGTCATTACGCTAACTGCTGGTCCCAAGAATAATTGAAGTCTTGAAGACTGAAAAATCATTTGAAAGGCATTTGGGATGACAAACACAGTGAAAGGTTCAGAAGTAACATTTTCTTAAGTGCAAAGTTAAGAGATTTAATAAATGTTCTCTAATTAGCATATTTGTATGAAAGTTGCAGCTTATTTTTGTGTAAATCATTTCAGTTGTGGACACTGAACAACAAAAGCAATGCAATCTGTTCTAATTTAATAGCAGAAGATGAAAGTACTTACACTTTAACCTTGTTCTGAAAAGGATTTAACAAAATTAGGATAAGTGATAGCAAAAGTGAGAAAATGATGCATGAAAATGTTAGTGTGAAATGTATACTTCAGGCTACACACAGTAACTTCAATTACTAGAAACCAAGAAAAACATGAAACAGAAACAGTGCCCATATGATAAAACCAAGCTAGCAGTATAGGAAAAAGTCCAGTTTCTAATATCCTCTGACTTGGGAAAAAGCTAAATATACCCTTCACACAGTTTTTCATAAATGTAAATTGCCATTACATAGTATCTAGGACCTTTATGTATTTACAAACTTTTTAAAAAAAGAATTATTTTACTTAACTTTTATTTTATGTATTTATTTATTTTAGTTCGACCAGAGAGGGACAGAGCGAGAAAAAGCAAGAGTGAGAAAGTGAGAAAGCAAGCTGCCAGGTCCAGGACTCAAACCATGGTTGGAGTGAGAGTCTAGTGCCTTTAACCATCACGCCACTTTTCGGCTCCTCTATTTACAAACTTTTAAAAATATGGTTGTGGGAACCGGCAGGTGGCATGGTGGTTAAGGGGCTCTACTCCCACATGGTGGACAGCAGTTTGAATCCTGGACTCACAGCATGAAAATTGTGCCTGGCATGTGTGCATGTGTGCCCAAAATCCTGAGAGGAGAAGGTAGGAGAAGGGACTGCAGTGTAGACACCCCCACGAGGAAGTGATTTCTCACTTTCCCTCTCTGTATTTCTCTGTCTCTCTCCTCTCCAGCAAGTACATGTACTCTATACCAAAAAAAAAGAAAGAAAGAAATTAAAATTATGGCCCTGGGGCCAACAGGTGGTATGGAGGTTAAGGTGATTAGATCCCACATAGCCACCTCCAAGGTTCAAGTTCTGGACCCAGTGGCTTGAAAATCATGCTGGCATGTATGAATATGTGTTCAAAATCCCAAGAGAAGAGTGGTGGAAAAGGAAGTGGAGGAGAAGGAAGAAGAGGAGAAGGAAGTAGAGGAGAAGGAAGTGCAGCGTGGCCATCCCTGCAAGGGGTAATTTCTCTATTTCTCTCTCTGTCTCTGTCTCTCTCCTTCACGCACATGTGTGCTATAGCTAAAGCTAAAAAAATAATAAAAAGCTAAAGCTAAAAAAAAAAAAAAAGAATGGTCCTTACAATTTCAAGTACATTTTCTTTATTTCTGCTCAACTATGATAATATATGCTAGGAAGTGGAAAACCACGGTCCAAAGGTCTAACGAAGACAGTAGCCTGTTTTGCAAATTGTACTGGAACACTGCAACATTCATTCATTTACATATTATTTATGGTTGCTTTCTTGCTACAACAGCAGAGCTGAGTAATCCTGACAGAAAGTATATGTGGCCTGAAAAAATGTTCTCTCTCACTCTTCAGTGAGGCAGCTTGCCACCTCCCTACCATATGATATTAGCTACAATGATATTAAACATTTTTAATGCAAATCTATAACATTTGAAAGAAATAACAAAAATATGTTTATAATATTTTGAAAGACAATCTGTTAAAATAGATATATATAGTACACTGCCAACATAGCCTAGAAATCAGAAATAATTTTTTATTCCTTCACTCTGTTTTCCAAGGCCAATAGCCTTTACATATATATATATATATATATATCACATGCATGTGACATAGTCACTTTCTGACTACCCTTCTACATGACTTCTAACTCTTCTGGCTTTCTCAAGTCTGTTACCTGAAGGTATCGAAAGACTGGCCAACATCACCGAAACGGACCTCCATTCTTCAGTATTGCATTTTCTTAGTTGAATTTGAAATGTTTGCCACAACAGCCTCCGAACAAGTCCATTAGACTCCCTCTTTAACTAAGTTAATGACTCCATGACATATGTAGAAATTTTGGACCTGCGGTTTTCCCCTCAAATTTGTGTTGTTAATCTTAATATCTAACATTCCTCATGTCATTCCAGATCAAAATCCTTCAGATTCCAACAGCATAATGATCAAACCCAAGCTCCTACTAAGTCCAGTATTTAAGGACTTGTATAAACCCAAGACCATCCACGTGTGCCACTCTTTACCAAAAGGCGCCCTCCATTGCAGGCCATCTGGTTTGCTTTGCTCAGATTGCCACCTTGGTGACCCTGCTCATCCTAGTGTCCTCTCTGGGTGCTTTTCCAGACCCAGCCAATTACGAGCACCACTCCACATGCTCTTTCCCAGATGAAGTATTTCAATTCTGCACATGGCATGAAATCCCCCTCCTCTGAATCCTGTAACCTGCCTGGCACTTATAGAACATAAGGGTTGTTTTATCCTGTATTATATTCCCCTTAATAGTAGTTTTATACATTGTATCTCCAGCGATGGTCAACTAGAGCAGAACAAGAGGAGGTGTATTTGATTTCTATAGCATGAGTGTAGTCCTGTATATAGAAAGAAACCAATTACTTTCTTGTTCTTTTTAAAAGTCCTTTCATTGGTCCTTTGAAATAAAGTTTTACTTTATATTTGATATTCAGTAATATTTCAAAATTAAAAAGCCCACATTTATATATGTCCGAGAACACTATTATCAGTTTAATATATGTTTGAATTATTTGTTGGTTTGCATATATATGGTTGTTAAGAAACTTATGTTTTTCTTTGCAAAAAATACATCAAAACTTCCCAACAAATATGTGTGTGTATATATATATAGATAGATAGATAGATATAGTCTTGTTTTTACTCTGACTAGAGAGGATATGTGCTTGCTAGAGAGTGATAAAGAGGCAGGAAAGAGGGAGAATAGAAAGCACCCCTCATGGGGAATAGTCACACCGCAATCCTTTCTCCATCTTTTCTTCATTTTAGGGTTGTAACTGCACAGTCAGCCAAGTGGGATGTGACTGCCTCAACTACGATAGATAGATATAGTCTTGTTTTTACTCTGACTAGAGAGGATATGTGCTTGCTAGAGAGTGATAAAGAGGCAGGAAAGAGGGAGAATAGAAAGCACCCCTCATGGGGAATAGTCACACCGCAATCCTTTCTCCATCTTTTCTTCATTTTAGGGTTGTAACTGCACAGTCAGCCAAGTGGGATGTGACTGCCTCAACTACGAGGCCACAGAACCAGCCCTGTTATTTTTATTTTTAATATTCTACTTGAGTAACTGCAAATCTGGAAGCAAGACATATCAATATATATGATTTTGAAATAAAAATGGCTTCACATAATTTATAACTTAAATAATCCTCAAAAGGGAACAAAATGAAAGCAAGAAAAGAAACTTGAAGAAAACCCTACAGTAATTCAAACTCCATACTATAATAAAAATTAGAATGTGGGGGACCAGCAGTTAGCGTAACGGCTATGTCGCTGGACTCCCATGTGGTCGACCACAGTTCAAGTACCAGACCTGGTGGCTTAAACTCACGCCGGGCACATGTGCGTGCGTGCCCAAGATCCCGAGAGGAGAATGGAGGAGAAGAGATTGCAGCGTGGCCATCCCCTCTGGCGGGTGATTTCTTGCTTTCTGTCTCTCTGTCCCTCTGGCGAGCACACACGCCCTATAGCAAAAACCTCTCAAAAAATTTAAAAAAAAAAAGGTACCTTAAATTTTGTGATGTTTGAGAATGACCAGCAAATAACATATTAAAAAATTTCTAAATGATAGTTTTACTTTCTATCAAGGACATGCCTAGTAACAAAGTAAATGGTCCCCATTTGTAACAAGAGTACAATAAATCAAATGTCTGGCAGATTTTGTTTAAGGCTAAGTTCAACAAAGCATTACTCTAAGTCTACAAAGAGTTGAAAAGTACATTAAATATGTCAGTATAAACAATGTATGCATAAATAGGTACACTGATTATTAACCTCACAGATGATCCAAGATGATCATGAAATCGGATTGGCTCACTTACCAAATTCTCAGGAGATTGAGACATTCCCTTTAAGAAGCAGAATATGCGTTATTTAATTTATTTCTCCATTTGTACAATATCAGTTGTGGCTTGGTACCTGACTATTTACAACTAAAACCACTATGGGAAACAGCTAAAGAACACATTCATGTTGAAATTACTGTTGTGATTACTTTTTTAATAATTATTTTATTTAACTTTATTTATCTATTTCAATTTGACCAGCGAAGGACAATGCGAGAGAAAGAGAGGGAAAATAAGAAAGTGAGCCACCAGGTCTGGGACACAAACCACGATTGTCCATATGGGAGTCCAATTCCCTTAACCACCATACTACCTGCTGGCCCCATTGTTGTGATTATTTTTCTCAAACAAGGATTTGTACTTTTCTGTTCAGATTCCTTTTCAAAACTTAGTTTTAGGTACAAAGAGACTATACATGGTTAAAATTCATTATACATGCAATTCTCTAACAGCCAAAGAAAATGACACAATTTAAGTTATAAATGTTCACAGCATTGTACTAGGTCGGGTTAATAAAAGTCTAGTCTCCACCGTTGATTTCTGATTTTCTAAGTTATTTCTCTCTTGTGATTTAACACAGTAGTGAATAAGATACAGATACATCTACAGGGATTTGGAAAATATAATTAATCTTTCAAAACTTTTACGATAGTCTCTTTTTTTAATTTATGATTTTGTTGTTGTTGTTGTGTCTTTTACAGCCTAAAAATAATAGTGCACTATAAGTCAATAAAACTCAAACTCACCATGGGCAAGAGGACCTATGTCCCTTGGGACCTGCCTTTCGCTCTGACCTCATATCCCACTCACTACCCACTACCATGTTCACTACATTCCAATTCCATTGGTCTACTCTGTTTCCTCAGGCTTTTTCTTGCTTTCATGCTATTCCCTCTGGTTTAGAAACTCTTCCCAGATAGTCTATGGGTAGCTACTTCTCATTACCTATGCCTCCAAGCAGTCTATCCTACCCAGCCAAGCCCCATCATGTTTTTGTTGTACATTCCTTATAGCATCTATTTGTGTCTGAAATGGGCATTCACTTACTATTTTATTTGGCAACTTCTCTCTCTTACTGCTGGAATGTTATTTCCATGTGGGCAGGAATTTGTATGATTTGTCCCAGTATTCTCCACACTTAGAAAAGTGTTTTCTGGGGGCCAGCAGGTGGCGTAGTGGTTAAGGTGCACGACTCCCACATGGCCAACCATGGTTCAAGTCCCAGACTTGATGGTTTGAAAATCAAGTCGGGTATATGTGCATCTATGCCCAAAATCCCATAGAAGAATGGAGAAGGGACTGTGGCATGACCATTCCTCCTGCAGGGTGATTTCTCACTTTCCCTCTCTCTCTCTCTCTCTGGTGTTCACACACATACCCTATGACAAACACCTAAATACAAAAAAAAAAAAAAAAAAAGAAAGAAAGAAAGTTCCTGCTGTATATTAGGGGTCCAATAACAATTGGCTACATAAATAAATGAGTGACTCACAGGCCAAAATAAGAAACACTTAGGGCACATTAACCCATATTCAAGGGGGAGAGAAATGGTGACTCCCTCCCTAGTAAAAACATCATTTACTAAAAGATATTATTTTAGTTCTTTACAGATCATTTCCTTTTTTACACTATCAAATAAAATGAACCATATCTAAGAAGAAAAGCATAGGCTATCTTTTTAAAGTATTATTTATTTATTATTACTATCATTATTATTTTAAGTTTGCTATAGGGCATGTGTGTACACTAGAGAGAGAAGGAAAGTGAGAAAGCAAGTCACTAGGTTCAGGACTCGAACCGTGGTCACCCCAGGAGAGTCCAGCACCTCAACCACCCTGCCACCCGCTGGTGCCCATAGCATAGAATATTTTAAAAGGTCAGCATTTCAAATGTTAATTCCTGATATGCCATTAAGATGGCCTTTTATTCTCTTGTATTTATTATTCTAAATAAATACACTTCAGGAAAACATAACATGCGTAGCCCTTTATTTCACCAGTGTGTATAAAAATATTACGAGGAATTCTGTTCTAGCTACTCAGTGATAAGTCAGTCACTTCAATTCTGATGGGTGATGAAACATTCTCACACTACATGGCATTCTCTAACAGAAAGGAGATGTTAGAAGTCCTTTACTCCCTAGATAATGTTATAGTTGCAGTTTTCAGTGACTAGGAATATGTTTCTCTTTAAATATTTAAGCATGCTTTCTGCTTAATTTCTTTCCTCCAGGATGCTCTTCATGCCTTTCAAATATTTGTCAACTTAAGGATCTATGATGCTTAAGCAGCGTGGGTGCAGGTGAAGCACTACTGAACACAGTAACCATGGTAACACCGAATTCTTATTGAATTTGCTGTCTCCTTGGAAGAAGCCAAAAAACAAAAGGGATGGAGCACTGTAGGCAAGAAAAAGGAAGGCTTACAAGAGTAGGAAGGTAAGTGGAAAGTAGGCAGAGCCACAGAGGCCCACAGCCTCCCTTTCTTTTAGCTAAAAATGTCACAGTGGGAGAAACACCAAAGGCAAGCTATTTTTGAGAAAATTTCACATTGCCATGGATCAGGAAAAAAAAAATTAACATGGCTATTTTTGTTGGATTTTCCTTGTGCATCCAACCAAGTTTAGACACAGACTCAGTACCTGATGCATCAATATGGATAGTTCAAGGCCCGAGAAAAGCTCCTAGGCTTTCTGAATTCCTGAGTCTGGGCACATGTCCCCAAGTCTATCCTGTGATCTAAACCACAGGAATGGCCCTGGAACAGGAGCCCTCGAAGTGTTTCCCAGATCAGATTTAACTTCAATACAGTAGTATAGTGGCATGTACGTGGTTGGAATAGTCCTAGAATTCCGAATCCCTCCCTCTTTTATATCCATGTGAAAGTCACAGTTGAGTCACAAAGTGGGCAGGTGTACTGTCACCTCACTCCACCATAAGATCAGAGAACCAAAACAACCCAACTAGGAACAGAGAGTCAGAATAAGATAAGTCTTCAGTAGTATCCTTACTAAGTGCTGAGTTTGAGCCTGAAGACTGAGTCTGAGGTTCCCTTATACTACTAACTACAGTACTTAACCACTCACTGTCCCGGTTAACTTGTATGTATATTAGAGGAGTATAACATTTGCTCTTGACAGTTCCTCTTTTCCACTGAACACCCTCTAATTCATATATAATTTTCAAGTCTTAAGAATCAATAACCTGGGACCAGCAGTTAGCGTAATGGCTATGTTGCTGAACTCTCATGTAGTCAACCATGGTTCGAGTCCTTGACCTGGTGGCTTAAACTCACGCCAGGCGCATATGTGTGCGTGCCCAAGATCCCGAGAGGAGAATGGAGGAGAAGGGATTGTGGCGTAGCCATCCCCCCTGGGGGGTGACTTCTCACTTTCTATCTCTCTGTCTCTCTTTGTCTTTCTGGTGAGCGTACTCACCCTATAGCAAAAACACACTTTCCAAAAAAAGAAAAAAAGAACCAATAACCCTTCCATGATAGTTCAGAGGCATAGAAGTAAAAGTCATATTTAGTAATACAAAAATTTTATCCTTCAATTTAAAAAAATAATTAATTTTTAAGAGAATACATTAAATAACATTTTATATTTCCAGATGTATAAGTGCATATTCCTTCTAAGTCACTAATTAATATAAAGAACTACTTTGGTATATAAACTATATTAGGCTCCAAGGGGAAAAGATTTCATTACACTGTTAACTCATTTTCAATCTTAGTTTTTTAATGGAAAACTTTGGATTCTTATTACAAATCCTCATGATACTTTTTTGGGAAGGGGCTGAAATAAGGCAGTAAAAATGCCCAAGATTATAACAAAACTTTCATAACAATCAGTTTTGATATCAAGCACTTTCATAAATGCAGTCCTACTCAAAACAAAAGAGAGAAAAATCATGGAGGAACTGAAAAAAACAATAACCAAAAAACCTGCTCAGTTTCTTTAAAGGCCACTCCAATGTTTTTCATCATGTAATCTATGAATGAAGCAAATTGTAGTTTTGAGACACAAGGGACAAAGCTCATTTAAATAAACCCTAGATCATAATCACTTTGTCCTCTCATAACAGAGTCAGCTTTCAGTGGGATGCTTAGTACTTTAAGCTTTCTTGGCAGCAGAAGTCTTAAAGTTCCATCTGTCCTGGCTTGGGCTATTTAAATAAAGATCAACTGCATTTTCCATGTAAAAGCAATGCCACCTGCACTTCTTAAAAGACAATTGAAGTAGCCAATATTTCAATTTAGGACAATTTGATCCTTACGGAGATCTTTGATTTTTAATGCAAGATTTAGCTTTACCATTTAATAATTTTAATAATAAATAGTGGGCCCTGGAATATATTTCTCCAAACAGAAAAATACAATAATACTTTGAAATTCGTCTAATTTGATTTCATTAAGTTAGGTCATTGTTTTTCCCTGTAAAATTATAGTTAACACCAAATGTTGTCATGTGAGAGTCATAGGATAGGGCTTCATTTTCTTTAAAGCAACTGTTTGCATAACAATTTATCTCAACTATGATAAAAACCTCAAATGTATAAAAGATTATTTTAGGAGATAATTATACACACATACTCACATAACCACCACAAAGTCCTTTGTTCAACACAGGTACACAAAGGGGGTGAGTTAATTAGTTGCTACAGGTACTATGATTCCATGTTCTTGTCCACTGAGCAATGAAAATATGTGTTACAGATTGTAAGTTTTGGCTCAATCAATAAATAATAAATGCATGTAGCAAATTAAAAGATCTGATCTTTTCCTGTCTATACTCAACCACATGTTAAAATAAAAAGAATGCATAACTGGGAACCAGCAGTTAGCGTAATGGCTATGTCGCTGGACTCCCACGTAGTCGACCGCGGTTCGAGTCCCATACCCGGTGGCTTAAAACTCACGCTGGGCGCGTGTGCGTACGTGCCCAAGATCCCGAGAGGAGAACGGAGGAGAAGGGATTGCGGCATGACCATCCCCCCTGGGGGGGGGGTGATTTCTCGCTTTCTGTCTCTATGTCTCTCTCTGTCTGGCGAGCACACGCGCCCTATACCAAAAAGAAAAAAAAACCTCTCCAAAAAAGAATGCATAACTGAATCCTAAGAACATTTTTGCTTATTTATTCAAAGTGGGCCAAAAGAATGGAGTGTCTCATGTATTTTTTCTTTCTTCTTTTCTTTCTTCTTTCTTTTATTAGAGTTGTTTTTTTGTTTGTTTGTTTTGTTTTTTGTTTTTTGTTTTTTGTTTTTGCTATAGGGCACATGCCCTCACCAGAGAGACAGAAAGCAAGAAATCATCCCCGCCTCCCCAGGAGAGATGGCCATGCCAAAATCCCCCCTCCTCCAGTCTCCTCTTGGGATTTTGGGCATGCATGCATAGACAACCAGAGTGAGTTACAAGTCACTGGGCCTAGGAATTCATCACAGTTGACTATGTGAGAGTCCAGTAATGTAACCATACACACATCATCCACTGATCCCAACCACATGTAAACTTTAATTAAAATATATGAGGCATAGTTTAAAATATTGTTCTGCTCAAAAATGTACACACTGTTATTATTATTCTATTTTTTGCTATAGGGCACATGCACTTGCTGGAGAGAGGCAGACATTGGCAGGGGGCAGGGTGAGAAATCACCTTCAAGGGAGATGGCCATGTAGCAATCTCTTCTCCTCCAATCTCCCCTCGGGATTTTGGGCACATATGCCCACATGTACTTAGTGTGTTTTTTCAAGTTATCCAAGTCCAGGACTTGTACTGCTCAGTAGACCATGTGGGATACAGCCACTTTAATCGCCACGCTCCCAGCTGGCTCCAAAAATGCACATCCTTAAGGAAAAACTAAATTACGATTTTTGAGAGACATGATATCCAAATAAAATAGCAAACTTTCAAAGTTAAGAATTATTTAATTGCCTTAGTGTCAATCAAAATGATACTGCATCTCTCTTTCTAGTTAAAAAAAAATGGATAAACATTTTCTAATACCAGTTCATTTCAGAATTTCAGTACCATCCATTAACTATACAATGCAATACTGTTACAATCATCACAGTACAATATCACAGTCATCTATAAATCTGCTTTTTAAAAATTTTAAGAATTATTTAATTTTATTTATTATCTTTATTTTTTAATTTGACGGGAGAGAGGGGGGAGCATGTGAAAGCAAGACACCAGGTCTAGGATGAGAATCATTGTTGGTATGTGGGAGTCTAGCACCTTAACCACCATGCCACCTGCCAGCCCTGAATCTATTAAAACTTAAATAAACATAAAGGATTCATATTGGCATGATACACTTTTTCTCTTCCTTTGTGATAGAGCATGTGCATACTCCATGAGAAGGAAAGAGAGAAACTAGTATCCTCCAGAGGTTCTGGTCATGCCATGATCCCCTTCCTCTTGTCCTCTCTTGAGCAGCCCTTTACTGCTGCAGTGGCCTTGGAATGAGTACTCTGTCTCAAACAGACAGAACTTCTATATTTCATTGTGATTTTGCTTTAAATGTAAAAGATCTAGACAGTTAAATGGCAAAATGTACTTCTGGATATTCAAGATCTGTGCTTTATAATCATTCTGAGATGGATTCAAGATGGCTAATGATGTTGTACAGGATTAATGTTATTAAGAATATTTTACTTGGGGCAGGACCAGCAGTTAGCGTAATGGCTGTGTTGCTGGACTCCCATGTAGTCGACTGCGGTTTGAGTCCCAGACCTGGTGGCTTAAACTCACGCCAGGCCTGTATGCATGTGTGCCCAAGATCCTGCGAGGAGAATGGAGGAGAAAGGATTGTGGTGTGGCCATCCCCTCTGGGGGTTGATTTCTCACTTTCTGTCTCTCTGTCTCTCTCTGTCTTTCTGGGGAGCGCCATGTGTCCTATAGCAAAAACCTCTCCAAAAAAAGAAAGAAAAAGAAAATTTTACTTGGGGCCAACAGATGGGATAGTGGTTAAAGCGCCAGACTCCCACGTGGCTAAGTGGGTTCGAGTCCTGACCTGGCAGCTTGGAACTCATGTCAGGCATGTGTCCATGCATGCCCAGGGTCCTGAAAGGAGAACGAAGGAGAAGGGACTGAGGCATGGCCATCTCCCCTTGGGGATAATTTCTCGTTTTCTGTCTCTCTCTATCTTTCCAGTGAGAACACGAGAACTATAGCAAAAATCTCTCTCTCAAGAAGAAAATAATATTTTACTTAAAATGATGGATTTAATTGAACATTTACTAATTGATCGTAAAATACGTTAGTACTCAATTTATTCATCAGTGGAATCAATTAACTGGCATACAAATAAAGACAAGGAACTGCCAGACACATATGATTTTACTAGTCAATTGAATTAAAAATAAAAATCTATGAGGGACCAGCAGTTGGTGCAATGGCTATGTCACTGGACTCTAATGTAGTTGACCGTGGTTCAAGTCCCAGACCCAGTGGTTTAAACTCACACCTGGCATGTGTGCGTGCGTGCCCAAGATCCCGAGAGGAGAATGGAGGAGAAGGGATTGCAGTGTGGCCATCCCCCTTGGGGGGTGATTTCTCGCTTTCTGTCTCTCTCTGTCTTTCTGGTGAGTGTACTTTCCCTATAGCAAAAACCTCTCCAAAAAAATAAATAAATAAAAATAAAAAACTGTGAGGTTATTTTATTTGATGTCAGGTGGAGAAAATAATAAAAATGTTGATTAACCCAATTTTCTCTTTTGAAACAATTGTGCCATTTTTCCTGCATTTTTTAAAAGTTTGACTTTTAAATTTTTTTTTTTGGAGAGGTTTTTGATATAGTGCTCATACACTTGCCAGAATGACAGAGAAAGACAGAGGGACAGAAAGCAAGAAATCACCCCCCAGGGGGAATGGCCACAGCGCAATCCCTTCTCCTCCGTTCTCCCCTGTGGATCTTGGGCACACATGTACATGTGCCTGGTGTGAGTTTAAGCCACCAGATCTGGGACTCGAACCACGGTCGACTACATGGGAGTGCAGAGACACAGACATTACATCAACTGCTGGTCCCAATAATTTTGTAATTTAAAGAAAGATGATGAGGACACCATAGAGATGAACAACTATCTGTAAGATAAGGGAACCTGGATAACTTGGATACAAATTAGTGGGGACAAACAAGATAGGAACTTTCCTTCCTGATCTGGAAAGGTCTTTTTGAGGTAGAGCATCTGATGAAAGACAAGGAATAGATGGCTCAACTCACGGGGATACAAAAGGCAAATTCAAAATAGGACCAAAATAAAGACGGAGCTTTATGAAGTTAGCATAAAGCCGCTATTCCAAATTCTTATAATAGGACCACATAGTGTAGTGTTTTAAGTTCTATCAGCCCTGACTTCTGCTATTTAAATGAAGATCTGACCAGTCAGTGGTGTAGTGTAGTGGTTAAAAGCAACTAGACCTCAGATGGCCAACTTCACGGTTAAAGGGCTGGACCCTGCAGCTTGAAAAACACACCAGGCACATGTGTGTGCATGCCAAAATTCTGAGAGGAAAATGGAGAAGGGATTGCTATATGGCCATCCTCCTTGAAGGGGTACTTTCTCACTTTCTCTCTTCCTCTCCTTTTCTCTCTCTGGCTCTCACTGTCTCCCTCTGGGGAACTGCATTTCAGCAATATTTCTTATTATGAGAAAAGTTCTTATTATAAGAAAAGGAAAGATAAATTCAATAGAAATAGCAGGATATTTCTATTTTCTAATGATAGTTTATTGTTTGTTCATTTTTGGCTAATACATATTGAAAGGAAAGAAAAAAAAAGGAAGGAAAGGGAAAAGGGAGACAGGAAAGAAGGAAAATAGAATACCAAGGGAAGGAAAAAGTCAAGCCCTGTGATTCAAAAAGTAAATTATATGCTCTTAAAAAGACTTATTAACATAATAAAAAAGCAAAAAGACAGGAATTTACCCCCTCTGGTTGTGCTTTAATAGAAAACAAACTGTTTAAAACTTTCCCAATGTCCACAAGATAAATTTAACAACAGACTGAAAGAAGACCCTGAGCTCTTTATTTTCTCTAAATTTCCACAGGTCACTAAAATGACATTCTACCACTCTTGAACAGGACTGATCAAAGTTCAAAGTTCAAAGGTTAAAGTATTTTGCATAAAAAGTCAGCTGTGTTCACATTGTCTTAAAATGTTTTAATTCACTACAGAACTGTTTCCAATAAGCATCCTGTATAATTTTGTATGAGGAAGCACCGGCGGCTTTAGTTCAAAGTAATGACAAAGCAAGGATGAAGACAAAATATTACGTGGAGGTAGAAAAACAAAACTGATTTCTTCCCTCTCCACCCACCTAGACAAAGCCTCTTCTCCATCCTACACAGACAATGATTAACATCTGAGAATTTGCTTTCATTGCACATCGCCTGCTATCCCCCACCCACCCATCCGAATTTCCACACAGACCCTCTTCATTGATTTTGGACCATCCTGTACATCTTAGTTCTGTATTCCTTTAACTGCTTCTGGTACCTGGAATTGATTCCTGGGATTAAGTATCAAAAGAATACCAATAATTGTTTCTCGTAACAAATAAATAAGTGAGAATAAATGTTCTTTTAAATGAAAAGTAAAGGTCAAATGTGTATCATGAGAATAAAAGTACGGAAATCAAAATACCTAGGTAACAGTAGATTTTATTCAAATATGAAATAAAAAAGAATGGTGTGGAAGAAAGGGCAAAAATCAGTGAAAATATCAAAAATTTAATGGAAATAATTACATGGAAAAGCCTAAACTGAGCAGATCCTGGCAATGCTAATAATAATGATACAGAAAGAAATAAAATGGCTAAAAGAACTAGTGTATACCTGAGAGAACCAGATATAACTCAAGGAGTTCATTACTATCTTTAAATCATGTGTATCCAAGACAAAAGAGCACCAAGTTGTTTCAAAACTGGTATATTTTATTTATTGTTTAAAGTTTGCCAGAAGGCGCACGCACTTGTCAGAGAGAGACAGAGGAGAAGGAGAAAGCACCCTACAATGGCGCATGGTCGCCCACACCACAATCCATTCTCCACCATTTCTCGACACTGTGGGAATTTTGGACATGCACATACACGCATCTGGTGTACCCCCCACACCAACAGGGTCAACCATGTTTGATCTGGCTACCTCAACCACCAGGCCAGGGAGCCAGCCAGGAATGACTTACCTAAATAACTACTTTGAGCATTAGAGAATATAAGATTGATCTGGTGGTGGTGCTCTCACTGTAACTGTTATTTCAGATTCTTTATCTTAATCTGTCAAAAGGTAATTAAATATTGAAAAATTTCGGTCATCAGAGTTACCACCTCGAGTATTAAAATGCCCAAGTCAGTTTCACATGGTTGATCTCACAGAGATATCAATGATCCTTTGGGGATGCACCCTCATCAGGCGTATGTCTAAGCAAGCATAGTAATAAATATATTTTTAAATGCCAACAGTGCAACTGTAATTGTCAAAACCTTAACAGTCCAGATATCTAATTGCTAATAAAATGCAACATAAAATATGTGTGCCATAATAAATAAAACATACACCAACGAGCATTTTTCTTCCTCCTGATGTTTAGAAAATTTACAAATTGGTTTAAACCAAAAGGGGTAAAGGAATGAAATTATTCCTTCAGGCTTAGAGGATTGTGTGCCAAGTTTCATTTCTGGCTGCATATTTCTGACTAAGTTCAAGATCCCTGAGAAGAAATCCATGGAAGAGAAAATATCCCTTTAACCTCAGTAAAGCAACATGAGCAGAGACTTGCATGAGGAGAGAAAGGCGTCTGCCCTGGGCTGGGTGTGCTCCTGGTGTTTGGTTTCCACTGAGAGGATGCCTGCTCTCTCAATGAATCTGAAGTGCCTACTATGGTGAGGTAATGGCTGTGCCAGTTTCACTGGGTCATGCTCTCTCAGCACATTCTTTCTCCCTCTCCTCCCTGAGAAAGTTCTGTAAACAAGTCATCCTGAGAGAGTGAACACATCCTAAATTCAAAATTGCTGAGGATGCTGGCTCTGCTTTTAGTAGTCTAGACATAACTATAGAAGCCTAGGCAGCACAAGCATAGCCAAGAAGAAACAGGTGATTTGATAAGAACAAGGGAAAAAAAAAAAAAAAAACTTTAGGAGAGGAGAGAAACAAAGAAAATAAAAATTAATTAATGAACATATTTTCAAAAGGAAGCAATATCTCTAAATTGCTTAGATCTCCAGATGAATGTTAAGAAATTTTCTATTTATGGGGAAAAATACTTTGGAAATTAAGTAATTTTTATAGCACACTGTGAAATCTGAAAAATTAAAATGAAAGAAACCACAAAGAAACCGCCTATTGGCGTAGCCTAAAATGACAATGACTCTGATAATATGCAAATCGTGAATGCAGATGTAAACCCTTGTAATCAGATAAAGTCACTAGGAAATCATCATTAAATTGCATGCACACACACACACACAATGTTCTTTATTGAAAGAAAAGAATGTCTTTTTCCTTTTCTTAAAGGGAGGATGCTTTGTATGTGTGTGTTAGGGGAGAGTTGAAATATCCATGGTTTATAAATTCATAAGGATTTCTACCAAAATAAAGACACCTATTGCCCACTCAAAGGATGTTTCTTTCTTCAGCCTCTACATTCAGATAGAAGGCTGTACTCTTCCTCTTGGGCACAAAATCAAAAAGGTTCTAAAGGGCTTCTATTTATTCAATCTATTTCGACTGCCAAAAAAAATCATAATTGCTCACAGAGAAATGACAGGGTGACAGAGCTATGCTTTTAAATCGGGCTGGTAC
Organism: Tupaia belangeri chinensis; assembly: GCF_000334495.1. NCBI lineage: Eukaryota > Metazoa > Chordata > Mammalia > Scandentia > Tupaiidae > Tupaia > Tupaia belangeri. Next base: position 1,178,888 of record NW_006159448.1, on the reverse strand, counting down.
CTGCAGCTCCTGCATGGGACATTTTGCATAATGTGGCTCACAGAAAAGGCTTTGTTCTCCATCGCCTCACTGTGGCTGCACACCTCAATTTCAGTTTGCTGTTGCTTTCTCTCCAAGAACGATGATTTTTAAATAAATTATATCTTTGACATTTAAGTTAGTTCCTCTCCAACATGCATCAACACCTTTGCCTCACCCACAAAAATTATATACCAATTAACAGTATGTTTTTGTTTGCACCCACAGATTTCATTTACAATGTAATCTCCAAAACCTCAGAGAAAAATTTTAAAAGATTTTTTTTTTCTTTTAGGTATCTACTCTTTTCTGACAGTATATTATATGACATGTATATTACACGTGTATATATGTGAGGTGTGTGTTTCTAAACAAAAACCATTTACTCAATTTTAAAGGATCCACGTCCTTCAAGCATTTTGTGGAGCGCTTATAGCAGATGGCACACAGTTGTCACCATCAGGCTTGTTGCTAATGGAAGCTTTTCGTTTTCTGACCAAATCCTGGGGCTCCACTGCCAGGCAGAATGACATCAATTTCCAGTTCTGAAGGATTTTTTTTTTTTCCTGACACCACTGCTTTACGACCTACTCCCTACTCCCCCCACCTCCTACACACACATACACCATCCCACTCCTGGCCCCTCACACACTCTCTTGAAATTTCCATCCTCAAACAAAAGAGGAGGTTGGGGAAGGAAAGCAGCCAGTCCTGCAGCCCTCGAAACGTCCTTTAAGAAGAAAAAGAAAAGAATAAATAGACAGTAGGTGCAGCTTTCCATCTGCATAGTTAAAATAGAAAAAAGGAGAGTATGTGGGCGCTCAGGCTCAAACAAACTAACCTCTTCGTGCCCCGCCCTCCAACACGACCAGGCATCGATTTCTCATTTTCCTAAAATAATAACGATGTATCGGTCTTTTCCCAGTTGTTTCTGAAGGGAAAATGATTCGAAATTGACCAGTTTCCTTCACTCCCTCTCGTCAGTGTGCAGTTCTCTGAGGCTGGATGGACCCAAAGAAATAAAACCCTCCGCCTCGCTGTCCGATTTGTCATTATCTTTGTGTAATTCGCTCTGTGTGACCCTCTCCTTTCTACAGCTCGGGCACTATTAGCTCTTGGTACCCACGTCCTAACCTGTCCTAAGTTGCCAGTCGTCTCAAAGTGGTACCTAACAAGGCCACTCGCTCTTCTACACACATCTAGAACCCACGTACCAGCTCCTTAGTGACACCTGGAGAGGCCGGGCCGCAAGGGCCTCACCAGGGGGGCGACAGAACAGCTCAGTCCGCCGCGCCTGCTCCCAAGTCCGGGAGGACGAGACCACCGCCCCACTCCACCTCTGCCCCAGCTGAGGCGCCCTGGGCGCAGAGACCCGGGCCGGACAGGCGCCCGCCCCAGAACCGGCGGTGGACGCCGATCTCTTACCTGGGCGCAGACACTGGGTGCACCCGCGGTCGCGGTGCCACCGCTCACGACTTGCAGAGCTGATGCCCGCTGGAGAAGGAGTGAGGGGAAGACTGGGCAGGGGAAGAAAGAGGGAAAAGAAGAAGCTGAAGGAAGAGAAAGAAGCGGAAGGGAAGAAAAGGAAGGGAGGATGCTGCTGCTGCTGCCG
>NW_006159448.1:1162402-1176187 GCF_000334495.1 Tupaia belangeri chinensis | reverse complement strand
CCGGGAGGGGGAGCGCGGCTGCCCCGCCTCCTGCCGCAGCCCGCCGGCCGCCGGGAGGGACCGCGAGGTCTGGGGCTCGGAGAGCCCCGCCCCGCCCCAGGCGGGCACCGGGCTGCAAGGGCCAGGTTCCCTGGGACAAGGGCCTTCTCTCCTGAACTGTCCCGCCTTCCCCAACCAAGTGAGACCAGCACTCTGAGAGGTGGGAACTGGCTGGCCTTCGCTGATGTCCTTGGCAAACTGGGGGAGAAGGGGATATCAGATTTAGCCTCTCGGGGAGGAACCCCATACACATCCCTGCTTTCCCTCCTTGTGTGACTGTGAGCCAAGGGCTCCAGGCCTCCTCAGTGGAGAAGACTCGCTGGCCTTGCCTCCACAGCCCGAAGAGCAGGTGCTTCCAGGAGCCTCTAGGAGAGACTCTTGCCAGTCCTAATGGAGCAATGGCTGTTGGTGTAGAGCATGCTAGAGCCAGCCTTGTCACTAATGAGATCCATTAGCTCATTTATTGATTGAACAAATGTTTATTGAAGCCTAGCTTGTGGCAGGCACTGTTCTAGGCACTGTGGAATCAGTGAGTAAAACAGACTCCCCAGCAAAATAAAACACCTCACCAATAAGAAAGATCTATCGCTTTGTGGATCCTACATCCTAGGCAACCATATACATGAACCAGAGTTCACTTCATCTAAATATAAGTGTATTAATGTGTCCGGCGAGGACTAAGGATGTCAGTTCTGCCCCAATCACATGTTTAAAAGACAATAAACAAGAAGGATTTTTAAAGAATGTGAAGAATGCACAAGCAGCACAAATTAGAAAGCACGGAAAAGGTTGACCTTGTAATGTTACCACCATTAAAAAGAAATCAACTCTTGAAAGAGAACCCTAGCTCACTGTTGGTGGAAAGGTAGACTGGTGCAACCATTGTGGAAAACAACACGGAGGTTCCTTAAAAAGTGAAATGAAAAATGGAACTACCATATGACCCATAAATCCTCCCTCTTGGTATATGCCCAAAGGGAATCAAATCAACACCTCCCCTCACCCATGCTCATTGCAGCTTGTTCGCAATAGCCAAGATATTGAAACAACTTTGATGTCTATCAATGCGCAGACAGATAAAGAAATGATAGATAGATAGATAGATAGATAGATAGATAGATAGATAGATATAGATATAGATAGATAGATAGCACAGATAAAGAAATGATAGATAGATTGATACAGATATAGATAGATAGCACAAAAGATAACGAAATGATAGATAGATAGATATAGATAGATATAGATAGATATAGATAGATATATGTATATAGTATATATGATGAAATATTATTCAGCTTTAAAAAATAATTAAGTCCTGTCCTGTACCACACAGAAGGATCTAGAAGACATTGTAAGTGAAATAAGCCAGATATAGAGGGAAAACATGACATTATCTTAATTACCTGTAAAATTTTTTAACAATGAGAGCAAGTGAGGAGTCAAATATATAGGCTTGCAGGAAAGGGAGAAAATGAGAAGATACAGGTCAAAGGACACAAATATGTAGGGAGAACAGCCCAGAAGAACTGGTGCACAATAGGAAGACTACAGTTAATAGTGGTGTGCTGCATTCAGGATTTTTGCTAAATGAGTAGCTTATAGCTGAAAAGTAGGTAATTATGTAAGATGATAATTTGTTCCATTCTAGTAAATATATAAATATATCTTATGTCTTCATGTTTTAAACCATATGGTTCATTTTGTAAAAATTACCTCTGAAGTACTTTTTTGAAAGTGAAATGACTGAAAAAACAAATGACTCTTTACCACGAAAACTTTATAATTAGAGAGCAGCATTTTACTGTAAGTAAAGAAGTAAAATAAAACTTGAAATTACTTCAAGTGTGTATAGCAGGTGCTAAACAGGTGTTTTTAAGGTCAGCCAAGACAGTGAGGTGTGGCTTATATAATTTCAACAGTGATGATGAAACAGCGGCTAGAATTTGTGTTTGTCACTTAGTTAGCTAAAGAATAGTTGAACATAAAACATTAGAGCTGATTACTTTAGGCAGCTGGTTCAGTCCCCTCAATTTTCAGATGGAAAAAGAGACCCAGTGATGGGAGGCTGCGAAGAGGAGAAACCACAACAGAGCAAGATCTGAAACTGCCCACCGGAGTCACACCCCGTGCTCTGTGCGCTGCTTCTCTCCTCCCAGCTTCATCCCTTGTTCCTGTGGCACTTGCAGGGAGGTTGGAGGTTGGAACTATCGAGGCACACCCAGTAGCAGGGAGTTGAAGGAGTTAGAGCTCTTACTCAGAAGGTGCCCTGGAACCAGCAGTTAGTATAATGGCTATGTTGCTGGACTCCCATGTAGTCGACTGCAGTTCAAGTCCCAGACCCAGTGACTTAAACTCACGCCAGGTGTGTGTGTGTGTGTGTGTGTGTGTGTGTGTGTGTGTGTTTTCATGCCCAAGAGAGGAGAATGGAGGAGAAGGGATTGCGCCGTGGCCATCCTCCCCAGGGGGTGATTTCTCACTTTCTGTCTCTCTGTCTCTCTCTGTTTTTCTGGTGAGCACACGCACTCCGTGGCAAAAACCTCTCAAAAAAATAAATAAATAAAATAGTGCCCTAATTAAGAAGAGGCCTTAGAAAACTAGGAAATAATACATAGCATGTAAATGGAAGGAGAGAGTAGAAATCCTGCCAGAGAGTTAGCAGCTGACATTCATGACCTGGCACACGTGAGTAGGCAATTATTGAGAGTATCTCTGCAAGCTTGTATAGTTCAATTACTGAGAATTTCCCAGCTCCTGTTACTTCTGTGCTATCTGACACAAAAGCCACATCCCAAAAGGAAAGTACTCCTGATTTCCTTCATTTCAGGCTGAATTCCTCTAGGTCTACACCGACTCTGAGCTGAACGTAGACAAATGTAACTTCAGATATTAAAAACAAACCTGTTCATCCACACTTTGTCTATAAACCACTTATTTCCCCCAACCACTCTAATGGCTTTTCTGAACTTGGTATTTTATGGGAGATACAACTATCTTGGTCAGATAACAGATAGTATCACAAACATGTAACTATCTTACACAGAGTTCTATCAGAAAAAAAAAAAATGCATGCCTATGTGCAGTACTTCCACAGAGGGGATTTAATATGGGGAACTAATTGAAAAGGGTTAGAAGAGCTAAAAACAAACAAAACAACAACAACAACAAAACCAACAAGTGATGATGGGGCAACACAATGATAGTTACAAGCAGGAAACCACTAGCACTCAGAGGAATGTAGAATCCTAGAGAGGAGAGATTACTATAGGTGAGGAGATTGCACCTCTTTAAGGGATCTAAACCACAGTGCGGATACTTAATAGGAAATAGGACAGTACAGGAGCTCTAGCCACTGCAGAGAATTCCTCCAGATGCAGAAAATGAGAGGACGAAATACCATGGCTTCTCCCTTTCCCCCATATTTCAGAATTCTTCTATTGGATTAGGGTAGACAGTGTCAGTTAACAAAGCAGTCTGTTAACACAGTTCGCCCAAATCAGTGTTCTAGGATGGTGAACAACTTTAGGAGGGAATGGCATGTATTTAGGATCCCAGGTTAATGAGGGAGTCTTCATTTTGTGATTGAAGCAACATTCTTTTTTTCTTCAGCAAAGTGTCCATTCCTTAGAACCATTGTTCTCATATTATGATTCCCAATAGGGCAGTAAATTGCATGCCTCTCTTCCCGTGTGTAGAGGTGGACAGGTAACCCCATCTAATTCTAAAAGAGCACTTGTTCTCCGTTTACAGTAACTGGCCCAGGATGGTTATATGTCTCAAATATTTCCAATAAGGGTTTTACTATGGATATGTCACATGGACAAAAGTGAATTAGATGAATAAAATTAGAATTATCAGTGACTATCTTTCCTTCTATGTATAGAAGTAGTGCTGAAAGATGGGAAAAGTCCTTGAGAGACCCCCTCATACAGTTAAGTCTGCCATTATTCAAGCCAATAGATTTTTTTTTTCTCCTCTAAGCTTCCATAAATTGGATTCCTGTCATTTTCAACTGAGGAAGACTTAACAAATACAGTGCTGGTCTCCAAAAATTAGACCATGAGTATAAAGAGCCTGCCAACATTGATTTCCACAGTTACCTCTTGTCTCCAGATTAAATTCTTGATCTGTGTTTTTGGTCCAGAAGTTTCTATATGCGATTAACCTCTTTTCTCAGGGAAAGGCCTTCTGATAGTTTCTCAATCAGAAAACCATCAGGGGAAATATATACCTATTAGTTAGAGATATTAGTGGGTAGACGATATTAGTTTTCTCTCAGAGATAGAAGATTGGTGGGCCTTTGACTGAGGAGGGTGTATTACATCACGTTAGGAGAAAATTGTGAGTCAGGAGTCCAGGTCTCTGGTCCCAAATCTGCTATTCCCTGCTTCTGTGACCTTAGATACATCTTTTCCTGTTTTGAATCTCTGTTATCTTATCAGTAAATGAGAAGATTCAAATACCTGTGTTCCAAGGCTATTTCAGCTTCAGAAATCTATGACAATTTTTTTCTTTTCTTTTTTTTTCAGAGATTTTTTTTTACCTTAAAATGGGTGTGCTCACTGGAGAGAGAAAGAGAGACATATAATGAGAAGGAAAGTGAGATATCACCCCCCAGGGTGGGATGGCCATGCTGCAATTCCTTCTGTTCCCAGAATCCTGAGCACTTACGCACACATGCCCAGCATGATTTTCAAGCCACCAGATCCAAGACTCAAACTGTGGTCAACCACGTGGGAGTCCAACAATGCAACTGCTGCAACATCTGCTGGTCTTAAGAATTTCCTTTTCTTTCTTTCTTTCTTTTTTCTTTTTAGAGAGATTTTTGCTATAGGGCACATACACTCACCAGCGAGTCAGAAAATCAGAACACAGACACACACTCATCTGATGTGAGTTTCAAGCTATCAAGTTCAGGACTCAAACTGCAGTAAGCCATGTGGGAGTCCAGCTATGTAAATGCTATGCCATCTGCTGGTCCTAAATGGTTTTATTTTTTTTTAAAGATTTTTTTACATAGGGCATGTGTACTTGCCAGAGGAAGATGCAGAGAGACACATAGGGATAGTGAGAAGTCATCCTCGAGCAGGACGGCAAGGCCTCAGTCCTTCTCCCACATTCTCTTCTCAGGATTTTGGTGTGCTTGCTTGCTCGCTTGCTTTTTTCTTCTTTCTTTCTCTCTTTTCTTTCTTTCTTTCCTTTCCTTTCTTTCTTCGTTCTTTCTTTCTCTTTATCTAATCATTTTTAAAATTTTTTTAGAACTCTTTGCTATGGGGAACATGTGCTCATCAGAGAGACAGAGAGAGACAAAGAGACAGAAAATGAGAAATTACCCCTTGGGTGATGACTATGCTGCATTCCCTTTTCCTCCATTCTCCTCCCAGGATTTTGGGCACATACTTACACCCATCATGAGTTTCAAGCCACCAGACCCAGGACTCTAACTGCAGTTGAGCACATGGGAGTCTATCACCTTTGTCACTACAGCACTTGGTGACCCCATTGTGTTTTTAAAGCACCAGGTATAGTTCTCAGACCATGGATTCTGCCACGTGAGATCCAGCACCTTTACTACCATGCCACCTACTGGCCTGATGGGCTGCTTTTTTTTTTTTTTTTTTTTTTGGGGGTTTTGGTATAGGGTGTGTGCGCTCGCCAGAGAGACAGAGAGATAGAAAGCGAGAAATTACCCCCCAGGGGAGGATGCCCACGCCACAATCCCTTCTCCTCCATTCTCCTCTCGGGATCTTGGGCACACACACACACGCGCCCGGTGTGAGTTTTAAGCCACTGGGTCCGGGACTTGAACCATGGTCAACTACGTTGGAGTCCAGCGACATAGCCATTACGCTAACTGCTGGTCCCTGATGAGTATTATTTAAGTTGCTCATGAAGAAATAATAAACAAGATTCAGACATATACACAAATAATGCTAATATAGTGTGTGACTATCATAGAAGAGACGTGAGTACAAGATGAGGTATGACACTGAAGAGTAGATGCTCAGTTCCAAAGATTTCATAAAGGTATTTTACCTTCCATGTCTTAAATGGAGATTTCGTTTATGTCTTGTTTTAATTTCATGACGTTTTTCTAAATGGATGATTGGAATTATGTTTATCAAACTTTCTATCATGGTTCTCAAAGGCTTTGAGAATCAAAATGCCTTAAAAAATAAAAAGTTGAGTTTATGGTATCATCTCCCAGTTTTCAAAGTTATGTTTATTTGATTGAAAATAACATGGCAAACTATGATCTTTTTTCATGTGGATCATAATTTATCATTATTTTTAAACATTTTTAAATTGAAGTATAATAAGCACTTCATTAAAGCAGGTGGTGTGGTGGTTAAGGGCACTGGACTCCCACATGGCCGACTGTGGTTCAAGTCTTGGACCTGGTGGCTTGCTTTCTTTCTCTCTCTCTCTCTCTCCATTCCTCTCCAGTCAAATTAAAATAAATAAATAATTAAAGGTTTTTTTTTTTAAATCACCCTTAAAAAAAAACACAAAACACATATCAAAGATGTTCAATTTATTATACACCCAAACCCAACCCATAAAGGCAAGTACACTTTTGATTTTGTTTCTCAATAGATTCACGTTTCTGTATCTTCTCTGACTTCACATAAAATATTCTATATATATTCTTTTAAGTATGACTTCTATTGCACACATGTAGTTTTTTATTATTTTTTTTGAGATATTTTTGTTCTAGGGTATAGGTGCTCACCAGAGAGTCAGGGATGGGAAAGAGAAAATGAGAAACACCCGCTCCAGTGGGAGCAGCCATGCCACAATCCCTTCTTCTTTCTTCCCCTTGAGATTTTGGGCATGCACGCCATTGCACCTGACATGAGCTTCAAGCTGCTGGGCCCAGAACTCGAACAGAGTTATCCATGTGGGAGTCCAGTGCCTTAACTACTATGTCACTTGCTGTCCTCCACACGTAGTTTTTGAGCTCTATTTTTGTTTTTGCAACTTACCTCAGTTTACTCCTTTTTATTGCCAAGTAGTATTTCATTGTACAGATATGTGATGTTTTGTATATCCATTTTCTTTTTAGTGAACATTAGGATTGATTCTAGTTTCTGTTTATTAGTAGTAATTCTGTTATGAACATTTAAAAAATAATTATTTATTTATTATTATTAGTTTTAATGTCAGAGAAAGAGAGAGAGAGGAAAATGAGAAAGCAAGCCACCAGGTCTAGGATTCAAACTGTGATTTAACATGTGGGAGTCTAGCGCCTTAACCATCACACCACCTTCCAGCCCCCAGTTACAAACATTTTTAAAAAATAATTATTTATTGGAAATAGGAGATGGTATAATGGTTATGCTGCTGGGCTCCTACAAAGTTGGCCGTGGTTCTAATTCTGAATCTGACATCTTAAAATTCACACCTGGTACATGTGTGTGCATGCCCAAGGTCCTGAGAGGAGACTGAAGGAAAAGGGATTGCAGCATGGCCATCCATCCAGTGGGTGATTTCTCGCTTTCTGTCTCTCTGTCTCTCTCTGTTCGGTGAAGGCATTTGCCCTACAGCAAAAAAAATAAAAAATAAAAAATAAATAAATAAAACTAAAAATAAATGTATATGTGTGTGTGTGTGTATAATTTTATGTATTATCATTATTCTTCAATTTTGACAAGAGAGGGAGAGAGAAAGTAAGCATCCAGGTCCAGGATTTGAACCATTGTCAGCCATGTGGAAATTTAGAACCTGAACCACCACCCCACCTATCAGCTATGTTTTAAACATTTTTACAAGTCATTTGTGTGTGTGTATCTGTATATGTTTTTGTTTCGTTTAGTCACATGCCTAAGAGTAGAATTTCTGGATTTGATGGTAGGTAAATACTTATAATTTTACAAAATTGTTATAGCGCATGTTTTCATTATGCTGAGCAGGCTTTTACTAAATCTAATCATCCCCCAGAAAACAAATACACACACACACACACACACACACACACGTAAAATAAAACACTGAAAGACTGAAATGTTAACAAAATAGGTATACTCTAGAGGAGAATCTACCCTTGGAAGAAGAAATGATACATTTTGTACCTCTTAGCATGAAAGCAGATTGCAGATAGTATTGCACTAGGGATCAAAATTGTAGTAGAGAGACCAGCAGTTGGCGTAATGGCTATGTCGCTGGACTCCTACGGAGTCAACCGCAGTTCGTGTGACTTAAAACTTATGCCAGGCACGTGTGCGTGCATCCCCAGGATCCCAAGAGGAGAATGGAGGAGAAGGGATTGCGGCATGGCCATCCCCCCTCGGGGGTGATTTCTTGCTTTCTGTCTCTCTGTCTCTGTCTGGCGAGCTCACGCACCCTATAGAGAAAACCTCTCAAAAAAAAAAAAATTGTAGTAGAAAAATTAGTTTTCCTGGGCTGAAGAAGTAGAGGACAGAGGTTAGGGCAATGTCCACAAGTATAAAGTGAAGGTAAAATACCAAAAAAATAGAATTGTGGACCAGCAGTTGACATAATGGCTATGTCGCTGGATTCCTCCAGTCCCAGATCCAGTGGCTTAAACTCATGGTGGGCACATGTGCGTGTGAGTCCATAATTCCAAAAAGAGAATGAAGGAGAAGGGATTGTGGCATGGCCATCCCCCTGGGGGATGATTTCTCGCTCTCTGTCTCTCTTTGTCTTTCTGGCGAGCGCAGGCTCCTATAGCAAGAACCTCTCTAAAAAAGAATCACAAGGAAAATCCAAGTTTCTAGGTAAAATTTATTTATGTCCAAATCTCCTCCTTTATCCTTGAACTATGTATATGTGCTTGAGTGTGTGTGGATGGATGTGTGTGTGTGTGTGTGTGCACAGAGCATCCCAGCTAAAGATAAAACAAAACAAAACATAAACATAAAACATAAAATCTGGACTGAGATCTGATTTGTTGACTAAATGACAGTTGAATCTAACCATACTAAATGACTGCTGAAAGAAACACTTAAACATTGAAGTACTATAACAAAATCCTTAGACTCTACAACATAGCATTCACATTGTTCAAGATATTCAAAGTTCTTCAGCATACCAACACTCAGAGAAGTATGGCCCAGTCTCAAGAGAAAAGACAGCATAAGGTCTTTTTTAGATGACTCAAATGTTGAAATTAACAGAAAAGTTTTAAAATTTTTCAGCATCATATAATCAATGAAGTAATGGAAACATAATAAAAGAGATCATCTCAGTAGGAAAACCAAATTACCCCGATGACTAATGATGTCAACATACTTATATGTTCTTATTAGTCATCGTTACATGGCATTTTGTGTTGTGAAGTGTTGGTTATAATATTTTGCTAATTTTTGCTTGGGTCATTTATCTTCCAAAAAATATTTTAAAAAACCTATTTAAAAAGTTCTTTATGCATTGTGTTTGCAATACATTTGTAAGACATAGATTTAAAAATATTTTCCCCAATTTTTTGCTTTTGTTTTATGTTTCTAGTGATATCTTTGGAAGTATAAACAACTATAATATGATAAAGCATAATTTATTGAGTCATTTTTTAAGATTTGTACTTTTAGGCTTATATATTAGTAATCGTTATCTATTTCAGTGTTATAAAGATCATCCATGTTTTTCTGAAAGAATCTGATGGTTTTCATTTTTACGATTTATTTCAGTTTAATAAATTTGATGCAAGGGAAGTATTAAAGATCATATTTCCATCTGGTTATCAGTTGTTCCAAAATTATTTCATAAAAAGATCATCCTGAGTGTTGTACTGGTAAAATCACAAGGCTCTGTGAGGCTGACAAACATGGGAAGGTTCCAGGTTCATATCCAGAGACCTCCCAAAATACCCAGAATATTCACATACCAGTAATCATGGGCTGGCAAGCTAAAGCTGGGAATGGAAAACATCATCAAGATCACAACCCTGTTGGAGGTGGTATCTCTCTCTTGCCCTCTCTCTCTGAGTTTTTCTCATTCATGAAAGAAATGTCCCCTGAGAACAGATGAATGGATTGGAAACGTTTGGCACATATACACTACAGAATACTACTTAGGCATAAAAAACAAGATCCTGGCATTTGATTGAAAGTGATTGAATATGGAAGATTAAATGCTGAGTGATGTAAGCCAGACTATGAAAGAGAAACACTGTATGTATACATTTAATACATACTGAATATCTGTACTCTCTGACAGAAACTGAAAGACTGGGAGGTATAAAAGCATGGAGAGCCACTGCAGATACTAGAAACAATGTGAAGGAAGGATAGAGAATGGTGAGGGGTGAGAGGTAGGGAATCAAAGGACCAAAAAAAGAAAAAGAAAAAGAAGTGAAACAGTTAATTAATACAAAAATGGTTAGTGGGAACCGACAGTTAGCGTAATGGCTATGTTGCTGGACTCCCACGTAGTCGACCGCAGTTCGCGTCCCGGACCCAGTGACTTAAAACTCGCACCAGGCGCGTGTGCGTGTGTGCCCAAGATCCCGAGAGGAGAATGGAGGGAAGGGATTGCAGCGTGGCCATTCCTCCTGGGGGGTGATTCTCTCTGTGTCTCTCTCTGTCTGTCCGGCGAGCGCACGCGCTCTATAGCGAAAATCTCTCCAAAAAAAAAAAGGTTAATAATCTGTTGATGATAATGTATATAGTAATATATTTTAATGAATTAATATACAGTATATTCATGCTGAGAAAATCCATTTTGTGTGCTATAAAGATGTACCATGACTGAACGTGAAAAAAATAAGAAAATAAAAGAAGGAAGAGAAAAAAAGAAATAATTTTTTTAAGAGAAAGGCCAATTTTTTTTTATTGAATTACTATAATACCTTTGTCAAAAATCAATTGCCCATATATGTTTTGGTCTATGTATTACTCTACCATTCGTCTTTATATCAATGACACATTATTTTGATTATTATATCTTTATAACAATTATTTTCCTTTAAAAATACTTATAAAAATTTTTATTTATTTACTATTATTTTTTAATTTGACTGGAGAGAGACACAGAGAGGGAGGGAAAGCAAGAAAGCAAGCCACCAGGTCCAGTACTCAAACTGCAATTGATCATGCTAGAGTCTAACACCACCTTAATGACTATGCCACCTCCTAGCCCTTTATAAAAACTCTTTAATTGTTTTGCAATTAATTTTGCAATTATTTAATTAGCAATTTAATTTTGCAATTATTTAATTTGCATGGAAAATTCTACGATCCTATTCTTTTTCAAAATTCTTTTGGTTCCTCTAGCCTTTTGCATTTTCATACAAATTTTGGTGTCAACTTGTCAATTTATACAAAAACGCTGTTAATTTTCACTGAATTGTTTCAAATTTATAGATTGATCTGCCTTCTTAAAATATTAAGTCTTCTAGGGCCAGTAGGTTGCATGGTGGTTAAGGTGCTAGACTCCCACGTGGCTGGCCACGGTTCAAATCCCCAACCAGGCAGCTTACTTCTCATTTTCTCTTTCTCACTCTTTCTCTCTCACTGTCTCCTTCTGATGAATACACATGCCCTATAGCAAGTACTAAAAATAATAACAATAAATAAAAATAAATAATTATTTTTAAAAAATATTAAGTCTTTCAATTCATGAATGTGGTATAGACCTCAATTTAATTAAATCTTCTTGAGGTTTTAAACTATATATATACATTATTAAAAATACATTATTATTTCTTAGAGAATTTTTATCTTTACAGAAAAATTGAACAGAAACTTCCCATATACTCTCTTTACCCCTGCCTACAATTTCTCGTACCATTATCAACTTGCGTGGGTAGGGCATGTTTGTTACAATTGGTAAACAAATATTGAGACATCATCACTAACTAATAACAGCTGAAAGACATCTTGTCTGCTTCTAATTTTTTCAATTATGAGTTAAATTGTTCTAAACATGCATGTTTAGTATTTGTGCTCACCCAAGTTTTTAATTCATTTGGGTAAATAACTAGGATCATGATTGCTAAATTGTATGGTGGACTGTGTTTGACTCTGTAAGAAACTGCCAAACTGTCTGTGGAAGTTGCTGTACATTTCCACCAGCAATGAATTAGAATTTTTTCTGATCTCACATCCCGACAGCATTTGATTGCCAGTGTTTTGAATTTTAGCCTTCATTTGTTTTAATTTTCAACTCCCAAGTGATATATTATTTTTAACATCTTTTGTTATTCTTATTTGCCACCTGTAAATTTTTCTTGGTGAAGTATCTATACAAATCTTTTACCCATTTTTATATTAGGTTATTTGTTTTATTTTTGATTTTTAAGTGTTCTTCGTATGTTTTAGAGAAAAGTCTCTTATCAAATATGTCTTTTGAAAATATCTTTCTGAGTCTGTAGCTTTATCTTTTCATTATCTTAGTATTTTCATTCATAGAGAAAAAATATTTAATTTTTAAAAATAATTATTTAATTTTATGTATCTATTATTACCATTCTTTTAATTTGATCAGAGAGAAACAGAGACAGAAAGGGAAAGTAGAAAGTAAGCCTACAGGTCTGGGACTCAAACCATGGTAGGCCACGTGGGAGTACAACACCTTCACCACAATGCCACCTGGTGGCCCAAAAACATTTTTAAATTTTAATTAAGTGCAACTTATCCATTTTCTTCATGCATTGTACTTCTGGTGTTATACCTAAAAACTCGTTTTTAAACTCAAAATCATTAAGATTTTCTCCTGTGCTATCTTTTAAAGTTTAATAATTTAGTGTTTTACAATTAAGTTTATAATTCATTTTGAGTTAATTTTTGTGGAAGATATAAGATCAGTGTCTAGATTCACCTTTTGCATTTAGATGTCCAACTGTTCCAGCATCATGTTTTTTACATGAATAGGAGTTTGACTTTGTCAAATACCTTTCTGGATCTATTGATATGATCGTATGTTTTTACTTCTTTATCTCATAGACTTTACTTTGCTGGTTATACTTCACTTTAATTAGTTCATAATACATTAAAATTCTTCCTGATAGTTCTTACTTGACCCATGTATTAAAATAAATCCTTGAGGGCCCATCACAGGATCCAGAAATAATCCAACAGACCTCAATGCTGAGGCCATATGCATCCCAAACCTAGGACCTATATACTGTAAGACCTGTACACCTATACACCTACACACTCCTAGGACCTATACACTCTTCCTATACACTCTTCAGGTGTGTCTTCCTATACACTCTCCATGCAGATCTGTGGTACTGATTGACTGAGGTTAGGGGTGGATCATGGTGTGAAGACACCATTAGGGGCAATTCTCTGTCTCCCAGATTTAAAAAAAAAAAAGACAAATAATTAAGTTTAATCTTTTTCTCTTTTACATAAACTTTAAAACCATAAATTTTTCTGTAGGGACTGCATTATCTACATTCCACAAATTTTGGTATATTGTATTTTCATTATATTTAGTTCAAAATATATTGTTATTCTTTTGTGATTACCTAATTTACATATAGGTGTAGACTTGAAAAATATTAACAGCAATGGTCAATTTATATGTCAACTTGACTCAGCTAAAAGATGTTCATATAGCTGGAAACATGTTATTTCTGTGTGTCTGAGTATGTTTGCAGAAGATTTGAATTGGTGGACTGAGTAAATACCGTCCTTAACAATGTAGATGGCCATCATTCAATCCATTAAGGTCCCAAATAGACCAAAAAGGTGGAGGAAAGTCAACTTCACTTTCATTTAGTTGGGACAGCCATCTTTGCCATCTTTTTCTGCTCTCAGATAGGGACATAAATCAGCAACT
>NW_006159448.1:1147325-1162379 GCF_000334495.1 Tupaia belangeri chinensis | reverse complement strand
AGGCCTTCAGTCTCACCAGGGAGAAATATCAATTCTCCTGGTTCTCAGGCCTTGAAGCTGAGGCTAAAATATACTATCTGCTTTCCTGATTTTCTGGCTTACAGATAGCAGCTCATGGGACTTCTTGGCTTTCATAATAGTGAGAACCAATTTCTATAATAAATTTCTCTCTTTCTTTACACACATACACACACACACACTTTTTGGTTGTTTCACTCGAGAATTCTGACTAACAGTCGATTTATAAATTAATACCATTGGGATAGAAAGAATAATTTCTATGATTTTAATTCTTTTGAGCACATTGAGGCTTCTTTTACAGTTAAGTATAGCATGTCTGGATTAACATTTCATGTGGCCCTAAAAAGTGTGTGTCTAAAGTTGATTCAAAAATGAACCAGAGACAAATATATAAGAGATAAGACATAAAACTAGGAAAAAACATAAAATATTTGTGACTTCAGATTAGGAAAAAAATAAAAAAGATATACCAAAAGCATTACCCCCCCCCCAAAAAAAATAGGAAAACTTGATATCTTCAATATTTGAAGTATCTGTTCTTTAAAAGAGTCTATTAATGATATAAATAATCTGCCAGCTCTATAGCTTAGTAGTTAAGGGAGCCAAATCCTACATGGTCAATTGCAGGTTTGAATCTCATCTTGATGACTTAAAAATCATCAGGCATGGTGCAAGCATGCCCTAAATCCCTACAGGATGAAGAAACGAAGAAGGGATTGTGATGTGACCATGCCCTGTGGAAAGGGAAATGCTTTCTCCCTCTCTCTTTCTCTTTCTGACAATTGCACGTGTCCTCTGGCAATTAAAATGAAAGCAAACAAACAAACAAATAAAAACAAGCAGGGGTAAGCAGATGGCATGATGGTTTAGGGACAGGACTTCCACATGGCCAATCAAGTTCTGGACCCAGCACCTGGAAAATCATGCTTGGGCTTTCAGTTTGGGCTCAGAGGAGGTGTCGGTGCAACTTTCTTCCATCGTCTGGAATCTGGGTTCATCCAACACCAGCCGCCTCCACTATGCTGCTCAAGTTCGACCCCAGCCAGAAAAAAGTTGTGTACCTGAGGAGTACCAGTGGCAAAGATGGTGCCATGTCTTCCCTGGCCCCCAAGATCAGCTCCCTGAGTCTGTGTCCAATAAAGGTCAGTGATGACAACCCCAAGGCAACAGGTAGGGCCTGAGGATTACCGGGAAACTGGCTATTCAGGAGAGACAGGCCCAGATTGAAGTGGTGCCTTCTGCCTCTGCACTGATCATCAAAGCCCTCAAGGAACTGCCAAGAGACACAAAGAAGCAGAAGAATATTAAACATATTGGGATCGTCACTTTTGACAAGATTGTCAGCATTGCCTGGTGTTTGGGCAGAGAACTCTCTGGAACCATTAAAGAGATCCTGGGAACAGCCCAGTCTGTAGGCTGCAATGTCGATGGCCGCCACCCTCATGACATCATCGATGACATCAACAGTGGCACAGTGGAATGCCCAGCTAGTTAAGAAGTACACAAGAAAACATCTCAATAAAGGATCATGTGACAACCAAAAAAAAAAAAAAAAAGAAAGAAAGAAAAAGAGAAAATCATGCTGCATCTCTCTGTCTTTCTCTGTCAAGTACAGGAGCCTTTTGGCAAAGCCTTGGAAAAAGAAAATACATGTCAAATGCTAGGAGAAAATTCTTAAAAGTAATATATCATATAAGGAACTTATATCTTGAACTTATAAAGAACTCAAAACATAATAATAAGGAAATAAATATCCCACCCTGTCTCTAAAAAGTAACGTTTTTTAATAGACACTCTACCAGGAACTAGTACTAGCTCTTAAGAACATTAAAAGACACTTAACATTATTAGCCACTAGAAATACAGAAATTCAAAGCACAATGAGATATCGTTACATACACAGTAGGAAGAATACTGAAACAAAGACAATACCGAGTGCTGACATGAATGTGAAGAAACTTAAATCCTCACATATAGTTGGCAAGAGTGTAAAATGATACACCTACTTTGAAAAACTGTCAGCTTCTTAACATTTTAAATATTCATTTACCATATGACCCAAGTATTCTACTTCCACCTACCTACTCCCCAAATAAAAACATATATCCACAGAAAGATGTATATCTTCCAGTACTTAGCAGCATAAAAACTAGAAATCATCTAAAAGTCCATGAACCAATGCATGGATAAGCAAATTGTGATATATTTCTACACTAGAATACTACAACACAATTTAAGGGGATGAAATGCTGATACCTGGAACAACCAAGATAATCGTCAAAGACAATTAATGAAGTCAAATACAAAAAGTTGCTCATTTTACAATTTCATTCAGATAGAACTTGAAAAATAGCTAAGTAATAGAAACAGAAAGTAGATCACTTATTGCCTGAGGCTAAGAGTGGGAGCAGCTACTGACTGCGCAGGTATGAGGGAACTTACTGTAATATTCTCAGTGTTCTGTAACTGGATTATCATTATGGGAACACATCTATGTAAACCTATTAAAACTTACCGTATTGTACACTTACAATGGGTGAACTTTATTTCCTAATAAATTACTTCCCCAAAACGTATTTTAGGAAAGAATGTACATACCCTTGTTGTTAACCAAAGTGTTTTATGAATGCCAATTATGTCCATTTTCTTAATATTGTTGCTTGTATTGATATACTTACAAATTTTCTTTTTATTCAGTCTGTAAGTAGAGACGAGAGTGTTGAAATAGCTATCAATATGATTATAGATTTGTTTTCTTCTAACAATTTTAGATTTTACATTATGTATTCTGAACATCTAACATAGTATATGTACACATATAGAATTTTTATTTCTTCCTAATGAATTGGTCCTGCTGTTATAATTAATGTCTTTCTTTACCTGGTCATATTGTTTTATTAAAATCTACTTTGTGTTATATTACTATAGTCACTCTAGACTTCTTTTGTTTAAGGTTTATCTTTTTCATGCTTTACTTTGTAAATTGAGCTATAACTCAGATGTCACAAAAATTCACCCTTCTAAAGAGTTTGATTCTGTAGCTTTTAACAAGATTGTGCAACCATCACCACTTACTATAATAGTTTCAGAACATTTTTTTAGAGGATTTTGCTATAAGGCATATGTGCTCGCTAGAGACACACAGAGAGACAGAGAGACAGAGAGACAGATGATGAGAAATCACTCCCTAGTGGGGAATGCCACACTGCAATCCCTTCTTTTCCATTCTCCTCTCAGGATTTTGGGGCTGGTACACACATGCACCTGGTGTGAGTTTCAAGCCACCAGGTCCAGGACTCAAACCACAGTCCACAACATGGGAGTCCGGCACCTTTACTACTGGCCCACAGAACATTTTTGTAACCCCAAAAGAAATACCATGTGTGAAGTACTATGAGCAATATACTTTCTATCCCTTCTTCCTCTCAGTCCCTGAGAATTACTAATCTACTTTCTGTCTTTAAGGATATGCTTAGTTTGGACATGCCATATAACCGTAATTATAAATAATGGGTTCATTTATGCCTTGCTTTTTAAATTTAGCATGTTTTTGAGATTTGTTCACATTGTAGTATGCACCAGTACTTTATTCCTTTATATTGCTGAATAATATCCCTTTGTATGGATATGTCACATTTTGTTTATCTACCATTGGCAAACACAGCTAATGCACATTTGGGTTGTTTTCACGACTAAATTGTGAATTATGCTGCTAAATGTAGTCATATTCAGTTTTTGTATGGACATTTTTCAATTATCTTGTGTATATATCAATAATGGAGTTTCTGGGTTGTCACCCTCCCACCAAGGGGCATGGCCACACTGCAATCCTTTCTGGTCCATTTTCCTCTTGGGATTTTGGGCCCACACGAACATACATCTGGCATAAGTTTTAAGCCGCCAGGTCCGGGACTCAAATCTCTGCCAACTTTGTGGGAGTTCAGCAACATAACCATTACACCATCTGCTGGTCCCCTCAACTACATATTTAACGATTTGAGAAGTTGTCATTTATTTTTTTTCCTAAGTAATTCTACCAGTTTGCATTCCTACCAAACAATGTATGGTTTTAATTTCTCCACATTCTCACCTAAATTGTTATTGTTTATTTCTTTTTTAATGATTGATTATGGCTATTTTGGTTTGTATACCTCTAATAACTAATGACAGTGGACATCTTGTCATGTATTTATTAATCTATGTGTCTAAACAGCTTTATCTTCCTTTTCTTTCTCGCTGCTACCTGGATTAATCAACTGTCTTTATTATTGCATGTTATGTGTACTGGGTTATTAGCTGTGCATTATCTGCCTTTGTGTGGCTACGCTAGTGATTATAACTTGCATGCATCTTTGCACCACTTTATGGAAATGCAAAAAACTTAGAATACCTTAATTCTACTTATATTCCCTCCTGATTCATGCACAATTTCATAATTTTTATTTGATTATTTTAAGTTCCAAAAGATCTTATTATTATTATTTAAGTTTTATATTGTCAATAATCATTTGAAGTTACCATCACACAGATACATGTTTACATTTAGTACAACTGTTATCATTCCTCTTGGAGGGATAATTAGCCTATAACAAACAATTCTACTATTACTAGAATTTGTAATCCTTAATATTCTTTCTTTTTCTTTTCTTTTTCTTTCTTTTGTTTGTTTTTGCCATAGAGCATGTGCACTTACCAGAGAGAGACAAAAAGAGAGGAAATAAGAAATCACTTCCAGAAGGGGTGACCATGCCACAATCCCTTCTCTTCCGCTCTTGGGATTTTGAGCATGTACGTGCACATGCCCAGCATGATTTTCAATTTACTGGATCTGGGACTCAAATAGCCATTGATCATTTGGGAGTCCAGCACCTTAACCAACTGTTGGCCTTAACATTCTCTTTTTATTATTCACTCTTGAGTGAAATCCTATGGAAAACAAGAATACTTCTATCAGGGTTATCTTGCAGTAAACAAAAGCCACTTAAAACACTTCAATACCGTAAATGAATTATTAACATATATTTAAAACAGGTGAAATAGTGGGCTCAGGCATGATCTTTGAATGAAAATATGGAAATCACTTCTAGATTGGTCAGTCAGTAAAGTTGCTAGCTCTATTGGAAACAGAAACCTACAAATCGTGAAGCTACTGTTATAAGCAAGCTTAAGAACATCATCCAAAATGAGATCTACTGATCAAGCAACTGCTTCTGTTCATACCCACACTGCCTCGGGACGATTATGCAGCTAGTGACAGATGCAGAAAAATCAAGCATCTCAATAGCACATGACAGCCTTAATAGCCAAATCATTAGCTTTACTCCTTTTTAAATGGTAGGAAATAGGGCGCATAATTTTCAGAAGCCTATCTTCATGAGCAATGAGTATGTCTACTTTTTGGTGTTTTAGCTTCTGCCATATGTAATGGCAGAATGAGGTTAGAATGAATGCTGTGTGCCAATTCACCATATCCAAATTAATTAAATTACAATGTGTAAGCAAGTTGTTCTCTCAATATGAGTCATTTTAATTTAGTTATTTTTCACACCATGTACAACTCAGCACTCCAAAAAGTCATTTAATAATGAGGTACTGCTACAGAGGATGAATGAGCCTTCCCTTGTCCAAAATAAACACTTTTGCCTGTTCTATCTGAATGACACCATCCCACTGGCCAAGGATTTTCTGACAGCACCTCCAACTTTGTGTACCAATGTGTTAATCAACATAAAATGAGAATAGTTATTCTTGTGGAGTGATAATACAATGAGCATAGTAGAATGAATACTAATATAAAGAATACCATAAACTAGCTGTCAAGAAAAGTAAGATTGTCCTTCCATGTATTGTCAAGTACCTAGAAAACAACTATAGTAAGGGGAATCAGCAACACCAGGGTTTTTGTTTTGTTTTGTTTTGTTTTGTTTTGTTTCTGGAGATTTAAGGAGCTGCTCTGATAATTGGAAAGGAGCCAAAATCTGAGTACAATTGTGTTGGAAAAGGCACAGGACTAAACTACTCCTAAACAGCCGCCAGTTTGCCCCAAGGCCATTGGGAATATTTCTGAGGTTTTGTATTTTTCCATCATCAAACAACAGTACTTTTGTGCTGCATTTAATCAGTACTGAGTTACATGATTACAAGTGAGTATACTCAGACTTTGAACAATATTCAGGGAGATTTTACTCACCTCCATTTCTGCAGAGAAAAATTCAAACAATTGAGCTGGATTGCAGAAGCTGCCTACTCATATTCCTTGTACAGAAGTAATTTTTGGTAATACTTGAAAGTAAAATAAATGACAAATACAAATACGATTTTTCTAACAGACTGTACCTTCTTCTAACTTCTCAACTCTATCCTTGAAAACTTACCTCACCACACACATTCCTCATTCCCAAATGCCAACACATATTTAAATGATGACCTCATGCTCAAAACAGCCAATTGAGTTAAGAAAAACATCTTCAATTTGAGTGCCATTTTTCAAAAATCATAATACCTGACAAGGTCATAAGATAAGATCTTTCAGTTTCTAGAGGTCAAATAACTTTGTGGTGATTTTTGCAGTAGTCTGAATTAGTATTTTTTTTAATAGAGTTTATAGAATTGAAAAATGTAGCATTAAATGTAGTTTGACATAAAGAAGGATACCAGAAGCCCCCTAATCATACACTCATACTCTTCCACTACTCCATTGCCATTTAAGGTGGTGGAGAAGGAAAAGTAATTGGATAACTGTATCATGGTTTAAAATGCATGGTTCATTTAAAGATATATTATCTTTCAAATTAAAACTGTAAGGTATACTACAACATTGGTGCCTTTAATAGTGATCAAAATATTTGTGTATCATTCATTTTTGCTTAGCTTTTTTTCACATGAAAAATTCAGAACACTTGTCAGCTTAAAATCTCAAGCAGTTAGTTTTTTTATTTTATTTTTGTTTTGGTTTATTTAATTCACAATTAAGAGAGGAAGAGAGAGACAGAGAGAAAAAGACAGCTCTTGGATGGGTTCTGATGCCACAGTATATCCCCTGAATCATGGGCAGATGCATGCCTGCCATGCTCAGGAAAGTCTCTGGATATGACCCTGGAGCCTTCCCACATGGGTCAGCTTTGTAATACATTGCATTTTACAATGCATCACTATCTGACATCTAGCTTTTATTTTAAATACAGTGGGTATAATCACATTTTATTGTGCAATAAATTTTATTATTCAGATCAAACTAAAACTTTAGTCAACATTTAAGATCTTGACCAAGCAGCATTTAAAATGTTCTATTATAAACCTTATGCCATTATTTACTAGGAAGTCTTTAAATTTTATTCTTTAAAAAGGAGTTCACAGGGGCCAGCAGATGGTGTAGTGGTTACGTCACTGAACTTCCTCATGGCAGATCACGGTTCAAGTCCTGGAACCATTGGCATAAAACTTACACGGGGAGTGTGTGTGTGTTCCTAAGATCCCAGGAGGAGAATGGAAGAAAAGGGATTGCAATGTGGCCATCCCCCCTGGTGGGTGATTACTTGCTTTCTGTCTCTGTCTCGCTGGCAAGCGTGTGTGCTCTATAACAAAAATCTCTCCAAAAAAAAAAAAAGGAGTTCACAGAAAGTCAAAATAATATTCCTGAAACTGGTTTAAATTGAGTTAGTGAGGAGTCAACAGGTAGTGTGGTAGTTAAGGTGCTGGACTCGTACATGGCCGAATATGGTTTGAGTCCCAGACCTAACAACTTGCTTTCTCACTTTCCCTCTCTCTTTCTATTTCTCTCTGGTGAGTGCATGTTCCCCCTAGCAAGTTAAAATTAATAATAGTAATAATGATTAATAAAATTAAATAAATAATTATTTAAAGAATTGAGCTAATGGAGTATGTGGACAATGCCATCTAATGATTAGTTTAATTAAAATATTCTTCAACATGTAGAGATGGTCAATGCATTGAGTAAGGAGAAATTTGAAAATTAATATCTAAAACAAGGCCACACAAAGGAAGAAATTACATGCAACAGTAGTTTCTGTTAATAGGTTAATTGATAGAAAACAGTTACTAAAGTTTACCTTGATTGATGTGTTTTTTATTCAAGTTTCAAGAAACAAAGTGAATTTTCTATTTAAGAGAAAAAGATTGGAGGAAAAAAAGGGCATCATCATTATTATAATGAATAAAATGTAGCTATTTTTACAAGGAGTGCTTTTTGCTTGTGAAGACTTTAGGAAGAAGGGCTTGAACTTTTTATGAGGCAGTTTGGGAGTATGAATTTATCAATGAATATCATGTGAGATCCTAAAGATGGAAGTAAGTCAGCTGCAATATTTCTTTCAGTGTGAGAATATAAGTAACAATGGTATTTGGGGACCAAGCGTAAAGTGCAATTGACAAAGTCAGAATTAAATATTCTTCTAAATAAATATATTTTCGTTAAACATACTGCATTTTTTATTAGACTTTTACCATAGTGTGCATATGCACCAGAGAAAGAGAGAGAGAGAAAAAAAAAAAGAGAAATCACCCCCCAGAGGGGATGGACCCACCGTGACTCCTTATCTTTATTCTCCTCTTGGGATTTTGTCATGCAAGCACATGCACTTGGCATATTATTCAAGCTACCAGGTCTGGGACTCGAACAGCAGAGTTAGCCATGTGGGATCCAGCACCTTAACCACAACACTGCCTGTTGGCCCCATACTGTATCTTAATTTAAACTTTTGATCCATTGACTTTCCATTTATTCCTTTAAATTTTATTTATTTTTATTTTTATTATTTATTATTTATTTTCATTTCATTTCTTCCATACATTTAATCGCATTATTATTTGTCTTAAAAATGGATATTTCAACAGGTGAACATTTCTCCCTAGTACTGTTGATAAAACTACAAAATATCTTCAACAGATAATACCACACCTCTTTGTGCCATTAATGCTTTGCCTCCCTGTCCCTCCCCCAAATGTTCTCATGATTCTTTCTGAGAAGCACAGTGTACTCTAGTGGAGACACATTTCCTTATATATTAAAATTGTACAAGTTATCCTAACATTAATCATGTAATATAGTCAAATCAAGCGAAAAGCAATTCTTGTGTGGACACTGATGGTGAGATGCTAGTTTTATGTAGAAAGCAATGCCATAAGAAAATTCTCAGTTAAACTGCACCAAATAAGGTTTTATCATTTTTTCCAAAGAATTAATGAACTTTGTAGAGGTCTGGAGTTTCTCATTATCTGAAGAATAAATAAGAGAGAAAAATTATTATTCATTCCATTAAACATTGAAAAACATGTCTTATATTAAAAAGAAAAATCCCAACTGTTCTTCATAATTTTACTTCTTTTAATCTCCCTCTAAAGACACTCACACTTTAACATTCATAATGATTAGTGAGTGAAGCATTCAATAAAACTCAAAAAGCAATTTCCATATACAAGACACTAGGTGTTGTATACTATGCAAAGATAAACCAGATTCACAGTTAAGTTATAGAAAAATGCATTTCTGGGGACCAACAAATGATGTAATGGTTACGTTGCTGGACTCCCAAATGGTCGACTGCTGTTCCAGTCCCAGACCTAGTGGCTTAAAATTCATGCCAGGCATGTGTGCGTGCATGCCCAAAATTCCGAAAGGAGAATGGAGAAGAAGGGATTATGGTGTGGCCATCCCCTTTAGGGGGTGATTTCTTGCTTTTTGTCTCTGTCTCTCTGGTGAGCACATGCACCCTCTAGCAAAAATCTCTCTCTCTCTCAAAAAAATGCATTTCTTTGTACTGTGTACTTTGCTCATATCTTAACTACAGTGGCAGTAATCCTAGTGATTTGGCCTTGCTTTATAAATGCAGTGTCAGCAGTCACCTAGTGGCTAACAAACAAATTACAAGCAGAATATGTTAAATGATAGGTAGAAATAGATTGATTCTGCAAGTCTGCTGTTTCAAATAAAAAATTAAATTACTCAAGACTTAAATAATTTTATTGTGAGTCAGCCAAAAATAAAACAAAACAAAACAAAAAAACAACCTGTATGTTTCGCTGCTAATCCTCAGTGCCACCAGCAAAGTCACTGTATTCTTTACTAGATAATTATCCCTCAGTACCTTGTAGTGAAGTGAACGTATTGTTCTCTGGTACTCCTTTCTTTACACAGACAGTTCTTCAACTTTGGCATTCTTAAATTGAATGCCATTTTCCACATTTTTCAAAATCAAATATTCTAGCATGCATTATTTTCCCATATGCTGCTTTAGAATGTGATCGCCAGCAGATTTCTCCCAAAACCATTGTATTTCTTGTATTTCTTGTGAATATTTCTCCTAGCTAGGTCATCTCCAGCATGGTTTGGTGTCTCCTTGGCAACCACATGGTCTTAACATTTCTCAGTGTTCTTTTTACTCCCACTCGTTATATTTCGCATGTTCATTCTTATCATCAATCTTGAAGTGTTTTCACCTGGTCTTTATCTCTATTTTTATCTCTCTCTCTCTCTCTCTCTTTTTTTTTTTTTTGGCCAGATGGCATATGCACATGCCAGAGAAAGACAGAGACAGAGAGAGAATGAAAGTGAGAAATCATCCCTCTCTCCCCCAAGGGAGGCTGGTCATGTCACAATCCTTTCTTCGAAGTCCCAGGATTTTGGGCACACATGCACATGAACCCAGAATGTTTTCAGGCCACCAGGTTCAGGACTCCAA
Source organism: Tupaia belangeri chinensis (assembly GCF_000334495.1). Classification (NCBI taxonomy): domain Eukaryota; kingdom Metazoa; phylum Chordata; class Mammalia; order Scandentia; family Tupaiidae; genus Tupaia; species Tupaia belangeri. The sequence goes on along the minus strand of NW_006159448.1, from coordinate 1,151,661 downwards.
CTGGGCCATTGACCATGTGGGATTTACTACCTTAACCACCATGCCATGTGGTGGTTCTATGTCTCTTACATTAACAGTAGCTGTTTACATTCTCATACATATTTTATATTCTGGTCTTTTTAATGATATTAATTCATTTTATTTGCATGACAGGGTACAGATCAATTTTTTACAGACAGGTGTCACTCCTACAATTTCTTTACCTGCATTATTAAGCCTTATCATTGCTAATCAAATAGGAAGTTTAATAATGCAGATACTTCTATATCGAAGTTCTTATATTACCTATTACAGTCTCAGATATAAATGTAAAATTTAGACAGAAGGCTTAGGCTACCAGATTTTATGAGCCTTCCCCACCCTGAATTGAATTACTGTCTCTAACCAAATGCTAGAGAGTAGAGGGTTTAAAATAACGGGCTTGAGAATCATGCAGAATTCCCAACTTTGAATCCTTGCTCTTTCTCTTACCAGCTATGTGATATGGGGCAAAATACACAGTCTCGAACTGAAGAAGGAATCTAAATAGTATCTTCGTCATGGAGTAGATGGGAGGCTTCATTGAAATAATGTAATATACAGCAATTAGTTAACAGCCCTCAATTAAAAAAAAAAAAAAAAAAGGTCTCCTAGCCACATGCAATAATTTGTGGCTTCTACTTTAGGTATGACCCACGTCTACTTACAGTAGATTTCTTAACTCCATCTTAAAGCATCCTCTAGGAAAATAAAGAAATAGAATACTTTGACCTACCCTTTTTCCTCCTTACTGGCTCAATAAGCCCTGAATTACAGTATTTTTCATTACTCTTTCTGGAACTTTAGAAACTCGCTTTAGTGATCACTTCAAAAGATATTTTAGCATCTTTTATCTAAAGAAAATTCAAAAACTATATACAACATCTAAGAATAAAGATGTAGAAAGAAACCTTTCATTGGAGGGAGTTTTCATTAGTTTATCTTTGCTCTTAGATTTGTCACGTTAAAAATTTTGCAATTTTCACCCAGATGTAGAGCAAAGGGAATCATGAATTATGCTTCTAGCTTTGCGTAAACGATTTTGTGCACTTCTCTGCATTCTATGATGGTGAGTTCTCTGTAGTTTTAATGTCTTCTTTCTCTAGGTCTTGGACTTTTCCATGACATCATTACTTTACAGTTTGGGGGTAAATACATCATAACATGAGGTGGACATATCCCCAATTCTCCAACTGGGGTAACAGTCCACAATTCATCTCTAAGCCTCCATCTCTTTTCTTGCTGAGGCAAACACAACTGATGTACTGTTAGGTTTAGTTTGTTTTTGTTTTTGTTTTTGTTTTTCGCCAGAGGCCGTGTTGCATTTACCAGAGAAAGAGAGAGGGAGGAGAAAGAACCTCTCTCTCAGTGGAGCTGGGTCATACTATAGTCTCTTCTCCTTTTCTACATTTTGTTGGAATCTAGAATATGCATACATATTCTTTTGGTGTGTTTTTCAAGCCACCAGAACTGAGACTAAAATCACAGTCAGCCATGTAGGCTCCAGCTCCTTCAATCACCAGGTCATGAGGCCAGCCCTAGATTTAGTTCTTAGATTGAATTTATTTACATTTTTTTCAGAAATAAGTCAATTCATTCTTTTTCAAAGTCTCGGTCCTCTAAAAAATGTACCATAACCTGTGGTATTTTTTTCTTGTAGTTACGCATAAATGTATAACATCATGTTCTGTGTGTAGATTTAACAGGATTCTAACATGCGCATCTCTTTTCTGATATCTTTCATACTTACATTTCTTCTCTCTTCATTGGATAAAGACTGTTAGTGTTTTCTGGATAAAACTGGTGCCAGGGTTATTTCAGGCTGCCTCCCTAAGCCTGGAATATTCTATATTAGTACAGCCATTATGGAAAGCAGCATAGAGGTTCCTCAAAAAACAAAAAATAGAACTGCCATATGATCCAGCAATCCCACTACTAGAAATATAGCCAAAGGAGAGAAAATCAGTACAGTATATCTGCATCTTGATGCTTATTACAGCCCTACTCACAATAGCCAAGGTAGGCAAGCAACCCACATGTCCGTCTACGGATGAATAGATAAGGACAATGTGGCATATATACACAAAGCACTACTATGCAGTCACTAAAATTGGCAAAATTCTGACATTTTAGGTTAAATGGGTGAGATTGGTGATCATTCCAAGCACAGAAAGAAAAATATCACATATTTTCTCTCATATGTGGCTTTAAAAAAAAAAAGACCTCATAAAATTAGAGATGAAGAATAAAATGTTTAGCCTTTGACCTATTATGCATGGCTTTTCTTATTCCAGTAACTTACACACAATCTACAAAATTCATTTTAATTGAGATTGCATCAGTTAAGGACATGATTTGATAACTTTATTTTAACTCCTATCCTAGATGTGACATTATAGTTTATCAGGCAAATATCATTTGGCCACTGAGGCACCTTCATTTTTTATTTTGTCTTTTTTTAAACCATATGTAAATGACTAAAAGCTCTCCAAATTTGATTAGAAATCTCTTTTGCTCCCAGGAGTCCACAAGAAAGAAAAGAGATGATAAAGAATTTGTCATAGGAATGTTTACTATATTCTTGGTAATAATTTAAAAAACTTGGAAGCAACCTTTGAGGCCGTATATGGAGTGGCTAAATGAATGTAGGTATAACATTATAATGAGATAAGGTGTGCCATTAAAATGATAAAAAAATTAATGAGTAATTAGCATTTTCTAGGTACTCTGCCAAGTACTTTACGCATAATACCATTTAATTTGTATATCAGTGTTGTGAGGGAGATAAATTTATTATACTCATTATATAGAGAAATTAGATCTGGGATAAATGGAGTAATTTAAGAAAAATGACATAATACTAAGTAGTAGAACTTAAATTCCAGAATTTCTGATTTCAGAGCCCAGGGCTGAAGTCTTAGGCTGTCTTGAATTTGTAATACAGAGGAAAACATTCATGATGTAAATGAAAAAGATAATACATACAAAAAAGCAATAAAATGGGTTTTTTATTTATTTTAATTATATTTTCAATGCCCCATCTACTATATAAATTATAATTAAATGCTACATGTTGAAATTAATGTATGAAGACATATTGTATAACTCAAATTGTATATTATATATAAATATAAAATACTTTTCATAACTCTTTTCTTTATGGACACAATATTTCAAATTTTTTTTCAAAACATTTATTCTCTGTACTATGGTCAAAGGACTTGATGCCATGATCATAATTTTCACTCTGTTTTTACTTGATACTATAAATATTTATCATTCTTATTGACTACGTCCCCAATAATTTTCTGTTGACTATAACTGGACACAATAATCAATTTTTCTTTTCAAAAGACACTGTAATTTTCATTCAGGTACATTTTATAAGTTCAATCCAACCAATATATAAGGGTTTGTGATATTTTTGCCAGATATGTCTATGTATGTTTATTTCATTTATATATTTCTGATAAAAGTGAACAGAGAATACCCAAAGCTATATTATTTTTCTTCCTTTAATATTGTTAAATGTTTTAATTATACAAATGACTGTATTGGTCCTCTCTTCCTTCACTTTTTGCTACTGAGTATTTTTCTCTCTCTTTCTGACTTTTTTTCTACATTTTTCTATGCAAAAATACATTATATGTGTACATATTTATATATATATGTGTGTATATATATATATATACATATATATATATAATACAGCATGTGCATCAAATAAATTTTTTTTATTTCAATTTATTTATTTGCATTCATTCACTGTACATCATTACAGCATACAAAATGAGATTTTCCATCCAGAGTACACTGTATATTGTCTCAATCAAGCACATCAACAAACATGTTATTGTCATCAAATGATCTTCCATTTCTTGTTTTCTGCATGTTTTGCTTTTTTACCCCCATCCTTGGTTCCCTATCTCTTACCCTCTGCCACCTCCTGCTCTCCTCCCACACTGTCTCTGGTATCTATGTTTGCTTTCTATCCCTTTTTCCCCCACATTTTATTGAATCACCAAAGACCCTAATCAATCCAAATAGCGTCATAGCAAACACAGGTGACACACACATTTCCATGAGCACAAATCATGAAACTTTATGCATCCTATAAAGTAGCACCTATCTGGGGCTACATATCTTACTGCAGTCATTGAATAGATATATTTTTTTTCCTGAAACTTTTTTTTTGTAACTCAATTTACATTCCTTACCTAAGCATCATCACAGCACACAAAATGCAATCTCCCATCCAGTACACACTGCATAGTGACTCAATCATGCACATTACAAAAAATTTTCCATTTCTAGTTCC
>NW_006159448.1:1144046-1145641 GCF_000334495.1 Tupaia belangeri chinensis | reverse complement strand
CTCTGTCTGGTGAACGCACAGGCCCTATAGTGAAAACCTCTCCAAAAAAAAAAAAAGAGCAAGAAAAAAAAAATCACATTGAAAGGATATTGGAGGGGGGAGAGACCAGAAAAAGGAAAATGAAACAGAGAGAGAAAAACAACAACAAGAGAAAAAAAGACCAAAAAATTAAAAAATTAAAAATTTGTAATTACCGTTCTTTAACAACAACAAAAAAAAATCACAAAATAGAAAACTGCGCCGCGCGCTTGTGCGCCGCCCGAAAAATCTAGTTCACTGGAGCCATGTGGAACCTTCTCCTGAAGACCCGGCTTCTTCTGCCTGGATGGGAGGAGCAGAGGGAAAATTAACAAGAAAAAAAGTGGAGCTAAGAGCCAGAGAAAAACTGTGCCATTTAAAAAAAGGGTAAAAAGGAAAAATTACCAAAAAAAAAGGGAAGACAGAAGCAGGGAGAGACAGGGACCGAGAGACAGAGATAGAAGGCTGGGGGTGCGGGGGTGGGGGGCTCCCTACCGCTAGCTTGTTTGTTGGAGGCTGAATTATTAGTAGAAAATCTTCATTCCCTGAAAAATCTAGTTCGCTGGAGCCATGTGGAACCTTCTGCTGAAGGCCCGGCTTCTTCTGCCGCTAGCTCGTTTGTTGGAGGCTGAATTATTTGTAGAAAATATTCATTCCCTTAAAAATCTAGTTCATGGAGCCATGTCTAAATTTTTAAAAATTGATTTCTAACATAGAAAAACGATGAGAGAAAACTGATGACTCAACATCTCATAAACTTATTTTCTGCTAAAGATGACTACAAAGTAACCAAGGTTTTCTACTTTAGCACAAAATGCACAAGGCCAAGAACAAGGGAAAAATCTTTATTTCTTCCTCCTTTTCACCATTCCTATAAAGAATACTACCTTTCTTCCTTGTGATCTACTATTAGATAGGTAATAATCAAAGTTTACAATAATGATAGTAAAGCACATACTGAACAACATAATGGGATATTTGAATCACATTTTTCCTATTGTTTCTGTGCCTTTTGAATTATTTAGTTGATTACAAGTGGAAATACTATCAGTACTACCAGTCTTTCTTATCTTGAAGAATCGTTTTAATTTCTAAAGAGATAATGGGTGTGAAAATAAGCAGCAGAATACTCCACACACTAAATATAGTAGTACATATGCAAGGGCTTTAAATATTTATTAAAAATGGAATTAAAATAGAAGCTTATTTTGGTGCAAAATTTAAAAAATCATACATAATGTTTTTGTAACATACTTTTTCCATAAACTTTTCAAAGCTCTCTGGCATATGTACTCAAATTTTTCTCCTGAATTTTGGAGGCCTCTTTTCTGACTGCTTTCTAGACATCTCAGCCTAAGGTATAGGCACATAAATATGTTCTGATAAAACTTAACTTTTCTTGAGTAAGTTCTCTTCATGTTATCTCTATATTGAGAAGTTAGATTTTTGTCACTCTGTTTCTCAAGTCAAAGACCTGAGATTCATCTTAAATTCATTATTCTATCTCATCTTATTAACTAGTCCTTTTCAATTTTCTCTTCTTTATTCTATTCCTAACAATGGAGTAGACACTCTTT
>NW_006159448.1:1138799-1143879 GCF_000334495.1 Tupaia belangeri chinensis | reverse complement strand
GTCCTAACAATGGAATAGACACTCTTACGTTTGTGCACCTAGCATCTTATGCGGACTTCTATCATCAAATATATGTTATTTTTGTTACTTTCTTCTCTACCGTATTTGACTGGAAAACTTGTAGATAGAAAATGTGAATCACCGTTTTAGTTGGTGTTGTGGTTTGTAAACTACTGCTCATTCAATAACTGTTCATTCGATGGCTACCATGTTCTAGCTTCTGATCATACAGTGGTGAATGAGACAAATACCACATTCTCACAGATCAGCAAGATGTTCTTTGCTGCTCCCATTCATGAGTGAAGAGAAAAATACCAGATAGCAATGGGTATTACATACTGAATTAAAAACAAAGTGATGAAGATGACTGGGCACCTACTTTAGATAGATGATCAGAAAGGGTATGTTTACACTAATATCTGAGTGATGAAGAGGAGGGAAGAAAGTAGAAGGAAGAGATGAAAAGTGTGAAGAATTGAGAGTAGTGGGCAAGAGGGTGTGAGCTACGATGGTTAAGAATAATATGGAGTCAGATCACGCACAGATTTGTTAACAGGATGTTTGGATTTAATTTATTTATTTTTATTGTCACAGGCACACACCCTTGCCAGAGAGAGAGAGAAAAGAAAAAATGCATGCTACACCCTAATGGAGTGTGAGCACACCACAGTGCTTTCTTCTCCATTTCTCCCTCCCATCAGATTTTGAGCTCACCTGCACACATGATCAGCATGTGTTTCAAGCTACCAGGTTAGGATTAAAACTATGGTTACCTGTGTGGGATCCAATTCCCAATGCAGTGCTTAACTACTGATCTGTGGGGCTGGTTTTGGATTTTACTTTAAATGACATCAAAATCATTAGAGATCATTAGAGTGTTTATGTAATAAAGGAAATCCCTTTGTTTTCTGCAGAAGAGAAAAAGATAAAAACTGAAAAAGCAGGAGGATGTGTCAAGAGTCCGGATAAATGTTCATGCCTGGGGCCTATCCTCATATTAGTGGTAAAGATAGAGTTGAATGTATGGATTCTAGTGTGTTTAAGGACTAGCCCACGATAAACTTGTAATAAATAATTCCCAAATAAATGAATGATTAAATGAAAGTGAAACTTACTAAAATCAAATTGTTGCCCTCAGGTAGCACATAATCTATTGACAGAGAAAAATGTACCCAAGTAATTATAACCAAAACTTTTTTTTGAGATTTTTTTTTTTTGCTATATAGCGCATGCACTTGCCGGAGAGACAGAAAGCCAGAAATCACTCCCCTTCCCACCTCCCCCCCCCCCCCCCCCCCCCCGCCACAGGTCACAATCCTTTTTCCTCCATTCTTCTCTCAGGATTTTAGGCATGCATGCACAAGCACCTGGTGTGTTTCAGCCCGTTGGGTCTGGGACTCAAACTGTGGTTGACCACGTGGGAGTCCAGTGCCTTACCACTATGCCACCGACTGGCTCCCAGAATCATTTTTTAGCATATTTCATGGTGTGAATCCTTACTAAGTAGCAAAGGATATCATTCAATCAATTAATCCTTAAATTCTTTTGGAGAGATTAAAGAATCTTATTTTTGACATTGAAGATAAATCAAGATTAATATGAAGATTCTACACAGAACTTGCAAGAGATATCCATAAGATCAGAGAGTAAAATGAATAGTAAGCATGTCTTGGAACCAATCTAAATATCCTCAACAGATGAATGGATGTATGAATGGAAAAAGTGTGGCACCTATACTCTATGAAATACTATTCAGCCATAAAAAAGAAAGACCCATTTGATAGAAAGTGGTCGAACATGGAAGTTCTATTGCTGAGTGAAGCAAGCCAGGATATGAAAGAAAGATATCGTATGTATCTACTTAATATATACTGACTATCTGTACTTTATGGTAGATTGAAATATTGGAGGGCATAAAAGCAGTGAAAATAGGATGCTGAAGACAGTGTGGAATGGGGCAGGAGAAAGGAAGAGTACAGAGAAGGATAGCAAAATAATAAAGAGAGAAACATGACATTATTGGGACACGGAAATGGTTTATTACTCATTTATGATAATATGTATAGTACTCTCAACTGGACTGGTCTGAGAAGTATTTCATGTTGAGTAAATTCTTTTTATAAGCTAAGTGATACATAGTGATTGATGTTTTAAAAATAATAATAATGATATAAAAAGATGAAAAGCTATTTGATGATGATATGGGTAGTAATGTCTTTGCCTTGACTGATTGATATGCATGGTATTCCTGGAAATGTAATACACTTTAAAGATATATGTGATTCAATGTAATATAAAAAAGGTTATGATAGTAGTAAATAAAATCAAATAAAAAATTAAGTAAAAAAATAGTAAGCATGTCTTAACATTGTTGCCTATACTAGATGCATATCTATTTATTTATTTATTTTTGATGCTAAGTTTTTTAAATTTTAAATAGTTTAAATATATTTTAATTTGCATACATGAAAATCAACTCTTTTGGTATACATTTTTGTATTTTGGCAAATGCATAGTTATGTATCAATCACAGCAATCAAGATATGAAACAATTCTATCACTTCCCAAAATTCTGTCATACTACCGCTTTGTAGACATTCTTCCCATAATCATCTCTGGCAGGATTATAATCTATTTTTAGTCCTTATAGTTTTGCATTTTCCATAATGCATATAAATGTTTTCATAGGTATCAACTGTTAAATACTTTTCATTGCTAAATAGTAGTCTGTTGTATGGACATATAAAAGATTTATTCATTTAAGAGTTAAGATATTTTGGTTGATTCCAGTTGGGATTATTTTAAACAAAACCATTATAAATGTTCATGCACAGAATTTTGTGTATACACAAATTTTATTTTGCTTGGTCAAATACTTACAGTACTATTTCTGGATCATATGGTAAGTATATGCTTAATTTTTTTAAATTTAAGAACCGTATTCTTTATTTTTATTTTTATTAAAATTTTTTAAATTTCATTTTGTTTTATACACTCAATCACATTATTTGGTTTACAAAATGGATATTTCAACAGGTGAACATTTCTCCTTAGTACAGTTGATAAAACTATAAATTATCTTTAACAGAAAATCAAACATTTCTTTGTCCCATTAATGCTTTGCCTCCCTTTTTTTCTTCTAAATGTCCTTCCTCAGACACTCCTCTTTCACACACACTATATCTGGTATTTACATCTGTATATTGTGCTTCTTTATCCTTTAGTTAATCAGTTTCAGTCATAGAGTGTGGTCACTCAGTATACATTAAGTGGGGACATACGATGTCTCTCCTTCATAGCCTGGCTTGCTTCACTCAGCAGTAGATGTTCCATATTCATCCACTTCCTGTCAAAAGCCAAAGGTGTTTTTTTTTTTTTTCTTTTATGGCTGAATAGTATTCCATAGAGTATATGTGCCACAGTTTTTCTATTCATTCATGTGTTCATGGGCATTTGGGTTGTTTCTATGATTTAGCAATTGTGCATAGTACCGCAATAAACATTTTTTTTTTAAATCTTAGTTATTCTGACTGGGGCTAGATGTATATTTAAACTTACTGTTGTTTTACTACTATAAAATATCTTTTTAAAAATTAGTAATGGAAAAAATAACATGAGGAGAACAATATAAAAGCCCACAAAATTAAAGGGACCAGAAAATAGAATCATGTTCTTTAGTTTTACAAAAATAATAACTTTTATTTCTCTCTTACTATGTGACAGACTTTTGGCAGAGTGCTTAATATACATCACATCATTTAATAAGGATATCTGACAAATAAATGACACATCATTTAATAAATATTCACTTGTAATTTGAAGCATTTTAAATATCTAACTTTAACAAATGTTAATTCATTATATCAGTGAGTTTGCCTAAGAACATATTGACAGATAATGATTAAAAGTTTTATTCCAGAATAAGCAAGTTTTTGAATCATCAAACATATTAGTATGTCTAAGTAGTTGATGAACTCCCCTCATTTATTTTCATAACATTAATTTAAAGTATTCATGTTTCTCCACAAGTGCTGACAAATACAATGAGACAAAAATTTCATAGGCACCATCAAATCTAAGTAGAATAGTCTCACTCTTCTTTTCTTGATTTTTGTGTTTTTTAGGGAGATTTTTTTTTTCTATTAGGGCTCATGCACTCACCAGAGAGACAGAGAGACAGAAAGTGAAAAATCACCCCCTAGGGGGGATGGCCACACTGCAGTCCCTTCTCCTCTATTCTCAACCTTGGGATTTTGGGCACTCATGCCCATGAGCCTGCTGTGAGTTTTATGCTGTCAGATCCGGGACTCAAACTGTGATCAACTAAGTGGGAGTCCAACGACACAACCACTATGTCATCTGCTGGTCCAGATGTGTTTTTTCTTTAGAGAGTTTTTTTGTATGCTTTTTTTTTTCTTTTTTTCTTTTTCTTTTCTTTTTCTTTTTTTTTTTTTTGCTATAGGGTGCATGTGTTCACAGGAGAGACTTACAGAGAAGGAGAATGTAAATCATCCCCTGGAGGGTTCTGGATGTTTCTTAATATTTCTAGAGTAAATAAGAGAAAGGACATAAGGATGATCTATTTTGTTCAGGTGTTAAATGACTGGGAAAGAAACACTAAATTAAGAATAGCTGTTTGGGGCCAGCAGGTAGCATGGTGGTTAAGGGTGCTGGACTTCCACATGGCTAACCAAGATTTGAGTTCTGGACCTGGTAGCTTGACTTCTCACTTTCTCTCTCTCTCTCTCTCTCTCTCTCTCCCTCTCTTGTCAAAGGAAAATAAGTAAATAAATAAATAAAGATAAATACAATTATTTTTTAAAAAAATAAAAAAAAGAATTACTGTTGTTTTTCTACAAGATTCAGACTGCCCTGCAACTGAACTGCCTAAGGACAAATCTCATTATTTTAGTGACATCTTAAATCTTGAGGCTACTTACCACAATCTGAAGAATGCTAGGAAGAGTCTTTCTCCTCCCTTAACTCTAAAACAACTTTCCTATGTGCTTTATTACAGTTCTTGAAAAATCCCAATTAATCATCTTTGTGGTAAATTTTTAGGAGTATTCAAACAATGTAG
>NW_006159448.1:1127805-1138768 GCF_000334495.1 Tupaia belangeri chinensis | reverse complement strand
AAAAAATTTGTTGGAAAGAGTAGCAGATTTTCAGTCAACCATTTTGCCTTAAACAAGCCACTTACTTCTGATCTTAATTTGCAAAATAGGAAAAATATCTTCTCCAAATTGTTGTGTGAGAATTAAATGTAATTTTATAAGTATCTTTGTATTAGAGTGTGTACTATAGCGATGCTAGTTCACTTAATGTTTTCTATAGTAGTGGCTTGTAGGCCTTAGGAGATGAGCGCATTGGTGGCCTGGTAAAGATTCATATAATATTATGAGTAATACTACATTCTAGAAGTCAAGCAAGCCACATTTTGATTACTTCACAATTTTGTAGAAGGAGGGCCATCAATTAAGGCATTGAAAATTTGATAAGCATGGCAGAAGATGGAACTCTATTAAATGATGTGGTAATTCTGATCTGTCCTTCAGATTTCAGGATGGCATTCTTCCCAGACAAGTTACTCATCCTGCTCCTAAAAACTTCAGAGGAAAAGCTTTCTGCCTTAGTGAAGCATCCTAGGTTTTGCCAGCCACAACAACGTAGCAAGTCTTCCAAATATTTCGCTGCATTTTTTTTGCTGCAGTTGTCCTGATTGTGCCCTTACTGAAGGTGGAAAAATACAGATCATTATAAATGTAGAAAAAAATTGATGACATTGATGATTTGCTTTGCAAAAAGATTGAAAAAATAATACACAGGGAAGTTTATTGCCACTTTCGACCTACTTATAAAATAACCAGGTCAAACAGAAAACATGAATATAAGTGATTAAAAAAATATACAAGTATCGTTGTGGTCTGCGGTATTTTTTGGAAGAAAATTCTCCTTTGGGATCCTAACACTTTTTGTTACCAAAGGGCTAAGTTGCTAAAGTCACCTTTGAACACTTTCAATTATCCTTAGAATTCAGAGAATATAGAAAAACAGAAATCACAAGGAGAGAATCAGGGAGAGACAAAATCAAAAAAGATCAGAATGTTTTATAAAATTTAATTCACTTGAAAACTGAAATATATGAAAATGTCGATATCTGAAGTATACTGAGACACACACAGAAACTATGGACTCTGGGCAGGCTGAAAAACAAGTTTATTTAAATAAAGGATAAGACAGTCTTATTTTTACTCATTTGGAAAATAATAAGTAACAAAAATATTGACAATAATTTACCAATATTTTCAAAGAATAGAATTTAATAAACTTTCTATATTCAATATATACACATTTTCTTCAAATCATTTCTAAAATGATAAGACTAATACTTTACAATAGGCTATTATTAAACCAATTAAAATATGGTAGTGTATAAGGCAATTACTTGGAAAAGGAGCAGCTTATTTTGGAGGGAAATAAACATTTGGGCAACTAGACTATTAACAAGTAAATGAGCACTTGTAGTACATGGAATAGCACCCTAAGGAATGCTTCTGAAAAGATCAAGTAATAATACTAAATATTTATTGAGTGCTTTTGATACAATAGTTACTGTTAAAAAGCTTTGCAAGTATTAGCTTATTTTATTTTTTTTCACAACTCTATGGTGTAAATTTCATTTTTATTATTAGTTGCATAGGTGGAAACTGAGGTTGGAGAGACTATGAAAGTTGTCCCAAATCAAAGAGCTCAGAAAGGACAGATCCAGGAATAGAATCCAGGTTGTCAGTCCCAGGAGCCTCTCCTCTGACCCACTCCTCCTCACTGAGTGAGGCCTGAAGCTAAAGTCAGTATGTGATCAAGAGCTAATAGGCAAAGAAGTTTAGATCCAATGTCACTTCCTGCTAAGTTAGAGGATGCACTGGACCTTTCTAACTTTCATACTTTTGCACATTTACAAAAAGAGATTCTAAATATACAGAAATTAACACTGAAAAGAGTTTTTTTTAAAAGAATGATCTGTTCAGCTTTATTTATTATTATTTTATTTATGTATGTATTTAAATTTGACCAGAGAGAGACAGAAAGAAAGAAGAATGAGGATAAGTGAAATAGCAAGCTGCCAGGTCTGGGACTCGAACTGTGGTCAGTCATGTGGGAGTCCAGCCTTAACCATTACACCACTTGCCAGCCCCAAAAGTTATGTTTTTTAAAGTAAAGAATTACAAAACCCAATTCTCTTTAATCCCAAGAGAGTAGTCTGCGCGTAATAACCTTGGGTATGAAGATGTTGTATGAGGCAAAAACTAAAAATAAAAAGTACAGTGCTAACGTGGATCTCCAGACTTCAGATCTGCCTTTAAAAGTAATTTTCCAAGAGGTGATTTATGTGGAAGTTACTTGTTTTAAAATAAGGTCTTGCCATGTTGTGAACCTCCTGCCTCAGCCTCCCACATGAGACTATAGGCGCTTGCCACTGCTCAGCTCTTTTTTCAGAACAAGGTCTTCCAATGTTGCCCAGGTCACTACAGCTTGCAATCTCTTGTCTCATCCTCTCCTGGGATTATAAACCCACAACACAGTAGCCTGACTCACCCCATCTTTTAGATTGGATCAGGATCAAACCTGATCCTCCCATGTGGTTCTACTCTGCAAAGCCCAGCATTTTGGCAGCATGTGCCACCACAGTTTAGGCCTGCATATGAGTCTCACTGACATATAAAAGATGGCATCAACCTTGTCTTTTGATCATTTGAAGATTCCTTGACATTATCTACTTCAATTTTATCATTTTGGAGAGGAAGAACTCAAGTCTCAAGAATTAATACCAAGCAGTAAGCAGGAGTCTTAAAACCTTTAAAACCTAATTCTTTTGAATCTTTGTGTTTAATGTTTCCAGAAAAATCACATAAATAGGGAGCTACTGGTGGAGAATGAATGCACCCCTTAGTCTCTATTTCTTCCTGCTTTGCACTTCAAATTCTCTATTAGCTCCAAGAAAGAAAATGAAGAGAAAGCTTTAAGATGGAATTTTGCTCCTCTCAAGAGGTGTCAGAAAGTTGTGAAATTTAGGGAAGGATTATCCCTTTCTGACAGGCAAGGGATAATCTTTGCTATTGTGGGTACAGTGGTCTGACATGACTAGTGATTCCCTGGAGCTATTTGATATTTCTTAAATAAAGAGACTTTGGAATACCTTGCCCAGTATGGGTTGCCATGGAAACAGTGGAGTCAGCGGTTGCAGTCAGTAAAAGATTTCATCTATTTGCATACCTTCCACAACATTGTTGGTGCAGATTCTCAGAACAGCAGCTCTGATCCTAAAGCACTTCACATTGTCCACTGACTGTTTCAGGAGGTCACCTTTAAAATGGTACTACTTTGCAATTAATGATGCTAAAGCCGTTAAGAAAAAAATGTCTTAGGTATTGCCAAGCTGACAATCTCACCACGGAGCCTGAAGTTATGATGCCTATGTTAAAAAGCCAGCAAAGCATCTCGAGCTCCACCAATTTTTCTACTTCTGCTGCCACCCTAACAAATTTATCTGTAGATGTCTCTGTTTCTCCATCGATGTTGTAGTGTAGAGAAGAAAGAACACAGGGAGGAAGGGAGACTAAGAGGAATGGAAGGAAAGAGAAACAGAGGAGAAATGAGTGCAGAATGACTTGCAAAATTGAAATACACAATTCAATTCCAAGTGCAAGCAAAGAAGGAGCTTGTATGAACTTCCATGCATGGTTGATGGCAACCTATGTGGAAGAAAATTTAATAATCCTTCTGGGTTAGAAAATGCACATAATTGATGACCCAGCAATTGTACTCCTTAGAGCAGAGTGTCAAGACACTCTTGCACATGCTCAGGATACATGTGCAAGAACATTCATAGCATCCTGGCTGATTGCAAAAATTGTGGAGATTTTACTGGACACTCTGCATCAGCATGGATGATCCTGTGAAACTAACACTGAGAAAGCAAGTCATAAAATGATAAATGTAGTGAAACTGTGAAATATTCTAAACTAAACACTATATCATATAAAGAAGCATATGTATACTAAATATTACAATTATAAAGAGGAATAAAGGACCAGCTGCAGTGATGCAGAAGTAACCCAACATTACAAATGCTGAAACCACATGGGGGTCCTGGGTTTGCTTCTGAGGTCCACCTGAACTTGCTGGGCATGTGCACAGCACACCTGAGATCTCAGCTGCCTGGGGCTGTGGGTGGATTACTGTGTGGGAACTCTGTTGGGAGTCTCTCTCTCTCTCTTTTGCCTCTCTCTCTGAGGAAATAAACACATTTTTTAAAAGAAAATAAATAAAAAAGAATAGGGTTGGTATTAACACAAGATCCAGTATTCTGTTTACTTATATTCAAAGAAGAGGAAGAAATATTTTGATTGAGGAGAATAACATAGATACTGGTAATAACTATATTTTTTAAAACTATGCATATTCTTATAGGTACGCTTAAAATTATTGTTAAAATTAAAATAATAGAAATTTAAATATAAAAATTAAAAGATGGAAATTAATATTCAATCATATCATTTCAGTCATTTAAAAAATAGTTTTTTAATACATTCAATCACTATATATCACTTAGCTTATAAAGTGAATTTTCCAACATGAATACATTTCATGCCAGTCCAGCTGAGGATAGATACTATACATGCTATCATCAACAGGTGATAATCCGTTTCTGTGTCCCATAAATGTCTTGCCTCTCTATTTTTCTCCTTAATGTATTTCCTCACACTCTTACCCTTCTCCTGTCCTCTTCCCACACTGTATCCAGTGTCCATAAGTCATTTTTGTTTCTTAGCAAAGCAAGTAATAAATGGGCCTTGCTATTATCACATATAACAACAACATGTGCAGAGAATTCTATCATTTTTAAAGAATATTCATGATACTTTAAGGTGGATTTTATTACTTCTTAATGACAACCAAATAATAAAGGTACAGATGTGACATATTCAAGGAAACAGAGATGGAAAATGAATAAAATAAGTCTCTGGGCTTGTGATCCAGTGACTAAATAATCTTGCTATATACTGTACCAAACTTCACACTCACTGTTGGTATCCTTAAATATTACACTCCTTAATTAGCATCAATTGACTGTTCTTTTTTCATCTTATCTCTTAAAAATTCCCACCTCAAACTCCATGCTCTGATTGTTCACAATTCCCATAAAATTTATGGCTTCTTACATAGACTTTGCACATCTCATTTCCTCTGCCCGTGGTGCTCTATGAAATCAGACCTTCTCATCAGCCCTTTGAGTTTGCTCTTTCCTCTTGATCCTTCAGGTCTGAGCTTCGATGTCACTTGATCAGGACACCTGAGTCCCTAGGATCAGGTTAGGTGTCTCATAGTATCCTTCACTGTAATTTACTTTCAGATTACTTATTGATATCATCTACTAAATTGTAAGTCCCTTGAGACAAGGGTTGTGTATTGTTTACTACCTTATTTCTAGCACCCAGATCATTGGATATGTTGACCATTGTAATGATGAGCTTACAAGACAAAACATCACAAAAATCAGTGGCGTAAATGAATAATCATTTATTCTTGCTCATGCATTAGCAAATTTTCCAGAGTTTGGCTAATTGGATGGCTCCAAGATATTTATCGAATCCACCTCTTCTCCATGAGTCTCTCTCATCTTCCTGGACCAGTGTGCTAGTTGGGTCATGTTCTACACATAGATATTGCAGAAGGACAATAGAATGTGCAAGAATATTTTAAGCTGCTATTTGTATTATGTCTACTAATATACTTTTGGAAATGTCACATGACCAAGCCCAAAGGCAATGGGCATGAAAGAGCACTCTGCGTTTAGCAGAAAGAATTGCAAGTGTACAGGATAAAGAGTTTATACAAGGAGGGGTTAAAATGCATGGCCAATAATTCACTATATCACACCCAGTGCATGTCATACACAGGAGGGCTTCTAGATGTCAAAGTGTGGCTTTACTATTCCTTTGTCTTCATTTTCTGGTGCCCCTTCAATCACAGAGCCCCTTCTCTCTCACTCGACGTCTTCTCTAATCTGCATTTATTCGAAGCTTTTCATGTACTCAAAGCCAGAAAAACTATTTCCTACCAAAATATGATCTCTTGTTTGCCTCTGTACATTTTAATGGATGACTTTAGGTTATCTAACAGTCTCAAGATTCAGGGTGATGGATTGTTAATAGACTTACAAAGGTGATGGTGATGGTGAAGACTTGAGGAATCTAATAACCTTGCCTTTAAGTTTTTAAATTCCTCATCAGGGCTTAGGGACTGAGTCCTCAATATTCCCTGACCATTTTTTTCAGATTCCTGGTATTTTATCACTAATTATAAATGTCTTATTCATTCCTTATTTGTAAGGAATATAACCGTTTGTGGTCCTTCTGTATATATCTCTTTTTACTTAAATTAATAAAAAGATCCTAGAGAAAAAGGAATAAATAATGAATATTTTTTAAAAAACTTATAATTCATAGTTAGTCTCCACCTCAGATATACTTCACTGGGCAAAAACATGTCATATAGGTTCATTAGGGGAATTATAATTATTTATATTATATAACATATAATGTGATGCATATAATATATAATATGTATAATTTTATAGCATTAATAAGCATTGTTTTTTATACTAATAGTTAGAGTTTATAAAATTTAAAAAAGGTTAATTACAAAATTTTGGTAAGCATTTTAGAGGTAAGTTTAATCCTACATTCATCTTTATTCAGTAGCATTTTTTTAGGAAAACTTTTTGCATTATTGGAAGCAATCATAGGTCAGTATACTGTTTTCTTAGGGAAGCCATATTTTACATTGTCTGGATATAAAACAAATTTTATTTGCGTCTACTTAACAATTGATAGAGTAACACAAAACTGATTTAATTTAAAAACCTTATCTCAACATTCCATGTTGAGAAATGTATGAATATGGACCTAATCATTTTGATTATTTAATTTGCAGTTATTTGTGTTGATTTTAAAACATGACTTAAACTCTTTGGGCCTCTTCCTATAGAGATCAATTTGCTACTTAAGAAAAATGGAAAGTTCTTTTGGTTTGTTTAATATGTGTTTTTACTTTCATTGTAAACCCTATGTATTTTGAACTTTGTAGAAATATACTCAACACTTGATAGATGGACTCTTCTAAAAATGAGAATCAGTTCACCATGTTTTGTGGGTTCCTACTAATTTGAAACCCTATTTGTTCTTATTATGTTAAACTTTGTCATATTTAGGCCTTCATTTCTAACAAATCAATAGACTTTTATTTTTAAAAGAATTATTTAATTTTATTTATTATTATTTTTAAAAATTTGCTATAGGGCATGTGTGCTCATGAGAGAGAGAGAGACAAAGAGAGAGAGTGAGAGAAGGAGAGCAAGCCATCAGATCTGGGGCTTGAACCATGGTCATCCATGTTGGAGTCCAGTGCCTTAATCACCATGCTGCTATTGACGCCCAAATCAGTAGACTCTTGTTGATTTGTGAACATCTATGGATTAAAGTCATGAAAGAATATACTCTGTCATTGATATTTTACTTTTATGATACTAAGTTCTCCAACTTTAGTCTTCCAGCACTTAGCTGTGTATTTATTTTGAATCTATAGAAGCTTAATTAAACTATTTATGTTATATCATTTACTTTCTTTCATTATTGTGTTCATTTAAAAAGTCATTTGAATTATAAGCTTCTAGTTTCCAGGCTATCTGAGTTCAAAGATATATTTTATTCTTGAGTCAACGACAGAAACTTGAAGAGAGAAACAATCAATATGACCCTTTAAAAATAAGAGGTTTCTACCTCTTCAGAATCATTCACTAGGGAACTCTGCTGTCTTCTTCATCCCCAAGCAAAGATGTTAGCTAATCTTAGAAAAATTCCGTACAGCATAGCACTCTCTGACTCAATGGGTATGACTCAGCATGCTTGACAGCCAGATCGAGCCTTGAAACGCCAGATGCAATTTCCTGGAAGCTGTCGTCAAATCTATTTACAAAGCTGAGCAGAAAAGACTTTGTTGGAAACCGAGCTGTGCACCTATCTTGGCTATCCATGGAAGCTCTTTTATTTGCTTTGAACCTGTAGACATTACATAGAAGAGAGTAAGATGTACACTGTTTACCTGAAGCAATAAATGGAAGAAAAGAATAATGCCTTTTATTTCTCTTCTCATTTGTCCACTCCCAACACACACACAAACACAACCACAACACACACACACACACACACACACACACACACACACAGGGAGAAATTCATGGAAATGAGGAAAGACAGGAGATGGCAATTTCAAAATTTCAGTAGAACCTGGCTAGATGTCAAATTAAAGGCTTTGGGAGAGTGACTATAAGAACAAGCAGAACAGGTTTTTCTCTTTATGCTGAGGTGGAGTAGAAGGGTGTGAGGATGAGAGGAGAGACAGAGAAGTCTGGAGAAAGGTGTCTGAAAAGTATGTTGTACCCTCTAGTCTACCCTCATTATGACAGTTGGTGGTACTTCATTCATCTTCTCATGCAGTTGGATGCACTGAAGAGATCTGCTCATGAAGCTTTTGGATAAATCTTTAGTGAACTGGTGACTACTTTCTGACTGGAGTTTGTGGGGCTGTACAATTTGGGGGCTAGAATGGTATTTCTCAGTGAGAGAAGCACATTTTGCATGTCCCATTTGGGAATGGCAGTCATGTCTAAATTCTTTATACTGGTCAAGAACAGTCTAGATAAATTAACTTGAATCACCAGTCAGATCATCAGCTCCTCGAGAAACTCATTAGTAATATAAGGGTTTCTTTGCTTTCAACAGTTTTCAGCTGGATGGTACTAACCAGGCATGCAAAAATATCGAGCGGTCTACAGTTTGACCTTTATCCTCCAGGGATCTTCAGCTATAGCTGTCAACAGCTGGCTCTGGACTCCTGGATGAGAAGTAGGTCGGGTTGAGAGAATGTGGATGTCCCTCTTCCTTCAACTCCTTTCCAATCTTCCCCAATCCTATCTCTGCTGATCACTGTTTTGGATTCCTAAATCCTCCAACTGGGAGGAAGGTACTTGTGATTCCTATGAAACCAAATGTAAGATCAGAGGGAAGGAAAGAGTAAATATATAAAAAAGAAGAAAGACTGGAAAGACGTATTAAATAATAACCATGTTATTGGAACTAATTTTGTCCTCTGCAAAAGTTAGGTTTTCAACAATCAAGCAGGAAAGGAGGTTTTTAAAGTGATTTGATAGATTTTATGTCTGAGACCGGTTGGACAACCAACTTTATTTCTTATGTATGTTTCTTCTGTCAGCAAAGCATCATATCCCATTCTTTAATGGGTTTTTTCTCACTGGTGAAAAATAGTAGTACATTGACCTTCACCTAATTTCCTGGTCAAAAAAAAATATTTTTTAAGTCATACATGGTTGCTCCAAATTTAAGAGGAAGAAAAGTCTTCAACTGATCCTGAATTTACAATTGTACTTGTAAATACAGTTACCACAATAGGTGGGTAACTGTAATCTGTGCTGTAGCAATACATAAATTCTAAAATCTTAATGGTTTACTGAAGTCAGCAAATGATTATTTCTTACTCAAGTAGTCTGATATAGATAGGACAACCCTTTTTCAACTTAAGCAAGACCCAAGAACTTTGCTGTTCCATAAAGTCACAACTAGACACATGTCTATGGAACACTTGAAATGTGTCTAGACTGAATACAAATATGCATGTATAAAATATATACACTCTGGATTTGACAAACTTAGAAATGAATGTAAAATATCTCAATATTTATATTGATTACATGTCAAAAAATGATATCTTATATGTACTGAATTAAATACTATGTTACTGAATTAATTTCACCAATTTATTTTAATAGGACTGCTAGAAAGTCTACACGTATATATGCAGCTTGCATTGTCTTCTTTATCATGCTAATGCTCCTCTAGGAACTTGTGGCTGTTGGGAGAAGAAGGGTATATGTCTGGTCTTAATTGCCTATATCTGTAAATAGCATGCTATTTTCATTTATTTCCCCAAACAAGTCATGTAGCTCAACCTACACTTCAATAGACTATGGGAAATGATTATTTTGTGAATCTAAATTCTCTACCACACAGTTCTTGCATCCATCCTCTCCCATTCTCATTTGCCTCGCCTGCCCCATGTTTCATTTCCGTCATTCATCTTTTTATCTTTACATCCTTCAGTTGTCCTTTGCCTTACTTCTCTTGCTTAGTTCTATATTACTTCATTTGTAGTTTTATTATTTAAAAAACTACACAGGAACCAATTAAATACTCAGAGAAAGTGTTAGAGAACAAATGAAGTGAAACCAATTATCCACATTAATAAGAAAAGTTAGGGCCAGCCTGTGGCCTTCTGGCTAAGGGAGCTGGGTTCCCTATGGCTGATCATACCGTTCAATTCTTGGACCTGGCTGGTGGGAAAACATGTCAGGCATGTGTGTGTAGCTGCCCCAAATTCCTACAGGGTGCAGAAATGAAGGAGAAGGAATTGTGTGGCAGGACCATCAGGACCATGCCTCATGTGAGGGTGAGAGGGTGCTTTCTCCCTTCCTCTCTCTGTCTGTCTCTCTCTTGTGAGTGCACACATTCTCTGGAAAATTTTTAAAAATATGTATGGAAGAATTATAAAGGTTTGACATTTGGCATCTTTTGTGGGGGAGGAGTCTCAGTATGTTGGGGGTCAGAAAAATTAGAAGAGGTGCTTTTAAAGGGCTTTTTTTGTAGGGGAGTAGTCTCAGTATGTCGGGGGTCAGAAAAATTACAAGAGGTACTTTGGAAGAGACTACATGTGTATGGATGAGATTTATTCTTATTCAAACAATCTATCAAAAGTATTTTCTTTTTTTATGTTTCTTTTTTATTTTTTTATTTCATTTTCTTTTATGCACTCAATCACATCATTTGGCTTACAAAATGGATATTTCAACAGGTGAACATTTCTCCCTAGTACAGTTGATAAAACTATAAATTATCTTCAACAGATAATACCACATTTCTTTGTCCCATTAATGCTTTGCCTCCCTATTTTTCTTCTAAATGT
>NW_006159448.1:1121918-1127116 GCF_000334495.1 Tupaia belangeri chinensis | reverse complement strand
ATTCACACTAATTACTGTGTCTTTTGCCATGCAAAAATTTATTAGTCTTATGTAATCCCACTTGTCTATTTTGGGGATTATTGACTGTACTTTGGGGGTCTTTTTAAAGAAGTCTTTTCCTACTCCCAATGTCTCCCAGAGTTTCCCCAGTGTTTTCCAGGAGCAGTTTTATAGCTTGAGGTCTTAGATTTAGATCTTTGATCCACCTTGACTTTCTTTTCATCAGGGATGAGAGGCAGGGGTTCAGATTCATTTTTCTGCAAGTGGAGATCCAGTTTTGCCAGCACCATTTGATGAAGAGGTTTTCCTTTTCCCACTGAACTGACTGGTACCCCTTGTCAAAAATCAGTTGACTGTATGTTTGGGAATTTATTTCTGGGGACTCTATTCTGTTCTATTGGTCCATGTGTCTGTTTTTGTGCCAGTACCATGCTGTTTTGATTACCACAACTTTGTAGTATATTTTTGGGTCAGGGAGTGAGATGCCACCCACTCCACTCTTCTTGTGCAGAATTGCTTTGGCAATATGAGGTCTTTTATGATTCCAGACAAACTTTATGATTGTCTTTCCTAGGTCTATGAAGAATGTGTCTAGTAATTTGATTAGCATTGCATTAAATATGTAGATTAATTTGAGTAGAATTGCCATTTTGATTATATTAGTTCTTCCAATCCAGGAACATGGGATATCCTTCCACTTTTTTGTGTCATTTTCAATTTCTTTTTTATCTTCTTATAGTTTTCCTCGTGGAGATCTTTAATTTCTTTGGTTAGATTTATCCCTAAGTATCTTACACTTTTTGTGGCTATGGTAAATGGAATAACTTTATCTTCTACTTCTATTCTTCTGCTTCTTGCTCTACATTTTTAGGACCCTTCTCGTTCATCCTTATTTAATCCCCAGGAAAATGAAAAAGTACAGTTTCTCTTCCATAACCCAGAATGAAAAAAATGCCAAATTTCCATCAGTGTGGTCCAACTGCAACATAATCTTATGTTCTCCATTTTTCCCCAATTTTCTAATTTTAAATGAAGTTCCTTGCTCTTAAAGAGGCATCCTACTTCCACGGCTCCAAGCTGATCAAATTCCTCCCCACATTTTTCAAAAATTTCTGTTAATGCCTTCATGGTTTCTCTTCATCTGGTCAACTTTTCTTTCTGCTATATCAGGACTACTTCAAGCCAGTTTTTAAACAATAATAAATCACAAATTAAAAATCTTTACCAAAGGGGCCCACTGGTGGCATGGTGGTTAAGGCATTTTGCATGGCCAATTTTGTAATTTGTATCCCAGACCCAACAGCTTGAAAACCACATTGGGTATGTGTGCAAGGGTGCCCAAACCCTGACAGGAGAATGGAGAAGTAGGGATTGTGCAATGGCCATGCCCACTGAAGGTGATTTCTCTCTCTCTCTCTCTCTCCCCCTTTCTCTCTTCAGTGAGTGTACCACCTTATAGGGAAAAAAAAAATTACTGAAGCTCTGAGAGAATCACAGAGGAGGGATCAGGTTAATCTGTAGTTTGATGGTTCTTCATGTGAATTGGTTTCTTTTGAAGCATTCAATGCAAAGGGGCTTTCAATTTCCCAGTAATCATTGTAATATCTGTGACTGCTCTCTGTGCTCAATTCCAGGGAAGAGTAACTCATCTATCTTCTTTCTGCTAGAATTCCATGTTGACTCATCACAGAAAACAGTGTTCAGTCCACCACTGCATATAGTATTCTCCATTGCATTACGATACCATGTGTGGCTTAGGAGGTGTGAGGGATTTCACAGAAAAATAGAATTAAAGTATTATTTTGGTGGAAAAAAAATGATATCCATGCATAGTTTTTTCATAATATATATTTTCTGCAGACTTTTTGAAGACTTCTTGTACATGCTGAATTAAATTTAATTTTTTTTGTTTAATCAATTTGAGTTCATTAGGCAATGCTCAGAGCATCAAACTTTAAAGTTTCTTATGTGGTTATTGAGTTTACAAATAACAAAGAGATGAAGGCCAGCAGAAGCAGCCAGAGTATTAAAAGGATTGGTAGAACTAAAAGGAGAGGCAATAATCCTGATTAATATGCTAGCAGATCTGTATTCTTCAAATTCAAGAGTTTAGAATGAAAGGTTAGCAACAGAAGAGACTACATGTGTAGGATGAGATTTCTTCTTACTCATTCTACTTCCTCTTTTTAAATACTCAAAGTTGTAATCTTATATGTCTCATTTAACAAGAAGCTTCACTTAGTTTTTATAAGGAACTTAAAATGGAGAAGTGATTCAGAAAAGGTAGCAAGAAAGGTGTTGGGTACCACGCAGAGATCCGATTACAGACTGAATTGGCCTATTAAGAAGGTGAAAAGCCAAGGTACCTACTCTAGTACAGCTTCTAGGTTTTCTTTTGCAACATTCTGCTTCAAAGTTCTACTGTGAAAGCTCCCATTACAGAGCTAACCATCTGATTGACTAATTCCTGGGGTCAGTCAGGTGTAGGATGGGCTAAGAATTGCTGTACTATCTCATTATGTCACCGTTCTGCACCATTTCTGACCAGCCTAAGGCAGAGTGCTGGGTACAGTGCGGCTCTGCAGTGCAGGAACAGACAGCTTAATTCTAGAGATTCTGAAAAACCAGTAGAGAGAATATTATAATAGTTTAGCCACATGCACAAACAAACAATAAAGCTTCTGCTGCTACACACTTATCTCCAAGGCTAAGGTATAGTTCTAGTTTTCAAATGGAAGTACTGAGAGACTGACAAGAGGACTCATGGTTGCAGTGAGCATTGTGAAGTGCAGTTGTTATGGAGATCCGCCTGTGTATTTCATTTTATCTGTGGGCTCAGAAGTCCCTTCACTCTTCAAGTTGTCAAGGACTTGGTATCAGACCTCTTGATAGCTCAGGGATTGAGCCAGGCCACATAGTAGGGCCTAACCCTCTTGTTCCTGACTTGGTCTCTCAGGCTGCTTCCCTGGCATCCTGTTTATTATTCTCTCATGGTAATTATACCATCTGCCTTCAATGTGCAGTCTTGAAAAATCTGAAGCCCTGGAAAATGTGGAGATACAGAGAAAACGTTGCCCACATTCCCATTTGTGTTTGGGGTATAACACATCAATTGAAAATACATTTATTACATTAGAAACAGTATGACTAAGCCTGACCCCATAGTGCAGCAGTTAACTGACCATGGTTTGAATCTCAGCCCAGAGGTTTGAAAAACACATCAGGCACATTTGTGTGGGTGCCCCAAATCCAGATAGGATGGAAAATGAAGGAAAAAGATTTGTGCTGTGACCATACTACATTGTTGTGTGTGGGGGGAAACACTTTCTCTCCTCTTTTCTTTCTGTTTCTGGTGAGTGCACATGACTCTGGAAATTAAGAGAAAAATATGAGTACTCTGAGCACTATTTAGCTGCTTGTTTTATACATTATGGACTTTAGTATGGTAACTAAACTTTAAAATTGACTTTAGCACTGCTCCACCTGTAATTAAATGATTGTTTGGGAAGTCATTTACTTCATAATTGTCTACCTCCATACATGGCTAAGTCCTTGATGGAAAGGTCTTAGTTACCCTTGACTGTCATGCCATCTCCATACATATCAGCGATAAAGATGGATTGGAGGAAAAAAACATTTAACAGAGAAAAATGAGAAGTTACCTGTTGGTGATAATGTATATGGTAATGTCTTTGACTTGACTAATATGCACTGTATTCATGCAGGGAAAAACTACGTTGTACAATGTAAAGATACACAGTGAGTAGATAGAAATAATAATAATAATAATAATAATAAAAGAATGGACAAGCCCCATATAGTTCCTAAACATGTGATTTGATTGATTTCTGCTTTTTTTTCTCTTCTTTCTGCTACTGCTGATCAGTGAAATTTGAGTCTGCCACTACCTTTGATTCTCTACAAGGGGGGCTGTGTGTGCCTTGGTGCATTCTTGTGATCTGCGGTGGGGTCCTTCTTTCACAGAAACTCTTTAGATGTTTAGTTATGACATCAGAGATGCCATGGGCTGGGCTCTACAGGTGAAAGATCACTAGACTGGAAGCCAATGATATCTAACTTTACAAAATGATCTTACGACATTACTTATCTCCTATAAACTGCCATTTCTTCATTGGAAAAAAAATATGGGACAATGATATCTATTTCACCCCTGTTGTTTTGAAGCTTGAATGAGAAAACAATGATGGAGATAGCAGCATGTAGTACGAATTCAATCACGTTGAATCTGATCTTTACAAAAATAAGCGGTCGTCAGATACAGTTCAGGTGTATATGATTAACAGGTGTTTTCCAGACCTGAGTGCAGCAGCAAATATTGGTCCTCCTGGCTGGGCCACTTACTGTGTAACTCACTCACACATGACTTAAGTGTACTTTCATAATCTAACCTTAGACTATAATGGCTCTTGTAATATCAAAAATGCTCACCTCATCTTCCAGAAGTTGTAAGAAAGTATAAAATAAGTAAATAATCTGCAGTAAATGGGTGCCTAGGAATTCTGCAATTGTTTTAGAATTATTTTTAAAATTTAATTTATTACTATTTTTTTAGAAATTTGAACAGAGAAAAATGGAGAGAGAAAGAAGAGAGAGAGAGAGAGAGAGAGAGAGAGAGAGAGCAAGCAAGCTGCCAGGTCTGAGACTGGAACCGTGGTCAGCCACGTGGGAGTCCAGTGCCTTAGCCACCAATGCCACTTGCTAGCCCCATAATTCTGCAGTCTTCGGATGGAAAAGACTAGAATGACTTGACTTTCTATTCTAAATATCCTTCTCGAGTCACAAATCTTATCTCAAATCATCATGTGAGGTGATTTATCAGGTCGTATTTTACAAGATTTGTCAGGGAGAATTGGGGACTTACTATCCTCAGTTTTCCCAGATGTAGCCCTAAAGTCTTGTATAAGCAGAAGCCAGAAGGGTATGGATAGAATCACAGGAACTATAGAAAAATAATCATTCAATCTTTAAAAAAAAAAAAATCCTTGGCAGCCAGCAGAGGACGAGGTAGTTGTTTCACTGGACTGCCACATGGATGCTTGCAGTCTGAGTCTCAGACCTGGTGGTTTGCTTTCTCACTGTCCCTCACTTTCTCTGGTGAGCACACATGCCCTATAGCAAATTAAAAATAATAATTATAATAAATAAAATAAATAAGTATTTCTTTCCTTTTTTTTTGG
>NW_006159448.1:1083865-1121814 GCF_000334495.1 Tupaia belangeri chinensis | reverse complement strand
TCCCTTCTCCTCCATTCTCCTCTTGGGATCTTGGGCAAGCATGCACACGCACCCGGCGTGAGTTCTAAGCCACCGGGTCCAGGACGAAACGCGGTCGACTACGTGGGAGTCCAGCAACATAGCCATTACGCTAACTGCTGGTTCCCAGTATTTCTTTAAAAAAATCAGTCTCTTCAATGTCATTGACATGTAATATCTGGTCCTCCTCAATTATGAAGGAACAGCTAAGGATGTGGGAATTCTCTAACTTGACCACATCATGCAGTCCCTCAGGATTTATTAGCTTTCACATCTTGAAATACTTTTGGATCTAAAAATAATAAAAGGATAGTGTCAGGTAAGCACACATGATATCTTTCAAGCACTTTAGTCTTATTTAGATTATACAGAAAATAGCAATATCCCTCAAAATTTGTACACTTCACTAGGATTCAAGTACTGTTAAAAGCATCTTCTCATTCATGAAATTTGTCATAAACTATTAACTCTTCTGGTGATTTTCAGGTATAAGATGTGCATTTTGCCATTGTTTACAGTAGACACATACTTGCTGTATCTCTACTAGTGTAATGCTTTTATTTCAAGTCCTTGGTTAGATGCTTTGTTTTTCTCCATTATTCTTCCTACCACCTACCATTTGGCTTTCATCAAGGAAAAAAAAAGAAAAAAAACAAAAACCTGCCCACTACCTACTGCATCAGGCCTTGCAGCTATCCTTTGAATAGCAGTAATTAACATCTGTGCAGAAGGATTTTTATTCACAGAGTTTTGAGACTTTAATTAGTGCTATAACATCCCTTAGAGGTAAGTAATTATAATTCTCACACTTTTTACAGGGAAGGAAACTGAGACACAGCTGGGTTAAGTCTCACATCTGAACTCATGTATAAGAAGAAAAGAACTGGACTAGGCTTGGGATACATATTGTTACTTTCTACCTGACTTGGGTAAGTTGTCTGCCTGCCAAGTGCTTGCATATCACACTCTAGGGCTTCCAAGATGGCTGAAAATCCTTATTGTGGTTCTTAGAATCTGGTAAAAGGGCAAATTTCTTTTCTTCCTTCTTTCCTCCGTCCCTTCCTCCCTTCCTTTCTCTCTCTCTTTCTTTCTTTCCCTTTCTTTCTTTCCCTTTCTTTCTTTCTTTCTTTCTTTCTTTCTTTCTTTCTTTCTTTCTTTCTTTCTTTCTTTCATTTTTTAGAGAGATTTTTGCTATAGGGCTCATGTACTCACTGGAGAGACAAAGAGAGACCAAAGCAAGAAATCACCTTCCAGGGGTCCTTTCCTTTCCATTCTCTTCTTGAGATTTTGGGCATGCTCTCACACCTGCCCAACATAAGATTTAAATCACTGGATCCAGGACTCAAACCATGATTAACTACATAGGAGTCCAGTGATGTAACCATTATGCCATCTGGTGGTCCCAAAATGGCAAATTTTCTAAGAGAACAGTCATACTGAATAATGAGCATGTTTTCTGCATGGATAGTCTGGGGAGGAAACAAGAGACAAATATATATATATTATATATACATTTTTCTCCAAATTTACTCCTGAAAAGTAAGAATTGTCCATTTCAAGCAAAAATGAAAATGTTTTTGGAAAAGCATGAGGTAAGTTTTTATGGAGACATCAGTTTAGGAGCAATTTATCATTAATCACACTCTCCTCATACTATGGACCACTAATGATATGGACCTTTTTTTCTCTCTGAAGTGAGGCAGAAGTAGGGACTTTCATGCTGCAGCTGATGAAATCTCTCTGCCAATCCATTGGTTAGTCTGAGTTTCATTTGAGCAAGAAGATACTGATTTTGTAAATTAGCTTTAACTCCAGGCTTGAGGTTAAAAGGTAGGCAATGTTAGATGAAAAAAATTTAAGATAAAATGTTGAATTGTGCAATTTCTACATCTATATTTAGCCTATTTGGGGATGTAGCAATCCAGTGAACTAGGCTATATACTACTATGCACTACCTTGATCCTGAACTAAATCTAGAAATTTTTCAAGAAGCCCCCAAATGTGGCACATTTTAGGAACACACTACTCAAGGAACATCATCAATTATATTTAAAGACACTGGGGTTGTTAATTCTCCCTCTAAACTAGAAGTTGAAATGGTATTGTCTCTTCATTTTCAGTGCTACAGCTTAAGCTCAGTCTTTGTTCCCTTCAGTTCTCTTTGCGTTTCAAATGAGTGAATCAAGCCAGTTCTTATACACAGATAAAAATCATCCAGGGTACACATGGGATCATGTCCTCCACTCTCCTATGTAAACTCCTTCAGTGGTTCCTGAGAGAACAAAATGAATTTAAGATTTCATAATATGAAGTACTGTTATTCACCAGGTGGTTTCTACAGTTTCCGACTGAAACGGGGATTCATTCAGACCTGCATTGATACACTTTTTTTTTTCCATTTTATTTATTTTCTTATTTTAGTTTTTGCTATAGAGTTTATGTATTCACCAGATAAAGACAGACACAGAGAGAGAAATCACTCCCAGGAGAATGGTCATGTCACAATCTTGTCTCCTCCATTTTTCTCTTAGAATTTTGGGCACACACATGCATACCAGTGCCCAGAGCAATTTTTAACTTAAGCTCCAGGGTTTGGCATTCGAACCACACAGTCAGCCATGTGGGATTCCAGTACCTTAACCTCCATGCCACCTGCTGGCCCTAAATCTTTATTTTTTTAATTAATTTATTTTTTAGATTGTAAAGAACTTTACCCAACATGAGATACACCTCAGACCATCCCAGTTGAGAATGCGGTATATATCATCACTAACAGGTAATAAGCCATATCTGTTTCCCACAAATGTCTTACCTCTCTATTTTTTTCCTCCCAGGTTTCCTTTCCTACACTCCGTTTGTATTATGGAAAGAGAGAGATACAGTTTGGTACCTGGTAAATCATAGTGTGCTCATAAAAACATCCTTCCATTTGTCCACTAAATGAAATTCTGCTCTTTAAGATGGTCTTTCAGAGTTATTTAAGGAACACATTTTTAATCATTCCCACCACAGTGTTTAGCTTTTTCTGCCCCTTCAAACACATCTTTCTTCACTCGTATCTATTTTACCATAATCACATTAAGGATACTAGCTACTTTTTTTTCCCTTACTTTTTCTCAGATTTATTTCTTTACTTATAGGAAAAGATAAGAGAGAAAAAATACAGGAAGCCCCTCAACAGCATCCCCACGACATAATCATGCCCAGTCTCTGCTGGTCTGGATCACCAGCGTGTCCACACACTCTCTGTGTCCTCAGGGAAGTCCCAGGATATGAACCCAGGAACTTTCCCACATGGATCGAGTTGTGTTAACACCTCATCACTGCCTGGTCCCAGAAACTTTGTGTTAACACCTCATCACTGCCTGGTCCCAAAAA
Source organism: Tupaia belangeri chinensis (assembly GCF_000334495.1). NCBI lineage: Eukaryota > Metazoa > Chordata > Mammalia > Scandentia > Tupaiidae > Tupaia > Tupaia belangeri. Next base: position 1,118,418 of record NW_006159448.1, on the reverse strand, counting down.
CGATTTGTTTTTATTTTTGGTTTGCAAGATCATAATCATACCCAATAATTGTTTATTAAGCTGTTATTTCATTTTCTTCATGTAATTTTCCATCCATAACCAATAGTGTTGAATTATGTTTATTAATGTCCTATGTTATCAGATACTTTATTAACTGAGTCTCAGTTTTCTCTCCTGCTGTGAAAATTGCAATTATTCACTTCATAAAGATATGTAGATTAGTCTGTAGATTCATAGTGTTCTGAAAATGTAGGGCACATTGTTCAGGTGTTAAGTTCTATTGCCTAAGATCAGCTGTGAGGTTTCCTAAATGTCAAGAGGAAAGTTTGAGAACTTGCTGCTACAGAAAATCTGTAAGAAGGTGCAACCTAGGTGTGAAGTTTCCCTTTAAATAATTTTATGTCTAAAACTTCACATTGTTGGCTGAGAAATGATTTTATAGAAATAAGATTAAGGGGAGGAGAGGAATGTTTAGTAGTCTATAAATATACATGACAGTGTATTAAAGGCACATACATATATAAAATATACTTATCATGCAGGCATCGGTACACATAGCATATATGTACAAATTCATGATAAACTTATATGCAAATATTTTGTATTATGGAAAGAGAGAAGCAAAAAAAGAGAGAGAAGTTACTTACTTATTCCTGCTAAGCCTAGTGAATTTAAAGAAGGCTTTGGGCCACACTTCCAATTTAGGAGAACTAAAGTTTTGTGTACTCATCTTTATTATTATTATTATTATTATTAATTATTAAAGTTTTTGTCATAGGGCATGTAAGCTCCCCAGAAAGAGACAGAGAGAGGGAAAGTGAGAAATCATCCCCCAGGGGGATGGACATGCCACAATCTCTTCTCCTCCTATATCTTCTTGGGATTTATGACTTGCACATGAGCCCAGTCTGTGAATGCCCTGAAGCCTCAAGTCCTGGACTCAAACCATGGTTGGCCTTGTGAGAGTCCAGCACCTTAACCATTACACCAGCGACTGGCCCCATATCTTCTCCTTTCAAGACACAGTATATTACCATTATCAGGATTAACTGTAGATCAGTGAGTGATTCATTGAGTTTTTATGAATTCTTCACTTATCAACTGTGAATCATTGGTAATATAACCATAGGTGGGTATTCCTTAAATTTCTATAAAGCTCTACAAACTGTAAAATTCTCTCAAATATATCTCATATGAAATCCTTTTTTTCTGACATTATCAGGACCAATGATTGGTTGATTAGTTGAAGATAAAATAATGAAAACAGATTTTCTTGAGAAAGGTTAAAAATTGCACATGCTTAGTGTGTTTTTATTTCAATGGCTTATAAAAATGAGTATTAATTTGTCAATATATTAATATTGTGCTGCTGTGACCTTTTATATTCGGTGTTCCATGTATCTTATGGTCTAATGCATATCTAAAATTTAACATGTTTAATTGTCAGATTTGATTTCCTTAGAGTAAGAATTTAAAGCTACTTATGAGGCCAGCAGAGTACAAATTTATTTTGTGTATCTTATGATTTTTCTCTCAACTTTTTAATTTTCTTGACACACATGATTTGATTTATATTTATGAAATCTTTCAAAGCATTCAACCTAGTTTTTATTAGAAATAGCTCTCTTTCATATACATATTTCCATCAGCTTATATAATGATTTATTCAAATATATAGTTCCAGTACCAGGACACTTCAGCATAAGTTACCGGTCAGTGGACACCTTGTAATCATGTAACTCCACTACTGTTGGGAACACAATCACAGCCTACCTAGGTCAGAGCCTGGCATTCATGGGCATCAGCTGATATGTTCCTCAGAAAGACAGGAAGATACGATAAATGCAGAGTTCTTTTGTTCTTTCTTAAAACATAAAAGCAGATCAGCCTTGAGGAACTACATTCTTTTGCCAACACAGTAAGTGTTCACCCTGCCCACATAGCTAACAAGTGAATATTTTGCAGTTTGAGTTCCTGTTCCTGGAGTTTATATCTGGAACTTTTATTTACTGAATGCATTTATCTTAAAAACTGACTAGTGCCAGACACATCATTTCGCTGATGGCTTGATGGAAAAATTAATTCCATATTGTCATCTCTGTCTTTCAATATGGAGCATAGATAAGTCCAAGACTATCCTACTCTGTGGTTTATGAACCTATTCATCTGATGAAGTATGCGGTGGGGCAGGTTAAATAGTATTAGGTGAGTAGAACTGAATATGTAGACAGTAAATGTGAGGATGCTATTTAGTGTGTGTTTGTGTGAACACAGATGAAAGAAGTCCAGATAAATAGGTTCCTGTGAAAGCTCTTTATCCTCTCTATCATGTCCTGAATTCATTTCACTCTCACTTCTGTTGAGCGGTGGGTAGTCACCTCTACCAATTTTACCTTTTGACACCATCCAACTTGATAAACAATACTTCTACAAGACAGAGAAAGGTCATAAACTCTTTTATAGTAATGCAACCTGCCAGGTGACTGCTTTTTGTCCATAATTCATATTGTACTTGTCATTATTGAATAGTATTATATCACCAGTCAGATCATTTAAAAATAAATGAGTTTCAAATACATTTTCATCTTTTTTTTTTTTTTTTGGAGAGGTTTTTGCTATAGGGCGTGTGTGCTCACCAGACAGACAGAGAGGGATAGAGAGACAGAAAGTGAGAAATCACCCCCCAAGCGGGTTGGCCATGCCACAATCCCTTCTCCTCCATTCTCCTCTTGGGATCTTGGGCACACACGCACACGCGCCTGGTGTGAGTTTTAAGCCACAGCGTTTGGGACGCGAACCACGGTCGACTACGTGGGAGTCCAGCGACATAGCCACTATGCTAACTGCTGCTCCCAATACATTTTTATCTTTTTCATGATGTAGAAAATTATAAAGTTATGCAAAAATGATGTGCCTTGTCCTCATTTTCACAGAAACACAAGAAATGGTTAGATGGTATCAGCTTGTTTATGGCTGCACTTGCTAAATGACTACATCTTGAAGCAGAAGAAGGATCAACGTTTTCTCTTCCAAATGCTTGTAATGCTTCACAGCATGACTTCTTTCCTTCCAAAACAATTGTACAAGCTCGTAGATTTTGTTTTACTCATTAGGACTTTGTTTTTACATTAGAATAAGATAATTGATGTATCACTTTAAAAATTAAAAGCATACTGTGGTGGTTGCAATGACTTTTCTGAAATATCTCACCAGAATGCATTTGGTGTAAAGTTATACTCATAGATGAGACTAGAGAAATTGTAGAAACACATGCTTTAAATGTGGGTCATTGCTCTTATTCAAGAAAAAAATATCTTGGCAATTTAGACATGAAGAAATTTTCTAGTCAAGACTTATGATGAGCACGAAGCCATAATTTTGGATCACGAGTCTGTGGTACCAATGTTGTCATCAGGACTTTCAGTTTCAGTCCCAGTTGTTGGTTTCATTCCAGTTCTATGAGTCAAAGAGCCAAAGTGACGTTGCCTCCATTGGAAGGTGTAAGAGGTGAACATTCCTGACAAGCCTCCAGTCAGATAAAAAGCAACCTAATTTGCTAGTGATGCCAGGTCACCCTGAGAAGGAACAGAGAATACCAGAGTTATCTAGAATTAAAAGCACTTCCTTATGATTAAAATGTGAAAGTCATTCGAACCTTTGAAATTTATTCTAGGCATCAAGAAGAACAAACTGGCCCAGCTGCTGCGGCACAGTCATAATGCAGTATCCAGCGAGGCTGGAAGCCACATGGCTGGCAGTGGATTTGGTCAGCCTGAAAACACACCAGGTACATGTACATATAGACCTCCTAGAGCCTATGGAGCTGAAGGCCTAAGTAAAGAATTGCAATGTGATGAGACCTGTTGATGATGTCTCCCTCTCTCTCCATATCCCCCTTTCTCTATCATGAACTATCACTAAAACCATAATTAAAAGATGAGACCTTTACATATTACTAAATGCTTAAATGCTTGCAGGCACTTTTAAATACCTACCTGGTCTCATCTTGACAAATGGTGTTTTATGTGACAGATTGAGATAGTCCTTCCTCATAGGTATTCAAGACCCAAAGGCTTCAATATTTAAAGCCACAGACCACTAAAGCATGGAAAACACTAGCACCTAAACAGAATTGCAAAGAAGGGAACCTTCTGCTTGGGCTTCGCTGTTTTTTTTTTTTTTTTTGGAGAAGTTTTTCGCTATAGGGTGCGTGTGCTCGCCAGACAGACAGAGAGAGACATAGAGACAGAAAGTGAGAAATCACCCCCCAGAGGGAATGGTCACGCCGCAATCCCTTCTCCTCCATTCTCCTCTCGGGATCTTGGGCATGCATGCACACTCGCCCAGCATGAGTTTTAAGCCACCAGGTCCGGGACGTGAACCGTGGTCGACTACGTGGGAGTCCACGCGAACCGTGGTCGACTACCTGCGAGTCCAGCGACATAGCCATTACGCTAACTGCTGGTTCCCGGGCTTCATTGTTTTTCTGCAGTCTTCTTTGCATGTCTGTCTTAGTGCCCAATACATCTTTGATAGGGTAGAAAGAATCCTGAGTTTGGTGTTAAAGAGGCCAAATTTGGATCTTGCCACTCAAAATGGCAATGAGTCCTACCCACACAGAACATAGATGGCAATAATAGCAAATACATAGCCAACTACACACTGTTTTAAATGATATAATGTATTAACTCATCTAATTCTTAAAACTATTCATGATATAGGTGTTATTATTATTATTCCCATTGTGTAGATGAGGACATTGAGGTTCGTAGAGGACAAATAACTTGACAAAGTTCAAGCAAGTACTAGTGGTGGAGTAGGATATGGATTGGGGCTAGAGTCCATGACTCTCAGCTCAAGGTTCCTGGGGTTTAGTAAAAGAAAACATTTATTACAATATTGTTCATTTTGTAAACACATGTGGGCAGAGACTGTGAAATGTCTAGTAATAGATGCTCAAAATTTCTTCTTTGGTATGACTAGTTTTATTGGGGATTTATGCTGTCTGGTTAGAAGACTGTTTTTCCATTCATCCTGGAGCTGGAGAAGAATAAGGAAATGTTAGCAGAAGTTATTAGTTGGGAATACTGGGGACATCTCTTGGTAGGGTGGAACAGACACTAGTTTTGTGTAGTTTCTGCCCCAAGACAGCTTCCTTTCTGCTTCCTTCCTGGACAGGACTGCAGCCAGTCTAGCAGCCACCTTGGACCACAAAGAAGCCCTGAAAAGCCAGGAACTGGGAAGAAAGGACACTCAAACCTCAGTAACAAGTAGACCTGCCACTTGTACCATGGTTGCTTTATCTTAACTTTTTTTTTTTTAAAAAAAATTATTTTCTTTAACCTTAATATTTTATTAATTTTGAATTTGACCAGAGAGAGAGACAGAGAGAGAGAGAGAGAGAAAGGGGTTGGGGGAGTGAGAAAGCAATCTACCAGGTCCGGGACTCAAACTGTAGTCAGCCATGGGGGGGGAGTCCAGCACCTCTAACCACCATGCCATCTGCTAGCCCCAACTTTTTTTTTTTTAATAAAGATAAATTAACTTTTTCTATCTTATTAAAGCTAGTTATGTATAGTCTCTCACCAGCAGGGGTTTTTAGTCACTGAGAATTCAGAGTTTCTATTGTTTTTAAATTTTAGATTAAAGGGTGCAGTTTTTTTTTTTTTAATGTACTTTTAGTGAACTTTTGTGAGGAAGGTGAGGAGAGAGTTCGTAAAAATAATTATATGTGATTCTACTCATGATGCTGCTTGTAGTAGAGGCAAAATAAACACGTGAAACAACATTGAATTAAGAGTGTTTGTAATTTTAGTAGAATTTCTAAATCTAGAGAAGAGAGTAATGAGAATAGCTGAACAGTTAGGAAAATTTCCTCAAAAGGTGAAATTTGGACCCAGTTTTGAAAACAGTTTGGCCAAGAATGGTAAATGGATCAGTCTAAAAAAGATAAGAAATACCAGTACAGTTGTAGCAATGTTTTCATGAGGCTATACCAAGAGTGGTTTGATTAGAACACGGTGTTAAACAAAATGATTATGTATAAACTCTTAGTAAACTGCGCCCAGCATATATTTTACTTTATTACATATGGCTTAGAATATTTCAATAACCATTTAATTTGTATGCCAGATTGTTATCTCTCCTTCCCTTAAAATACTTTTATATATTCCTCCCAAAGTATTTTTTCTCAATTATGAATAATTTCAACTTCCCTCATGCTTAAAATGATTAAGTTATGTTTGCATGCAGGAAATAGTTCAAGCTCATTGTTTTGGTGGTATATGTTGTCTTCTATTTATCTCTATAAATCTTATTGCTCCATCTCTTTCTTCGAGTAGAAAAAATGTATCACTTCGAGTGTGGAATGTAGTTTTCGCAAACCAATGCCTTTAGCATGTTCTTTGAACAAGAACACGGGTTGTTCTTACCCCCATAACCACAAGTCAACACCTTTGTCTGTCAGTTCCCAGTTTAGATATAGCCTCTTTCCTATAACTCAGGGAAGTTAACCTGTTGTGTGAGTGTGTATGTGTGTGTGTGTGTGTGTGTGTAGCATGTATGTTTAATTGAAAATATATTAAGTGATAAAAAGGTTTGAGATTATTTAATAAATTCATGCAATGGGATACAAGTAAATCAAAAGGAAACTTTATTCAAAAGATAAATAAGAAATTAGGATAAAATAAAATAAGCCAAATGCAGGATTATTAAGTATTTATTTATTTTTAGGTTTTTGCGATAGGATATGTGTGCTCACTAGAGAGACAGAGAAAGGGAAAGTGAGAACTTACCCACCAGGAGGGATGGTCATACTGCAATCCCTTCTCTTCTTCTCCTTGTGGGATTTTGGGGCACACATGTACATGTGCCTGGCATGATTTTCAGGCCACCAGGTTTGGGACTCTAAACTTGATTGGCCATGTGGGAGTCTAGTACCTTAACCACCACACCACTTTCTGGCCTACAAAAGTAATTTATTTTAAACTATGAAATATAATAGCTAATGTTGGTTGAAAATATTATTCTATCTTCTAATAGTCAGAGGGAGAAAGATATTCTCTCAGAATATCATGTGATACATCTTTTTTTTCTTTAATTTTTAAAATTTTATTTCAATTTCTTTTATACAGTCACTCATGTTATTTAGCTTGTAAAGTGTACATTTCAACATGCGTACATTTCTCATCAGTCCAGTTGACAATACTATAGTTATCCATTTCTTTGTCCCATAAATGATTTGCCTCTCTATTTTTCTCTTAATGTCCTCCCTCAGATTCTACTCCTTCACCCACCCTCTTCCCACACAATATCTGGTATTCACAACCATTTACTATGTTTCTATATCCTTTAGTCATAAAGCCAGATGTTTAAGAATTATATAGCTTCCCCTTGTTCTGAAATTTTTCCCAAGGGTCTTTATAAAAATGGTATTATGTTTCTGTGCCCCAGAAATAAATTCCCAAACATACAGTCAATTGATTTTTGACAAGGAGTACCAGTCAGTTCAGTGGGAAAAGGAAAACCTCTTCAGCAAATGGTGTTAGAAAAACTGGATATCCACCTGCAGAAAGATAAATCTCAAGCCCTACCTCTCACCTTTGACAAAAATCAACTCAAGGTGGATCAAAGATCTAAACCTAAGACCTCAAACTACAAAACTACTCCTGGGAAACTGGGAGACATTGGGGTAGGCAAAGACTTCTAAAATAAAACCCCCAAAGCACAGTTGATAATCCCCAAAATAGACAAGTGGGATTACATCAGATTAAGAAGTTTCTGCATGGCAAAAACCACGTGTGAATCAACAGCCCTCAGAATGGGAAAATATTTTTGTAAACTATGCATCAGATAAGGAACTGATAACCAGAGTACACAAGGAATTCAAGCAGCTGTTCCGGAAAAAAAGATGATCAACCCTATTAAAAATGGGAAAATGTGTTGGAAAAAAACACTCTCTAAGGATGACATATGAATAGCCAAAAGGCATATGAAAAAAATGCGCAACATCCCTCATTGTAAGGGAAATGCAGATAAAAACTACAATGAGATACCACCTAATCCTGGTCAGAATGACTAAGATTTAAAAACAAAAAAAAAAGTGCTGGTGGGGGTGTGGTGAAAAGGGAACTCTCTTACACTGCTCATGGGAATGTAAATTGGTCCAACCACTGTGGAGAACAATTTAGAGATTCCTCCAAAATCTACAAATAGAACTACCATATGATCCAGCAATCCCACTCCTTGTTATCTACTCAAAGGACAAAAGAATTCTTAACTGGAAAAGTGCTTTGCACATTGATGTTTATTGCAGCACTATTCACAATTGCTAAGACATGGAACACAAACAGATGAATGGATTGAAAAACTGTGGCACATATAATCTATGGAATATTATTCTACCATAAAAAATACCAAGACCCTGGCTTTTGACAGGAAGTGGAAGAATATGGAAGATTTACTGCTATATGAAGAAAGCCAGACTTTAAAGGAGAGACATTGTGTGTCCCCACTTAATATATACTGAGTGTCTGCACTCTATGACTGACACTGATTGACTAAAGGATATAGAAACACAGTAAATGGATGTGAATACCAGATATAGTGTGTGTGAAAGAGTAGACTCTGAGGAAGGCCATCTAGAAGAAAAATAGGGAGGCAAAGCATTAATGGGACAAAGAAATGTGGCATTATCTGTTGAAAATAATTTTATAGTTTTGTCAACTGAACTAGAGAGAAAGTTCACTTGTTGGAATATTCACTTTGTAAGCTAAATAACATGATTGAACATATAAAAGAACATGACATTTTAAAAATTAAAAAAATAGATAAATATTTTTGAGAAAATAAAAAAATGATATTATGTAATATAAAAATTCATGCTTTAAATTGCATTGAGTATTGATATTCAAACTTTATGCTTTAGTACTGGCATTCTAGTTACTAATATAGTGAAATACTATGTACTCTCTTACTGATTGGTAAATGACCAATGCTCCGAATGCCTTCTTTGTACCCCTTTTCTGCCATGGAAACTCTTTAATTCTCCACTCATCTTCCATTCCACAACCAGGGGGAAACCTGGCACAATGGGGAGAGAGGATAGGAGGTAGGTCAATACCTGCCAGTATTCTGAGGTCGTTCCTCCTGATTGGTCAGTCCCCATGCCTTACTGCCTGTTAAATATGTTGCCAATTTTCCCTGACTTAAAACAACACAAGAGGACTTCAAGAGTTTGTGGAAAATTGAATTAAATAAAAGTTTATTTCATTGTAAAAAGAATTGAAATCCACATATAGATTTTTTTGTTATATATATTTTCTATGAACCTGTTGAAGATCCCTCTTGTACCTCCTGAGACTTAGATATTCCATTTCCTACTTTACATACCCACTTTGATTTTTTATGGTAACCTCAAACTTAACATTTTATAAATGAAGTTTTAAAAAATATTGAGTGAGAAAAAAAAAATTGAATGAGCAGTTATATACTGATTAGTTTTATGTGTTCTCCCTACTAATTCCTCAATCCAAACTGATATTCTAATACCATTTATGAAAAGCAAATTTAGGGAGGGCCAGAAGACAGTTTGGTGGTTAAGGCACTGGACTCCCATATGATCAACTGAAGTTCCAGTTCCAGACCTAGCAGCTTGAAAATTACGCAATGTACATGTGTGTGCATACCCAAAATCCCTAGAGAAAAAGGGAGGAGAAAGGATTGTAGCACAGCCATCCCCACTGGGGTGATTCCTCACTTTTCTTCTTTCTTACTCTTTTTGTCTCTCTCTCCAGTGAATCCACATGCCCAATGGGGGGGGGGGAGGCAAATTTAGGAGGATCAAAGAATTTATGCTTCTGGATGACCAAAATGAATTTTTCATTATTCTAGCAATGTTTCATGTAATAGTATTTATTACAGGCAAAATTTTTAATAAGAATTAGTAAGAGAGTATTTAGGATGTTAAATTTTCAGGACAGATGAGCAGTAATTTTGTGTTGATAAGGATAGAACCACAGGTGGAAGAGAGTGATAAAAATTTTCAAAGAGGGACAAGCAGATGACATTGCCGGACTCCCACGTGGCCAACCGTGGTTTGAATCTTGGACCTGATGGCTTGAAACTCACTCTGGGCGTATGTGTGTGTGCATGCCCAAAATCCCAGGAGAATGGAGAAGGGATTACAGTGTGGCCACCCCCTCTGGGGCTGGTTTCTCACTTTCCCTCTCACTATCTCTGTCTCTGTCTCCCTCTCTCTGGTGAGCACACATACCCTAATGCAAAAACCTCTAAAAAAAATTTGTTTTTTCAGAGAAACTGAAGAAGCCAATCAGAACACTTATCTGGACAAAGACCACTTTCTCTCTCAGTCCTGACGTGAAGGAAGGTTTTCCCTCAGAAAATGGTTCTGAGCCCATGCCAAACTTGAGAAAATGGGCGCCAGTGCCTTTTATAACCAGAAATCATGGCCATGTTATGGCCCCATGGGAAATTAGCAAGCTATGTACAACTAAATACCTTTTTCTGAATTTTTTTGAACTTTATTTTTTTCTGAATTTTAAATTAACGTTATTGAGGCATAGTTTAAATATAATAAACAAACCCATTTTCAGTATACAATTTGGAAAATGTTGTGAAATATAACTGCCAAAAGTACTGATCTCCTATCAAGGTATATAATATGGCCATTGCTGCCTTCAAATTCACTGTAAACCTCTTTGTAGCCAGTTTTCTTCCTGGTCACCTGGTACCACAACCTAGGCAACTACTTATGCACCTTTTGTCACTATGGATTAGTTTTATTTATTTTTAAATTTCATATTAATTAAATTGCTCAGTACTTTTTTGGTATCTACTTCATTTACTTATAACAGTATTTATGATATTTATCTAAGTTAAAGTGTTTTCTTTCCATTGGTGAACAGTATCCAACTGTGTACTATTCTTAGAGATTGGAGTTTTTCTAGCTTTTTAAAAGTTCTATTTAAAGCAATGGCTATGTCGCTGGGCTCCCATGTAGTTGACCGTGGTTCGAGTTCCGGATCCGGTGGCTTAAACTCACGCTAGGTGCGTGTGCATGCGTGCCCGAGATCCTAAGAGGAGAATGGAGGAGAAGGGATTGAGGTGTGGTCATCCCCCCTGGGGGATGATTTCTCGCTTTCTGTCTCTCTCTTTGTCTTTCTGGTGAGCGCACGTGCCCTATAGCAAAAAAATCTCTCAAAAAAAAAAAAAAAAAGAAGCAATGCTGCTACAGATATTTGTTTATAAATCTTTGTACAAAGCGTATTTTATATTCTTTTTGATATCTTTTGACTTTTTCTTTTAAAATTTAAGTTTTAGACCTATTGAAAAATTGAGATTTTATAGAGGTTCCATTTACTCTATAATTCCTCTAATGTATACCATCTTATATGACATGATATAATGACCCAAACTAACAATTCAATATGACTCTAATACTAGCAACTAAACTAGATACTTTATTTGAGGATCCTTGTTTTTCATTGTCTTTTTTTATGTCTATTCCAGGATTTAACCCAGGACATCACATTGTGTTTAGTTTTCATGTCTCCTACAATTGCAATTTTCCAAATCTTTCCTTGTCTTTCATGACCTTGGCACATTGAAAAGAAGTGGCCAAATGTTTTGTTGAATATCCCTCAATCATATTTACCTGATTTTTAAAAAACGGTTAGATAGAGGATATGAATTGTGGGTAAGTCTGTAACAGAGATGTGCCCTTTTTAGTGTATCGTGTCAGAGTTAAGCAGAATGCTTATCAATACGTCTTATGTCTGGAGATGTTCATCTTGATCACAGGGGTAAGGTGATATGTCTAGTTTCCCCATGGAAAAAAAAAGTTGTTTTTGCCTTTTTAAATTGTAGTCATTAGTTATAAGTCACTGTGTCCAGCTCACACTCAAGGGAAGGGAAATTAAGCTTCACATTCTGGAGAGAAGAGTGGAAAAAAAAAATAGGTAAGTTAAAGTCATCAAAGTCATTAAGATATACTTAGAGGCTATGTAAATATTCTCTTTCTCCTTAAGTTTTCACCCATGGATTTAACACTCATTAGTGAATTTAGTTTGTAGTAGTTATTCCTGTGATCTACTGATGATGACTTTCTGTTGCCCTTGCAACATTTACAACTATTACTTAGAATTTTGTGAGAAAGAGTTACCTTAATTTATTTATTTAATGATGTTTTATATCAGAATGGACTTGTAGATATTTAGTTCATTCTTTGAGCTATAACCCACTATACCAGACATTTGGAGTTCTTTCATTGGCTTGGCCTTGTGACAATTCCCCTCATTATTTTTTTTTCTACTTTGCTATAGCGCATGCGTGCTCACCAGAGAGGGACAGAGAGAGAGAAAGAGAGAGAGAAAGGGAAAGTGAGAAATCACTCGATGGGGGGATAGCCATGTTGCTACCTCTTCTCCTCATTCTCTTCTTGGGACTTTGGTCACACATGCATGGTGAGCGCACGTGCCCTATAGCAAAAAAATCTCTCAAAAAAAAAAAAAAAAAGAAGCAATGCTGCTACAGATATTTGTTTATAAATCTTTGTACAAAGCGTATTTTATATTCTTTTTGATATCTTTTGACTTTTTCTTTTAAAATTTAAGTTTTAGACCTATTGAAAAATTGAGATTTTATAGAGGTTCCATTTACTCTATAATTCCTCTAATGTATACCATCTTATATGACATGATATAATGACCCAAACTAACAATTCAATATGACTCTAATACTAGCAACTAAACTAGATACTTTATTTGAGGATCCTTGTTTTTCATTGTCTTTTTTTATGTCTATTCCAGGATTTAACCCAGGACATCACATTGTGTTTAGTTTTCATGTCTCCTACAATTGCAATTTTCCAAATCTTTCCTTGTCTTTCATGACCTTGGCACATTGAAAAGAAGTGGCCAAATGTTTTGTTGAATATCCCTCAATCATATTTACCTGATTTTTAAAAAACGGTTAGATAGAGGATATGAATTGTGGGTAAGTCTGTAACAGAGATGTGCCCTTTTTAGTGTATCGTGTCAGAGTTAAGCAGAATGCTTATCAATACGTCTTATGTCTGGAGATGTTCATCTTGATCACAGGGGTAAGGTGATATGTCTAGTTTCCCCATGGAAAAAAAAAGTTGTTTTTGCCTTTTTAAATTGTAGTCATTAGTTATAAGTCACTGTGTCCAGCTCACACTCAAGGGAAGGGAAATTAAGCTTCACATTCTGGAGAGAAGAGTGGAAAAAAAAAATAGGTAAGTTAAAGTCATCAAAGTCATTAAGATATACTTAGAGGCTATGTAAATATTCTCTTTCTCCTTAAGTTTTCACCCATGGATTTAACACTCATTAGTGAATTTAGTTTGTAGTAGTTATTCCTGTGATCTACTGATGATGACTTTCTGTTGCCCTTGCAACATTTACAACTATTACTTAGAATTTTGTGAGAAAGAGTTACCTTAATTTATTTATTTAATGATGTTTTATATCAGAATGGACTTGTAGATATTTAGTTCATTCTTTGAGCTATAACCCACTATACCAGACATTTGGAGTTCTTTCATTGGCTTGGCCTTGTGACAATTCCCCTCATTATTTTTTTTTCTACTTTGCTATAGCGCATGCGTGCTCACCAGAGAGGGACAGAGAGAGAGAAAGAGAGAGAGAAAGGGAAAGTGAGAAATCACTCGATGGGGGGATAGCCATGTTGCTACCTCTTCTCCTCATTCTCTTCTTGGGACTTTGGTCACACATGCACAGACATCTGGCATGTTTTGCAAGCTGCTGGGTCCAGGACTTGAATCAAGAAGTCAGGCATGTGCGATCCAGCTGCCTTAAGTGACATGCCACCTGGCTGGCCCAACTTCCCCAGTTTTAAATCACAAGATGCTGACATAAGATGCTCCATGATTATTTTGTATTTTTCAGCCCTAATCCTAGAGCCTGCTATTTCTTTTTTTGTTTGGTAACTTTATTGTTATTCATTCTAAAGTTATTTATTTCTTGTATGAGAGAAAAAGACAGGCACCCTTGAAAGGGTCTTGCTTTCTCACAATCTTCTCTCCAGCCTCCCAGCCAGGATGTGTGTCTGTCGTATTCAGATCAGCCCCACATTTGAACCTGGGGATCTTTGTGTGTCTCCACTATTCTGCAGCACAGTCTTGCTGCCTAACCATCATGACAGGACCAAATCTACCATTTCTTTAAGGATTTGATGGCTTTTATTGGGGAATGATGTTCAGAAAACAGAATCTTATTCTAGGTATGCTGTTGCTACTGATATAACACTGCTTCTAGTTCCTCTCAGGAGACAGAGCTCAGAAATGTGTGTATGTACACTAACTTATATATACACATGTGTCCATAGCTGTTTATGTATATATCTATCTGAATACATATTGAAAATATATAAATATATACTAAAAAGATAAAGAAAATATATCAATTATTCATTTAAATATATGTTAAAATAAAATTAATTCATACAGATGTTTTCAATGTAAATCTATGACCACAGGTTTCATTCTCTTCTAAAAATGGTCATTTAAAAAAAAAATATTTTGCCAGACTGTGCGCGTGCTCACCAGAGAGACAGAAAAAGAGGGAGAAATCCCTCTCAACGAGAGTGATTGGTCATATCACAAATCCTTCACCATTTCTCCTTCCCTGTGGGATTTTACACAGATACATTCACCTAACATGTTTTTCAACCCTATCCCAGTGGGATTTTAGGCAGATACATTCACCTAACATGTTTTTCAACCCACCAGAGCAAGGATTTAAACCTTGTGGTTGATCATGAGAGATTTGGCTCCCTCAATGACTAGGCCAATGGGTCAGCCACCTTAGGTTTCATTCGAACAAAGCCCTATCTGTAAGTTTACATTGCAGAGGTAGTGTTTGATATCTGACAGTGAAATGAAACCTGGTTTTTATTATTTACTATAAACTTACCTATTTGTTTACTCCTAGTATACATAGAACATTTCAGAATTGTTAACATGTTCCTCTGTGAGCAACAGATTTGCCAATTAAAATATAGTGCTTTCTGCATTTCTCTTTCACATTACATTTAGAATGCCCAGTCTTCAAAATAGAAAGTATCAAATCTTTAAAGGATCAATTTTTTCCCCCCAAGCTACCTCCATCATCTTTCTATCCTAACTCAAAGCATCAGTGCTATTCACAACTCTACTCTTTACTAATTCTGTGGCATTGGAAAAATTATGATAATGATTATAATTACTAAATATCTAAGAAGGATTAAAAAAGTAAACATTAAATCATTTTTTTAGGGTTCAGATCATGTATAGTATCATGTTTCATAGAGACAAACTGTGTTTTCTGACAGCAATCTGTTCTGTGTGTTGTAGTCCCTTCAAATCCCACAAGTATTTTGCATAAGAAAACATTACAGAAATATATGATAACTTTATCAATCTTTCTTTAGAGTCTATAATTAGGAGCTACTTTATGCTACACAAAAACATAAATAAAGTGAAAAATATATAAGTTCCACATTACCTTGCTAAACATCTAAGGAACTTGGAGACATTATGTTCTAAAGAATCAGGGCATATTCTCTATTAACCTGGAATATAATAATTTGGAATTATAGGAAAAAATTAAATTAATCTAAAGTAAATAAACATTTTAGAAATTACTACATTTATGCTTTAGCAGTAGCATTTGATAATGCCTAAATAACAAAGAGGAAGCAAAATTTGCTTGAAAAAGTATTATTTAATCAAAATAATGACTGTAATTTCTGTTTTCTCTCTCTTTAAAAAAATAAAATTGCCAGAGCGCATGTGTGTTCACTAGAGAAAGAAAGAGAATGAGAGAGGAAAAGTGAGAAAGCACCTTCTAAGGACAATGGCCCTTCTCCATTTCTCCCTTCTTTCACCGTTTTGGGCATACACATACAAAAGCCCAGTGTGCTTCTGAAGTCACCAAGTATGGGACTTGAACTATGTGGTCAGCCATGTGGGAATCCAGCCATCTTAACCACCATGCCACCTAAATTTTGATGGCCCTGTAATTTTGTTCTCTGAAAAATTTTCATAGTATAAGAATCAGAAAAGAAGATAAAATTTTTTCGTAACAAGGAACTAATTTCTCTCCAATTTACGTAACAAGGAACTAATTTTTCTCCAATTTATATAAAAATATTATAAGGTCTGATTGCTATGTGTTAGTACAACTTTATACACTATCCAATAGCATACATTTACACCAGACATAGGATATTTCATCTCTAAATTGGAGCAAATTGTACCGCCTTCGTAGAGGAAGAGATAACATACTGTATTTTCACTAACATGTCACAGTAACCAAAAGCTTAGGTTTCTATGGAAGCAGGGATGTTAATTTTCTAGGTACTGAAAAATAAATAAAATATCTGCAGTGAAACTGAACACTAGCTGCTAATTCTTTGTTCACTGAATGAACATTCTGGTACATGTTCTGGGTTAAAGATATGTGTAAAGGTCAATAAGGCACTGAATTTATGTGTACACAGAATTATAATAAAAGGTTAAAATTAGAATAGACCCAATTGGAGTTGTATAAACATGAGGCAATATTAAAACTGTAAGTTTTAGTGAAATTGGCAACAAAGACAAGCTTAATGACCTGCTAATGAAAGGACCTATTCTTGATTTAAGATTCCATTTGTGGATTAAATCATGGTCATTTTAATATCAGCACATTTGAGTGTAGGAGGAAATAAATTGGGAATACACTGCAGTAAATACAAACATTTTATTGTTCAACTGTCAACAACATAATTTTTATATATTTTCATATACTGTTTATTTTATTGTATTTTTTAATTTTTAGTGAGATTTTCACTATAGGGCACGTATGCTTGCCAGAGAGAGAAGGATGGAGAGATAGAAAACAAGAAATCAACCCCCCTAAACATCTCCAGGGGGGATGGCCATGCCACAATCCCTTCTCTTCATTCTCCTCTTGGGATTTTGGACACATACATACACACACCCAGTGTGAGTCTTAAGCTGGGTCTTAAGAACTTGAACTGCCGTCGACTGTGTGGGAGTCCAGCAACGTAACCATTATGCCATTTGCTGGTCCCTATATTCTGTTTATTTTTATGCATCACAAAGATTATATTTGGTTGTTGTGAAAGTCATGATACATTGTTCTATGTTTTTCTAAAAAAAATGCATTACGACTTTCCTGACAGCTTAGCATTTTCTTTGTATTTAAAATGCAAAGATTCTTTCAGCTTACATTTGACCATTAGCAAGTATGCATATTTGGCATTAAAGGACATGCTTCTTTTTATAACATGATTTTAATCACTTTCAACACTTGCTCTGATTTGTATGTGTCTCCCAAAGTTCATGGCTTGGAAATGTAATCCTCAATGTAACGGTGTTGGGGGATAGGACCTAATAAAACATGACTATATATTAATGTCTTTCTGAAGAGAATGTATTAGTTGTAGCAAAGGTGGGATAGTTAAAAACGTGCATATTTTTCCTCTTGTTCTGTTGTTCTCACACTTTCTTGACCTTCTACCTTCCATCATGGGATGACTCAGGGAAGGGCCTCATCAAATGCAGGACACTTCAACTTTACCTTTCCCAGCCTCAAGAACTGTTAAGAACTATATAAATATTTTTTTAATAAATTACTCGGTCTTGTGTTCTGTTATATCAACACAAAATGAACTAAGACAGCACTTCTAAGATTGTTCATAAAATTAAAAAGCACAGCAAAGAATATCAGAGTTATTTTTTGGATTTCTTACTTTGCTGAACACATAGATTTATTTTATTGACTTCAGCATTCTAGAACTTACAATAGCTAGAAATTCTAAAAGTCTAGAAGTCTGAACAGTTTTTTTGTGTATGTGTGTGTGTCTTTTTTTTTTTTTTTTTTTTGGAGTCATCTAGAAGCTTTTGATAGGTACATTATAATCACTTAAATGATGGTCAAGTCAACCTCCTTGCTTCAAAAATTCTTTGGTGGGAACCAGCAGTTAGCGTAATGGCTATGTCGCTGGACTCCCCCGTGGTCGACCGCGGTTCGTGTCCCCGACCTGGTGGCTTAAAACTCACGCTGGGCGCGTGTGCGTGCGTGCCCAAGATCCCGAGAGGAGAATGGAGGAGAAGGAATTGCAGCGTGACCAACCCCCCTGGGGGGTGATTTCTCGCTTTCTGTCTCTATGTCTCGCTCTGTCTGTCTGGCAAGCGCACGCGCCCTACAGAGAAAATCTCTCCAAAAAAAAAAAAAAATTCTTTGGTTTGTTCTGAGATATTTGTCAATTTTAATGGCCTGAAATTTCTCAACATCAAAACACTTTTACCACTTGTAAGTTTACTCTTTTGAGTTGGTTCTGTAATATGATTGACTATTGATTTACAAGAATATACACAAATATGATAATTGTCACAGTAATGAGTATTTGCTTCATTTATATTCTGCTACAGTTTGAATGTTCTCTTCAAAAATTTAAGTATTAGAATTTGGTGATGGCCTAGCAAGTGGCATGGTGGTTAAGGAGCTGGATTCCCACACATGGCTGACTGAAGTTCCAGTCCCAGACCTGGCATACTGGAAAGGATGCCCAGCATGTGTGTGTGCACATTCAAAATCCTAGGAGAAGAAGGGATTGCAGCGAGGCCATTCCCTAACCCCCCCAAGGGGTAAGTTCTCATTTTCCTTCTCTCTGTCTCTTTTTGATGAGCATATGAGCTTTATGGCAACACCTCCTACACACACCCCCACCCAAATGGCACCCATTGTAATGGTATTGAGAGGGTGGAGAAAACCCAACTGTGATGTTGAAAGTGGGGCTTTTGAAGAAGTGATTAGTTATCAGGGTGAGGACCCCATGATTTAGTCCTAGTGGGTTTATAAGGAAAGAGAATCAGACACTTGGACACAGACATACACCACTCTGCTTGAGCTCTTGAATATTGGCATGTGATGCCCTCTGCCATGTTACCCATCAGCAAGAAGACCCTCACTAGATGAAGCCTCTCAACCTTGGACCTCCAAACCATGAGCTAAATAAACCTCTATTTGTATGAATTACCCAGTCACAGGTATTTTATGTTATTAGCAACAGAGCAAACTAGAACATTGTCCATATAGATTTCATAGGCCTACATCTATCACTTCTATCTGTAGAAACACTTCCATTTGAAAGATGTCATCTATGGGTTACTGAATTTAGGAAAAAAAAAAAACAAGAAAGAAAAAAAGTATGCTTTTTTTCACATGAAATTCATTACATACACACGTATTTTTTAAGGAGTTGTATGACTCAGCCTATGCAAAAACAGGTATGTTTATTGCTCCAGCCAACGAGTGCATAAATCCAGATAAGGACCCTAAATTATGTGAGCAGACTCAGCAATAGTGCTCTGACAAGCAACCTGCCTGGCCCGCTGTGCTCTTTCTCAATCTAAGTCACTTCCACAAATCTATAGCTAAAAGCCTCAGGAAAAATAATTTTTCTTCTTCACCAGACATAGAAAAACACCCATATTGCTTTAAAACAGTTTATTTTTAGTTTTCAGACTGTATTGCTTTTTAAATTATGAAAGCAATAAAATTTATTGTAATAAATCCCAACAATGTAGAATAAAATGTCACAAATCTTCATCTTCTTCCTAATCATTTCTTCTTCCCCAGGATAATCACAACTGAGTATCCTTCAAGATACAGCGTTAGGGTATGGAAACATTCTCAGTAAATATGTATTCCCACACACATTAATAGAGCATGAGGAGAATGTCAAAAATTTGTGGGAAGATAAAATTTTGGTTCATAACAATTTTGAAATTCATGCATAGCTTTTTTCTAAATATGCATTTTCCATGTAATTTTTGAAGACCTCTCATGTTATGTATGACCATCAAATTTACTGTGTAGAGATCTGCCTCATTCTTTGATATTGCTGCAGAATATTTCATTATGTAAACATATCATATTTACTTAATATTTCTCTATTTTAGTTTGTATAGATGGACTCATTTGTTGCAATAAATACTACTAAATAGACAATTTTGCAAATATGTACTATATTCTTACAGTATTCTTAGACATGTAATTAATACAAAGAGTTGAATAGTCAATATTTTCACAAATAATACCAAGTTATTTACAAAAGGAAATGGTTTTCATTGATATCCCCATCAAATATAGGAATGACTCTCTACATGTTCAAAAGTGCCAGTGATAATCAATGTATTTTTTTTTAAGTTTTAGTTTTTACACTTAATTGCCTACAATCTATTTCATGTATTGTGTGAGGTGGGGCTTGAAAATAGTATTTTCCCAAATGGATGTCAAGACTCAGGATCATTTATGCATTTTATATCCTTTTCCCAGCAGTATTATTATAGGCTTCATTCTCAAATACAATTTATTTGTTGGTTTAGATTTGCAGTTGAAAACAGCAAAATTTAGTCAGCCTAATCTCTACATGAGAGGAATTTATTTTTGGATGTGAGATAGCTCACAAAACCATTGGGTCACTGAAGAAAAAGATCAGCACTAAACCTTCAGGAAACTTCCTGAACCACTGCACACAACCCAGCCACAGCCAACTTTAGAACAAAGTCTCACCAGCCACCATGTAAGGCACTAAAAAATAGAAGGCTGTTTCTTCACATGGATCAGATATGACCCAACGCCTCAGAGAGCTGCGTTTTATTGCATGACGCTAGTTCACATGCCTGTCTCCTAGCCACAGTGGAGGTAAAAATACTATATTTCATGAAATCTGAGGTTATATCAGTTGCAAGATTTATTATTTTTTTATGTAGCACTGATAAAAATAAACCATAAATCATGGGACTAGCGGGTGGTGTGGTAGTTAAGGGCACTGGACTCCCACGTGGCCAGCTGTGGTTTGAGTCCCAGACCTGGGCTTACTTTCTCACTTGCCTCTCTCTTTTTCTCTAGCTCTGTCCCTCTGTGGTCAAATGGAAATAAATAAATAAGTAAAGTTAAATAAAATAATTATTTTAGAAAAATCATTAAGCCCAGATATAATGCTTCTTTCTTTTAGAGTTTTCATTTTATAATCATCAAAAAGAATTTTATGGATTTATTTAGACAGATTGTTATTACATGTTTTATGAAGACAAAAAGAAAACTACAGATAAAATAATTTGGTTAAGTTGTTCTAAAACTTCCTCATTGAAGAAGGAATAAGGCTTTTAAAAAATATCATTCACACTCACTGCTTATACTGCCATTGTGAACATGTGGGGAAAAAAGTACTCATATGGGTCTGAGAAGCACACTTACATAATTTTTATAAATAATTATTTTATTTAAATGTATTTATTTTTAATTTGACCAGAAAGGGACAGAATGAGAGTAAGAGTGAGAAAGAGAGAGAGAGAGAGAGGGAAAGTGAGAAAACAAGCCGCCAGTACTGGGACTTGAACCACAGTCAGCCATATGGGAGTCCAGCACGCCGCCTGCCAGCTCCAGACACTTGTACACTATTTTATAATCTCATTCTTTAACATTTCTGAATTTTGTTTTTGTTTTACAGGGAAAAAAAATTGAGAAAGCAATCAGAAAGCCAAGACATTTACTGTTGATGCTTATGGTTTCCTGACTTTGCCGTTCAATAGACCCACATGGCCAAATTAATTCACAAGAATAATAATTCACAAGAATTAAAATGGCTTTCTTCAAAAGCCATTTTTTCCCTGTACTTTCTGTATTAACTGCAAATATCATGAATAGAAAGGGAGACCCATAAAGGAGAAAGTTCAGTTGAATTTGTGTTAACCTATAGCAGTATGGAGGCAGACATGACCACAGGGACATGACGTTGCTGCTTCAGAGGCATCCATACTTCCATTTCGTATTCTTCATATGTCATCATATTGTCAAAGACAAACTATTTCATCATTTATTGTAAATTACATTTTTCCCCAGACCTATCATAAAGGTTCTATGTTGAGGAAACAGCAGTTGGCTTAATGGCTATGTCATTGGATTCCCATGTAGTCAACCGCGGTTCGAGTCCCAGACCTGGTGGCTTAAACTCAGGCCAGGCGCGTGTTTGTGCATGCTCAAGATCCTGAGAGGAGAATGGGGGAGAAGGGATTGCAGCATGGCCATCCAACCGGTGGGGGGTGGGGGGGTGTGATTTCTCGCTTTCTGTCTCTCTTTGTCTTTATGGTGAGTAAATGCACCCTATAGCAAAAACCTCTAAAAGAAATTCTGTGTTGTATTGTCTTCTAGTTACAATAAAAATTAGAGTTGCATAAAAAAGAAATAATAATCAAATAATAAAAATAGTCCTGATTTCCTATAGAAAACTAGAAGCAATGAAAATTCTCTAAGAAACTTTCTGAGGGTATAGATAGCAGCCTCAAGAAAGATGAGGCGGTGCAGTACTCATCCAGTCACACTTGAAAATAGGATTCCACCCCAAAGTGAAACATTTCCCGGATCTCTTTACCTATTTTTTAAGTCATTCTATTAGAAATGTCTTATATTGTGGCAATCCTCCATTAAGTGGCAATAATTAAAAAATTGCTCTATTCAGATTATGGAAAGAATTCTATTCAGATTATGGAAAGAAATCCATCCTGGGGATACATTTGAAAGAGTCCAACTTAGGATGATCAT
Source organism: Tupaia belangeri chinensis (assembly GCF_000334495.1). Taxonomy (NCBI): domain Eukaryota; kingdom Metazoa; phylum Chordata; class Mammalia; order Scandentia; family Tupaiidae; genus Tupaia; species Tupaia belangeri. The sequence continues at coordinate 1,095,760 of NW_006159448.1, read as the reverse complement.
TCCTTGTGAGGACTCTTAGACTACTCAGACAACCTCCCAATACAGAAAGCACAGCAAGTCACATTTGTCATTTCTTGGAGGAAAAACTATGTGAAAAAAAAAAGAGATCTTTTTATAGGTATTTAAAAGTCTGCAGAATATATGTATGAGAATGAAAAGAAAATACTCCAAAAGAAACTTGATCAAAGAAATTGCAGTGACTATCTCTGGAGATAGTACTGAGATGGGGCTGGGGGGGATATAGAGCAGGATGTTTAGAAACTTTCATTTCTTATTTATTTAGCTTTTGTTCTAATTTTGTTCTTTCTCTTTGGTAGAAGTTTTTACCTTAGGCCATGTGCACTCACTGTGTGTGTGGGGAGGAGAGAGAGACAGACAGAGAGATACAGTGAGGGAGAAAGTGAGAAATCACCCCTTCCCCCAGGAGGAATAACCATGCTGCAATCCCTTCTCCTCCATTCTCCTCCTGGGATCTTGTGCATGCATGCACACACACTTGGCATGTTTCAAGCTACTGAGTCTGGGACTTCAACCATGGTTGGCCGTGTGGGAGTTCAGCAACAAAACCACTACACCATCTGCTAGTCCCCATGTTTGGATTTATTTTTCATAATGAAAAATGAATCATGAATTCTTTAGTTATCTAAAGAATTAATATTTCTATTAGGATGTCAATTCATGTTATCAACGTGTCAGCTGGGGCCTTTCTGCCTGATGAAATATAGATTGACTTGCCATAAAACTCTAAGTCCATGGGCTAAGAAACTGCTAATACTCAGATTTTAGAAGTCTACTTTTTGATGAAGCACTGTGCTTCTTCCTCCATCCAGATGTGTGATCTATATCATACTAGGTAGGCTGACACACCTAAGTTTCCTCTAAAGAGCCATTTTTATGAAAGCAACACAGACCTTGTGAAGAGTTTAAAGAGTTTTTGAGAGACATAAAGGAGATAGCAACCCCACACAATCTAAAAATGTGTATTTACAGTTGTTCTATTTTCCAAGGTACTTTTCTCTGTTTTTCTACTTCAACTTTCACTCTCCCTTCTTCTTCACATAGTTCCTTAGAGTCTCAGTACTCCTTCAAAATTCTTAATTTCTGACCTATTTATTTTAGCTGTTTATCTTCTACTACCAATTTCTATACATAAGCTTTTCTAGGTGCTTTTAGAACAAAGCAATACGTATACGTATAAGTGCCAATTAATATCATCTGTAACTTATTTCTTCCTCCCTTGAAAGAAAATCAGTATTTGCAGTCTTTTAAATTTTTCTGATTCAATGCTTATTGCCTTTTCTTGTACTTGGAATTTTCTTCCCCAGTGTTTTTCACCTAACACAGGGCCTGTCTCTCACTCTCTGTTCCAAGTTTTTCATTAACCAAAGTGGCCTCTGCTGCAGCCAGTTAAGTTGTTTCTTGCTTATTTCTGTATCCAGGCTGAGTCATACTGCATGAAATGTAACTCCCCAGCTGATTCCAGTCCTAAAGTGACTACTCAGTTTAATTCTATGGGGAATGCCTCAGTCATTTTCCTTTCATCTTTATCTTAAATTATTTCCATGTACAATAGTAATCTGTGAAAATACTCAGGGCTCTTAGATACTACATGCATCCATAAAATATTCTGCACCAAATTTCTTCACCATAACTTACCAGAACGAAAACAGGCTTGCCAAATTGCATTTAGTAACACTTGGTTGTATGGCTCATTGCAACCATTTCTGATTTAAAATAACATGCAGAGGACTAGTCAGGAAAACATCACTGATAATCATTAAAAAAGAAATTAAGATAAAACTGAATAAAACCAACTATTAATCACTGTAAGGATCACTTATAATTAAATAAACTAACAAAAAACCTGGAATAAAACCAAATGTCAGTCAAGTGTATATTTGTATAGTGAAATCCTGTACCATTGCAATTTTTACAGTGAAATACTGAAATAAAAAATATGCAGAGACCATAATTGTGAATCTCATGATTATAATATGTATCTATTTTTTGTGAAGAGGTTTTTTTTTTTTTTTTGCTATAGGGTGCATGTGCTCACCATAAAGACAGAGAGAAACAGAGAGACAGAAAGTGAGAAATCGCTCCCCATGGGGGATGGCCATGCTGCAATCCCTTCTCCTCCATTCTCCTCTCAAGATCTTGGGCACGCATGCACATGCACCCGGCATGAGTTTAAGCCACCGGGTCTGGGACTCAAACCGCGGTCGACTATGTGGGAGTCCAGCGACATAGCCATTACGCTAACTGCTGGTCCCTCATGATTATAATATTGAGTTTGAAAGCAAGTTATACATGAATACTAATTATATAATCCAATTTATTAGCTATAAAGTACACAAGTTAAAACAGAACCAACAGTCATTACAGTTAAAAATAGAGGTGGTAAGACTATATACATAACAGTAGAAGAATGATAAACCATAAATTCAGAATATTATTTATTTCTAAAAAGATGTGATTGGATATGATTGGGGAGGAATACTTAGGGAACTTTGAAGACAGTTGTGATAATTTACTTCTTTATTTAAAAAATAAATTCTAGAAGATGTATGCACTCACTGAAGAGACACAGAGTGAGAAAGAGAGAGAGAAAGAAAGTGAGAAATCACTCTCCCTGGGCCATGGTCATACCACAGTCCTTTCTCTTCCTTATCTTCTTTTGAACTTTGGGTACACATACACGTGCCTGGTGTGTTTTTCAAGTCACTGGGGCCAGGACTCTTAACTGTGCTGTCAGCCATGTAGGATAAGCGGCTTTAGCCACCAAACTATAGTCTGGCCCAATAGCTTGCTTCTTAAACTTGATAGTCATGCATATGTCTTGGTATTTTCATTTTTATGCTTTACATAAAATTATAACTATTTTGTGTATATTTATCTTGAAATATACTAAAATAATATATGTTGGGATAATTCTGAGATTGGTTTTAATTTTGAAACATACCACTTGAAAACTAAGGTTCACTAGATCCCAGAGATAACTAAACCAGCTGGGAAGAGTAGAAGCACAAAGCAAGAACCAAGTTTACTGACATTTCTAGTGAGCTAATCCGTGTTTTACATTTACATTTTAATTTATGCACTTACAAATGTTTCTATATGACAAAAGAACAAAGTGTTATCCAAACAATGAATCAATTCCAAATAAAAACATCAATTATGGATGAAGATAATATTAAGAAATCTTGTGGCAGTATGACTACCTTCATCCACTCACTAGAGATGAAATTAATATAAACCCCACTGAAAAAGGAAAAAAAAGCCACTCATTATATGAACATTCATCATCTAGCTCTTAGGGAGTGTATGGACCCCCACAGCATATAGCAAAACAGAGGTTTGCCCTTTAAAGAGATTTCCTATGGAGGATGAGATAAACCTCCCATACTTCATTTCAACAGATTTCTCATAAGTCACAGCCTGCTTGGCTAAAAAAAAGGAAAGTTAAAAAAAATGTGTTAAGAAAGAAAATTGTGTGAGAAATAGCAGAATATTATTTAAAACAGAACAGCAAGAAATTAATTTTGAATAGTCTTGACTACACCATCCTTCATCTTTTCTGTGGTTGAACACGCTAGTTAGTTATTAAAAATTAAATATTTGTTAATCTTGTAAAAGAAACTTATGGCTCTCATACTGCTGTGAAAAAAATTAGGTGAGCATTTAGGTGGAAAGATGTTACATTTTACCTTTCTGTTTTTGAAAAATTTAACTTTAGATCGTGCTAAATCATATATGTTTGAAAGTCATTATATGTATAATTTTCTCTCTATCTTTACAAGCTAGTTTTCCTCTCTTGCCCTTAACTGCTCATGGCTATATAAAGAAGGTGAAAAAATTCTCATTAGTCTAAATCAGTGATTCTCAAGGACTTGTAGGTTTAAGGAAGACTTATTTTTTTCGAGAGATTTTTGCTATAGGGTGTATGCTTGCTGGAGAGACAGAGACAGACAGAAAGTGAGAAATCACCCACCAGGAGGAATGGCCAAATGGAAATCCCTTCTCCTTCATTCTCTTCTCTGGATATTGGGCATGCATACACAAGCACCTGGCGTGAGTTTTAAGTTGCTGGGTCCGGGACTCAAACCATGGTCAATTATGAGGGAGTCCAGTGATATAACCACTATGCCATCCACTTGTCCCTAAGGAAGACTTTTTAAAACCCTATTCCACTGTTCCTTGTAGGGGTGATCTCTTACTTTCCTTCATTCTTTCTCTTTCTCTGTCTGTCTCTATCTGGTAAGTATGTGTGCTCTCTGGTGAAAAGAAATAAATCAAACAAAACTTTTTATTCTTTAGGGCACCTCAGTTGCCTAGTAGTTGGGGTAAGCAGATCCTACATGGCCTACCACGCAGTTCAGGTCCCAGATCTGGAAGCTTGGAAGAAAGACACTCAGAAATCCCCAAGGGAGAGAGAATAAAAGAAATTATAGTATGACCATTCTCTAGGGGAGGAGTGCTTTTCCTCTCCTTCTTCTCTCTGTCTCTCTCTGGCTAACACACATGCCCTCTAGCAAAAAAACAACACAAATCCTCAAAACATGGGACCAGCAGATGTTGTAATGGCTATGTTGCTGGACTCCCATGTAGTCAACTGTGGTTCGAGTCCTGGACCAGGTGGCTTAAACTCATGCTGGGCGCGTGTGCATGCATGCCCAAGATCCCGAGAAGAGAATGGAGGAGAAGGGATTATGGCATGAAAATCTTCCCTGGGGGCTGATTTCTCACTGTCTGTCTGTTTTTCTGGAAAGCACACGCACCCTATAGCAAAAATCTCTCTCTCAAAAAAAAAAGAAAAAAAGAAAGAAAGAAAGAAAAAAGAAAAACTAGAACAAATTAAAAAACCTATTTCTTGGTGCACTCTCTAAAGATACTCAGAAGAATGTCAGATAAGGTCTAGCAATGCACCCCTAATTTCCACTGTGTTAAACCAGATCCCTTGGTGGATCACATGTCAAAGGTCTAAATACTCTGAGAAATGCTGTTATTAAGTGATCAACAATGTAAATCAATCATATAAATTTTTTCAAAAGCCTGCTTTGAATTTTGTTTATGCTTTGTGTGAAAACTGAAAGCCAATAACAATCAACTGAAGTAAAGTTAGAAACAGTTGCCCAAGTAACATTTAACTGTTCATTTAGGACCACTTTTGAATTGAGTCTTACTTAAGAATAATAATCAAAGCACTTGCAGAAAGACATACAGGATTTGGCAACAAAAACTACTCAGCTGTACAGACTCTTAGAACTGGAAGGGCTCTTTAAAAGGATAAATTCACTCCTTTTCAGATGAAAAAACTATTATAAAAAATTTAGTGACTTAGTCATACTGTTTAATTATGATAGAACTTGGATTAGAATTCATGTTTTTTGTCCTCTAGTCTTCTATGAGAAAATGCTAAAATGTTCACCAAAAAAATGGAATCAAAGTATGAGTTTATGTTGGTGAAAAAATAATTAGAGATCGATCTGCAGTTTTTGCGTAATATGCATTTTCCATAAACTTTTATTTTTAAAAATGTTTTACCAAAGGGTGCATGTACTGACCAGACAACAATAGAGTAGGGAGGTAAAGGGGTGGGATGAGAAAGCACACCCCCCTCAATGGGGAAAGGTCCCCCTGCAATCCATCCTTCCCCATTTCTCCCTTTGGGATTATGAGCATGCTTGAATATGCATGTGGCATGTTTTTCAAGCCGCCTATATGGGACTCTAACTGTGGAGTCAGCCATGTGGAGTATAGCCACCCTAACCACCATGCCATGGGTTGTCCCTTCCATGAACTTTTAAAAGAACCCTTGCATGTTTTATTCTGTACCACAGATCTGTCGCCAAGTCAGCAATAAAGCTCAAGTTTCAGTTGGACATATCCTCAGTAGTAAACAGGGTGCTTTCTCACTGTGGTCACCTGAAACATGATGACGAACAAACGGAATCTTTTGATGAAATTAATCAAAAGTCATGATACATCACTACTATATATACAATTGCCCAGAGAGCTGAGATCACAACAAATGTTACTTTTACAAATGTAGACATATAAAAAAGATGTCTCTTCCTTTACTGAGGAAGCTTCAACACACACACACACACACACACACACTGCTTATGCACAAATTAATATTGTAAAAACGTACTTTTACAAAGTGAAATTTTCCAAAGAAAATGAATAAAACAAATTAGAACTTTCTAAAAATGTTTACGTAGTTTATAACTCCAGTTTGGGGACTGATGCAAAGATAAAATACACAGAAGAGGAAATTGTAAAATATAATGGTGACAATTTAAAATAGTGGGATAGTATCTTAAAGGAGGGTAATAGGCACTGTTTGTAATGGTACTCAAAGGAAGCTGTAACAGCCGGCCGTGTGTTTCTAGAGCACCAATTCTTCATGAAATCATTGACATTTGCTCTAGTGACCACCATCAAACTACCAGTAAGTTCCATTATGAATAAGATACTGATATAGACCCTGTGGAGAGAAAATATCGACAAGCCATTGACATTGATTTAAGAAGTTTATTATCTTTCAGCAGACTAAAGTCAGGAAGGTCAGCTACAGAAAAGATATAGATGTAAGAACATGGCATTTGACTGGGCCTTGAAGTGGGATAGCATTTTGATAAGTACCAAAATAGATAAAATACATCCTCACTTGGTTCAGCCATGGTGGTGCAAGCAATAAGACACCACTCTGCGATGCTGGAGCCACACGGGAGACCTGGATCAGATTCCAGACCACCCTGAACGAGCCATGCGCATGCGTAGATACGGTGCATCCACATACACCTCTCATCTGGGCTGGATGGGAGACTGGAGCCAAGACCCAGGGTACTTGTCTCTCCCTCTCTTTCTCATGAAAGAAAGAAAGAAGACAAACATGAAAGGAAAACATCCTCACTAGTAAAGGAAAATATGGAAGTAGGCTTAGATAGAGGTGCAATAATATGTCGGAAAATGACTATTGATTCAGGTTAACCAGAGTTGATGAGTGATAATTTTCTGAATAACTTGTTATCATTTTGAATTTATAACTGACTATTTTTTGTATGGGGTGGGGAGGAGGGCAGAATGAAGGAGAAAGGGAGAGACAGCCACGTTATTATTTTCCCCAGTAGTACTCACAATAAATCCTATAAAATTTTATTTCATTTTATTCTCAGGTTAATCCTCTAGTGAAAGGATGAGAATGTAAAATTGTGTAAAAGCAGATGGTAGGAGGGAGGAAAAAGCAGGAAACAATGCAATGAAAGCTAAATGATGGCATGTGCTTGAAAAGAACATCACCCAACTGCTGGGGTTGGTGCAATCCTATTCGATTAGCTTGGCATAAAAAGCTTCTTTGGAACTAGCAGCCACAGAAAGAGACAGACCTGGTTTTAAAACACAGTCAGCTCAAAGAACTTCCAAACAATTACTTGATGTATTGAGGCGACTGTAAGATGGGGTTTGTTTCAGAATACTACATATAAACATCATTTCTGTGGGTGATAATAGGTAAAATCTATTCAAGAGCAACACCTTGTTCCTAATTAGAACGGCTCTTAGAAAAAAGAAAATGAGTTTTCCTGAAGGATTTGTTCTGTCTCACACATGTTTACTCCATAAGACATCTATCTCTAATAAACGCTTCTGTTATGACACATCATAGCCCTCTTATTCTAAGACAGTTTTTGACACAATTTTAAAAAGAATTTCTGCAATCACAAAGTGAATTGCATTTCCTTTTGCCAAGGACAAGCTGCATTGCTGCAGGTCCTAGAGCAATCCACTTAAAATATTTTAATCAGAAGAGATACTCCTCTGAATCAGTATAACAAGCTCTGAGAGATTAAAACAATCTGAACTCCATATTCTTTATGTAAGTGCATATCTTGAGGCAAGATAACATATTCTGGATATATTAATAATAATCAAATCTGTACCAAACCATCAAATGAGAAGGCAAGATAAGTTAGTTTTGCTGGTAAACTTTATCAATTATATAATGTTCCTATGATTGAATAAATTATGGTAAACAAAATACCAACTTTAGACATCTTTCAAAATATCCTGCATGTTTAAATTGATAGAACTTGTTATCATTACACTCCCTCCATAAAACAATGATGAAAAAAGCAAGATCCTCCAGATCATTTCAATAATGATTTAATTTTTTTTTTTTTTTTTTTTTACCGTAGGGTACATGCACTTGCAGGAGAGAGAGAAAGAGACACAGAGAGAAGGAAAGTTAGAAATCACCCTTCTCCGAGGGGGGGATGGTGATGCCACAATCCCTTCTTCCCCATTCTCCTACTGGAATTTTGGGCATGCATGCACACGTGCCTGATGTGATTTTTCAAGCCACTCGATCTGGGCTTGAAACACGACCTACCATATGGAAGGCCAATGCCTTAGCCATTATGCTACCTGCTGGATCCTTTAAAATGTATTGATGTTTTAAAAACACACTTCTACGTAATTGTCTAAGAATCTATCAGGAAATCTTGAAGATGTTAACAGATATCAAGGGAGAACATTGGAATCTGTAGTAAATATATTGTCATGAGGTTGCAAGGTTGTAGGAGCAGAATTTATCTTGAATAGATATGTGGGTGGACTAAAATCCTCCTGCAATGGCCATGTGCCTATTTTGAACAATATCTACAATAATCTGGTAGGAGTACCAGAGCAATTTGGAGATATATTCTCTGTCCACATTGAACAAATTGAGTGGCCTTAAGGCATCATCCCATCATCTCTGTATTTCATTTGCAAAATAATAAAATTGAAATCGATGCTTGCTATGACAAGTATTAAAAATGTGAAATATTGGTTGATGCAAAATTACAGCTAGCTGGAAGAAATGAGTTCTAGAGTTCAGTGACACTGTAGGGTGACTAATGTTGAGGAATGGCTTCTGCAAGGTCATTCAAGTTCTTGGTGTTTTGGACAAAGAATTGAATGAAACACACGAATAGTGAAAGGAAAGAATAATTTATTGAGTTAAGGCAAAAGTTCACACTTGAGAGGTAGGAGCAGGCCTGAGTAGACCAAGAAAGAGAGGCTCAAAAGTCCCTGCAGTTATGTTCTGAGGTTTATAATTGTTTTTCTGGGATTTTTTTTTTTTTTTTTTTTGCTATAGGGAATGTGCGCTCGCCAGAAAGAAAGAGGCAGAGAGACACAAAGCGAGAAATCACCCCTGAGGTTTATAATTTTTTAAGCTAGGTAATGTCAGTTGATCATTGGCTGGGCCCACTGATGTTCTCATCTCATTGACTCTATCAAATTTGGCTGGGCCCACTGATTCATCTCATTGGCTATATCAAACACAGACTAATCAACTAGACATCCCTCACTAAACTGCCTACATTACCATGGGTGGGGGATTTTCTGCCCTGATCAGTTTTTTTATCTAGCCATATGAGCAGATTCTCTACTCCCCCCCTTACTCACTTCCACTTTCTAGCTTTCTCCTGCCTTACTTTCCCATTGGGAAGTATAATCTTGATGAATTTTTTTTGAGAGTTTTTTTGTTGTTGTTGTTGTTTTGTTATAGGGCACGTGCCCTCGCCAGACAGAGAGACAGAGAGATAGAAAGCGAGAAATCACTCCCCGCAGGGGGGATGGCCACGCCGCAATCCCTTCTCTTCCATTCTCCTCCCGGGATCTTGGGCATGCACACACACGTGCCCAGTGTGAGTTTTAAGCCACCGGGTCCGGGACGCAAACCATGGTCAACTACATGGGAGTCCAGTGACATAGCCATTGCGCTAACTGCTGGTCCCCTGATAAATTTTTTGAGGAATTGAAGGTGGATGGTCCATCTTCTGTAACTGCTTCATGCTGGAAAGGGGCATTGGCCCCCTCTATCAGGGATCACAGAACTCTCACCCTATCTGATCTAGCTGAGAGAACAGGGTCAGGGACAGGTTGTTAAGATAGTCCTGAGATATGTTGTTGAGAGGGCTATTGTTGGTGTTGGATAATTCACAGTAAAATTCAGCAGAGGTCTCAAGGGGTTGGTATCTCTGTTGTATGGTCATTTGTAATTTTATAGACTCTAAGTGAGAAGAGATAAACTTAATTATGAAATTTGATAGGCAGGGCTCATAAAATGAGGTTGAAACTTAGCATTAATGGGAATTCTACTAGGGACAACAGCCAGGGAAACCAGTTTCATATTTTTAACCAGATTTCCTGTAAGTCTGACAGTTGCTATCAGGCCTAAGATATTATACTTGCTGTTTTGCAATCTGGTCCCTTTTTAGATACCATATAGCTTTGCCTTACCAAAAAGTTAAGAGTCTTGGGGCTAGCACATGGTGTGGTGGTTAAGGTAATGAACTTCCACATGACTGAAGTTCGACTACAGTTTGAGTCCCAGACCTAGTGGCTTTCTTTCTCTCTCTCACTTTTCCATGCATGTATGTGTCCTATTAAGAAATTAACATAAAATTTAAAAAATAATAATATATAAAATAAAATATAATATATATATATATTAAAAAGAGTCACTATAGTGTTTGTATCTGAGTCCTCTTTTGTTTGGCTTCAAATTAACAAGTCATCCATATATTAAAGAATGTTTTTCCAAGTCAATTTTAAATCTCTTGTCATTTTTTAGAGCCTGAGCAAACAAGTGAGGGCTGTCCCTAAAACCCTGAGAGAGCCTTGTCCATGCATACTGCTATTTTTCTTCTATATCTGTATTTTCCCATTCAAAAGCAAAAAAGAACTGGCAGCCTGTATGCAAATGGACAGAAAAAATATGCCTCTTTGAGGTCCAAAATGGAGTACCATTTAGTGTTCCAAGGGATTTGGGAGAGTAAGGTGTAAAGTTCTGCCACTAGGGGGTGAATATGAATCACTGCATCATTAGTAATCCTTAGGTCTTAGACCATCCTTTATTCCCCAGCTGGCTTAAGTACTGGCAGTATAGAGTATTGCAAGGGGACTGGCAAGGCTTTAATAGCCCAAATTTTAAAAATTCCTTTGCAGTGGATTCAAGTCCTTTTCTAGTTTCTGATTTTATAGGATACTCTTTGTGATGAGGAAATTTAGAGGGGTCTTTAAGTTGTATTTTTACAGGGGATGCTGTTATATCTCTTCCTGGTTGTCCGGAGTACCAGGTCATGGGGTCAACTTATTCATCTATTGGGCTTGCTACCCCAACAGAATCTTGAGTGATCATAACCCTTGGAGGTCTAAACTTAAATTGAAAGATAGTTCCCAATTTATTCAGTATATCTCTTCCCTTAAGAGTAACTGGACAGCTGGGAACTATTAGAAATTCTTGTGATAATATTTGATTCTTGAAAGGCATACACCAAGGGAGGGGTGAAATAACTCACAATATTTTTTCCTTCTATTCCCATAACTATTGTGGTTCTTAGGGAGGACTTTCCTGAAAAAGAAGGTAGAACAGAGTAAGTAGTCCCTGTATCTCAAGGAAATAACATTGGTTTACCCATGACATCCAGAGTTACCTGGGGCTCCTCAGTGGCTATGATGACTTCTCCAGGCAGAGGCATAGAAGATCTCCCTGAGGCTCCTCAGTCATTGATTTCTTCCCCTTGAAAGGAGGGTATTGACTGACTATTCCCCCCTTTGGGAGAATGGATAGTCAACCCTCCAATGCCAGGAATGATTTCACATCTCATGGCATTGACAGCAGGGCCCTGGAGGTAGCTGGGTACAGTCTCCACCCAATGTCCAGTCTTCTTACACTTGAAGCAAGAATCTACAGGTTTTTCTCTCTGACTTTTGGGTAAACTTTTGGACAGTCTGTGGGTATCAAGGGTTTTGCCAGTTGTGACAGTCATAAGCCTGGCTTGTCATATTTGTTGTTATTGTTGTCATCATGTTCTCTCTTTCCCCCCCCAAGTTCCATCTCTC
>NW_006159448.1:992250-1083834 GCF_000334495.1 Tupaia belangeri chinensis | reverse complement strand
GAGATCCCAATTGTTAAATCCAATGAAGGCCATGTCAAGTTGTAGGGACTGATTTGTTTAGAGTCCCATTTGTAGCTTTTGGAGTTTTCACCTGATATCTGGGGCAGATTAACTAATGAACTACTGTCCTTAAAGAACCTTTCCCTCTAAAGAAGGAGGGTCCAGATAGTATATTTTCTAAACCCTCCTTTTTCCTGTCATAGGAGGCAGTTGAATTTTTACCTTTTTCCTGCACAATTGTTCTTAGTTTGTTATAATTTCAGACTTTTGTATCCTGTCTCATTCTTACTGAGAGAGCTCTAGGAACTTAGCTCCCTGGTTCATTCCCATTGGACATTATAATCCCATTCAGGATGAGTTGTAGATACAGTCTCTTCTCCTGGAAAATTTCCTTGTAGGGTTCTAACAAATGTAGCATCAGCTTCTTTGAGTGCTGTGCCTGAGAGTCATTCCTTCTCAGTAGGCGTACAATAGGTAGCCAGAATGAACTATACATCCCTCCAAGAGAGGCAGAAAGCAGGGCAAAGTCTAGAACTCATTAGTAAATTTATTAGGGCCTTCAGGATATTTGCCCAACTTTTCTCTGCATTGTTGAATATCAGTAACAGCAAAGGGGACTTGGACTATGATAGGGCCCTCTTGTTCAGTTATTCCCTGAGAGGTTACAGGGTCTTGCTTCAAGTATGTGATGGGCTGAAAGGCTGATTATCTATTTCTTCTGTCACCTTTGGGGTGAACATAGCTATGCTTAGCACAGAAGGCAAGGAGTGGAATCAAAGGGAAGTGTGTTTTCTGGGAGTTCCATTGGGGCCAAGGGGTTAGTTCTGGGGAATTGAGTGGTTATTTCCCATGCCTCCTATAAAGAAAATAAAGGAGAACTGGCAGATGAGGGAAGGAATAGGTAATCCAGGGCCAGACTCAGGTCTGGGGCATACCCCTAGGCAGTAGGTAATCCTTGGGAACAAGCTAGGCATCCCTAGATGATTTGTTTCCATTCTGTACTGCTAGATGTTAAGCATCCTGGGCATTGGTGCATCCCTATATTCTCAGAGTGAATATCTCTCAAGCATATACAGCTAAGATCTCATATGAGGCATCCCTTGGAGGTGAGTGAAGCTCTGGGACAGTGACCTGGGTGTCCTTAGCTTTCCATGTCCTTTTTGGTTTCCAGGACCATTTCCATGGCTGAACATTTTCAGTCAGACTGAAAGACTCCAGAATCCTTGAAGTCCTTCTGAAAGCATAACTTATTCTTCCTCTGGTTCTGCCTTAGAGAAGTAATGTACAAAAGAGGATGTAAGAATAAAGAAACATAATTTGACTCAAGCAAGGCTTTGACGAGGCAACAGGACTTTTGATTTCTCCCCAGGAGGTAGTCATTTGATATGAGCATCTCCCTTGGGACTCCCATGAAAGCAACTCTGGATATGGGAGGGTGAACTGGCCTCTGGGTAAAATGCCGTTCAAACGAGCATCAGAGAAAATGGAAAAGGAAGGGAAATCATGGAAAAGAAACACAGAGAGAGGAATCTGGCTTGAAATTGTCATCATGTCAAATGAAGCATAGATCTCATAGTGGCATGTCAGGCATGGCACCTGAGAGACGTATGAAATGGTCTGCAACAGGTATGAGAAGAAATAAGGTAAACAGAGATTGACAAGGAGAGCTATAGGGAGTAATCCTAGAGACTGCAAGTGAGGCAACTAATATTTTTTCCTTCAACAGGGTTGCTGTAGCCTTTAAGGAAGGCAGACAACACCTGACTCAGGATGGCACTGAGGGCTGGAAGCTCAGGTGGAGTCTCCTTTGACTTAAGGTAAACCTCAGCAAGCAAGAAAAAAAATTCTATAGCCTTACATTGACTATATTTATAGGCATGCTGTTCCCAGGAATGACTGAGGAAACATTGGGGTATAAAGATAGTAGCCATGGATAAGGTACATATTTCTCTGATCTTACATTAGATTTTTCCTCATAGTAGCAGTCCTTGTTTATTTCTCTAAACAAATTTCCTTGCAAAAGCCTTTGGAAACATCATCCCTTTTCTTCAGAATTGGTTGGCTTAGCTAAGGGAGTAAGGTGATTTTTCTCCCTAAAGAACAGTGTTTTCGAGGCTAGCAGGTGGCATAGTGGTTAAATTGTTGGACTCCCACATTGCTGACTGTGGTTCAAATCCTGGACTTGGTGGCTTGAAAATCACACCGGGCACATGTGCATGCATGGCCAAGATCCTGGGAGGAGAATGAAGGAATTTTGGCATGGCCATCCTCTCTAGGGGGTGATTTCTCACTTTCCCTCTCACCACCTCTGTCTCTCTCTCTCTCTCCGGCAAGCATAGGCACCGTAAGACAAAAATATCTTTTAAAAAATATCAAAGAACAACCCTTTCATATCAGAGTAGGCTGGTGGGAGAGGGAGAAAGAGAGCCATAGTGAGACTGAAGGGATGTTTCAAAGTAAGGTGGGGGACATTCCAAACACCCAAAATCTGACAAACAAGATGGCACCTGGAACAAGTGCTAACTAAACTTCAGACTCATCATGCCTTCGTTGTGTGATAGTAGCATGTAATCCTATCTGCACCATGACAGTTTAGAATAACAAGAGCAACAGTAAGACCTACCTTAAAAAGACCAGGAAATGGGAGGCACGGTGTTTTCAGGAAAGCTGTCACTCTTTTTCCTTCAAGCAACAGTTCTTCCTTTTCTCTTGAAAGGAATAAAACTGCTTACCCATCTCTCCATTCTCTATGCTTTCCTTTATAAGTGAAGGCACTTCACTCTCCCTCAATGATTCTCAAATTATTTTCCATGCAAAGTCAAGGATCCTGGGTAGAGACCCCATGGGTTGAATCTCCTTAGCAACATTAGAACTTTTAATACATGAAGAAGAAGAAGAAGAGGAGGAGGAAGAGGAAAAGGAGGAGGGGAGGAGGAGGAGGAGGCAGCTAAACTCAACTTGTGGGTCCTTCAAATTTTCCAACAGGACAGATTAGTATTTGTTATGGGATTGGAGTAGGTTAAAGTGGCAGGCTGAGAGCACCATGATCAGAAGAAATTACGAAAACCACAAGATAGACCACCACTTGCCTCTTTAGGAAAATATAGGTATCTTCTAATTAATGTTGGACCATACACACACAGTCCTATCTGATGCTTGGATTTGTCTTGTGCCTGGCAAATCCTACATGAGAGTTGCCCATACCAAGAGCTATCAGTCCCACTTCAGTTGGGCCACTTAGGCTGAGAGACTCAATTGAAATGCAGATGGAAATGAAGAGATTAAGAAACAAAGTAGAGGGAGTCTGTCCCTAATTAGGGGCTTACCTCCTGACTGGCTTGCTACTTTATATATTAACATGTTCCTTGTACATTTGCTATGTGACAGGGCCATGCAGACAACACAAGTTGGTAAAGTGGCTGCCTCCCATGCCTAAGGCAAGGCCTGGACTGGGAAGAAACTGTGAGGCAAAGCTAGCGGTTTGGTTTACGAGCCCTCCATTGTGTCGCTGTACTGGCCTGCACTCAATTTCTCTGCCGTGAGCTTTACTGTTATTATGGTACCCTGCAAGGGTAAAATATCACCCCCAACCTTACTGCAACTTTACAATAAAGCCAATTAGTGATCCTGTAGGAATGCAGTTTCCTAAGATGGCACAGGAGGACCAGGAAGTCTGAGAACTCCCCTACCTGCCTGTTTTAAGCCAAAATTAGCATATGTTAGGTTAAGTTAGTGTAAGTCAAATTTGCATTAGTAAGGTATGTAGACTAAGTTAGTTTAAGGCTAATTTTACGCAAATACCCCTTGTTAAAGCTGCAGGTCAAAGTTAACTTTCATTAGGCCAAGTTAGCATATCCACCTCCATAGCAGGGACTTAAGATAAAGCACAATAATTTACTGATTAACAGACAAAGAATTCAGCAAATAAAATACAGGGATCCATGGTTAATAGAGGAAGGACATATCTGCCTAACAGTGACAGAATAAACACACCTGAAGGCTTCTGGAAGAAGAGTAACTATCTTTGCTAGAAGTTATTATCTAGTTCGGGCAAGCAACAGATAGTTTTTAACTACAAAGAGTTTCTCATCTATGTGCTGTTAACTATGAAAAACTGCTAATAAAACATCCTGTGTTGTCTCCTGAACTATGAGATCATCTTCTTTTCCCATATGGGCAATAGGCTCACCCCCTTTAGCTGTAATATATAGATAGTCCATATATTAACTGTATCTTTACTTAGTAAGACAAGATTTCTATCTAGGCCTTTGTAACCAGCAATGTTGCTGCCCTGGCCTGGGACTGAAGTTATCAAGCTTCCTGCAAGCCCCCTCTTCAAAAGACCCTGTCTGGTAATCAAGACTTAAGAAGAAAATGCACCAGACAAATGGACTTCCTCATCCTGAGAACTGTGATTGATTTTACCTGATCTGACAAGACAAACAGCATGTTTTATAATTATTGTTTCCATGCTTTGTATGAATTCCCTGTTTTGTAGAGTCAATCTTTTACTCCCCCCTCACCCCTCCTACTCCTGTAAGACATCCCTCAATAAATATGTATGTTTGGTAGCCGCTAAGGCTACTGCTGGAGCTGACTCTGACTGTAGCCGGCTGAGAACATGCTAAGGAGCATTGAGGTCTCAGTCTAATTTTTGTTCCTGATCACCCGTGTCGCCTTCCTGTGTTCCCACCCCGGCTGGAGCAGGGATTCCGGCAGCTATGTTAATTAATGAGTGTCAAGTCTCTGGCACATATTTGATGCTTAATAACTGGTAGCTATAATTATTTCTACTATTCTTATTAGTTTTATGCCTCTAATTTGTCTCCTTAACTCATGTTAGCTGAGGAGTAAATCCTTTTTTTTTCTTAGACTTTTTTTTTTTTTTTGCCATAGGTCGAGTGTGCCTGTCAAAGAGACAGAAAAGACAGAGAGAGAAAGTGAGAAGTCACCCTCCCACCCCCAGTGGGGATGGTTATGTTCGAATACTTTCTCCTTCATTCCCCTCTTGGGATTTTGGGTGGGCACACATGCAACCCCCCTCCACACACACATTTCAGGTCTGGAACTGGAACTGCAGTCAGTCCATGTGGGACTGAGCACATTAACCACCACACCACCTGCTGACCCTGGGGAGTAAATCTTGCTACTAACTGCTTAAGTTTGACTTCACAACCTGTTTCTCCATTTCCTTTCAAAAGGAGCTATAATTCATGAGAGGTTATAACAAAAATAGCCTTCTTCTCAGTGGCCTCTGTTCTGTCACTAAACTCTGGATAAGCACCCACACTTTGCCATCCTCTCTAGAAGTAGAGGGAAGAGTGATGATGGGATGAAATGGCTTCCAATGATCAAATGCCATCTTTGGACAAATCCTAGACCAACTTTCTCTGTGGCTTATTAGGAAGTAAAAAGCTTCCTGTTCCCAAAATATTGCAGATGTCTAATTTAAGGTTTGAAAATCATCAACCATTAGATATTGTTATGATCTAGATGGGCTGAAAGAGGAGTCTAAATTGTCAGTGCCTGCCATGTACACACTCATTTTTGGAGGAAATCTTCCCATTCTGTTATCTTGTCCCATCTTAGTGGCTGCTACTAGTGCCACATGCTTTATTAGGGAAGGTATCTCCCTCTGGCATTTCTACAGCACATTGTACCTGGACTGTACCGACCCCATAGCAGGCTGGTTGCTAACATTGGCATCTTAAGTGAGAAAACAAATGGAGGCCCACATAACATATCTCTAAATTACCAGAAGTTATGAATCAAAACATCAAATCAGAATTATTAGATGTCTAAAAATTGCATGTTAATTTTGAAAAATTTAATTATGTTTATAAATTATTTTAATAAAGATATAATTTCTACAGTTCTAATATTTGGTATCTCCCTGAATAATGAAAATGTGAGGTTCTGCGTATATGTATTTTTTTTTTGGAAAGATTTTCACTATAGGGCGTGTGAGCTCGCCAGATAGACAGAGAGAGACATAGAGACAGAAAGCGAGAAATCACTCCCCAGACGGGATGGTCACACCGCAATCCCTTCTCCTCCATTCTCCTCTCGGGATCTTGGGCACGCACACACATGCACCCGGTGTGAGTTTTAAGCTACCGGGTCCAGGACTTGAACCGCGGTCGACTACGTGGGAGTCCAGCGACATAGCCATTACGCTAACTGCTGGTTCCCCGTATATGTATTTTTTAAGTTATTTAATACCATCTGTAGCCATTTGGAATTGTTCAGGTACTCACTACTAAATAAGGTTCCACAAATTGAGATAGGAAAGAAGCAATAAAATGGTTCATCATTATTCCTAGGACATAATAATTACTTATGCAAGAATTAGAATCCAGAAAGAATGTTGTTGCAATTTATTTGATTAGTCTTTCCAATTGCTTAAGGGCTTGAACTGCTCAAATTCCCCCCACACTCTGAAGCAGTGTATTTTTTTTAACATTGGCAGAGTAGTGAAACCCATAGCAGAAGCAGTACTGAATAGTTTTCTCTGGTTGATGTGCAGCGTAATTGGCTAAAACTGCCCAATGGAACTACAACACTCCAATGACACACAAACCATCCTGTGCAAACTCTTCCCTTTGGAAGATAGGTGGCTTATATGGTTAGGATTTCTGACTTGAGAATTGCCAAGCAAGTTTTCTCTGTGGTTACAAGGATTCCTTCATATCTTGAAATTTGGAGAATTGGACCTGGGTAGATGTGTTGATGGTAAGTTGATGTCTACTCCTACACATGAACCATGATCCTTGCAACAAATATACATCATTATGGTAACCTGTGACTTCTTTTTTTCTTAAAAGCCTAGGTAGCCTAGAGGCCAGCAGGTTATGTAGAGTTTAAGCTGCTGGACTCCCATAGAGTTGACCAAGGTTTGAGTCCCGGACCCCGCAGCTTGAAACTAACACTAGTGTGTGTGCCCCAAATCCTGAGAGGACAATGGAGGAGACAGGATTGCGATATAGCCATCCCCCTGGGGGGTGATTTCTCACTTTCTGTCTCTCTGTCTCTCAGGCAAGTGTAAGCACCTTATAGAAAAAGAAGAAAAAAAGAAAAAGAAAAAAGAAGAAGAACCTAGGTAGCCTAAATAGTAGGTCTAATGTACATCCTTTTCTACATAAGCACTTTCACTTCAAGCTGGGTTAACTTGTACAAACCATTAATCTCCTGAATTTTCAATTATTTTAAAATATAAAATGAGAAAAAATGTCTCTGTCACTCAGTGTTGCTTCAAGAATTAAAAATGCTTATACATAGAGGCCAGCAGGTGGCATGGTGGTTGAGGCAGTGAATTCCCAGATGCCAACCGTGGTTCAAGTAGCAAATATGGTGGTTTGCTTTCTCATTTTCTCTCTCTCTCTCTCTTTCTCTCTCTCTCACTGGGGAGTGCACATGCCCTATAGCAAAATTTAATATAATAATAATAATAGTAATAAATAAAATTAAATAAATGGAACTTAAAAAATGTTCATATATACATTTGGTTTTGCTATAGGGGACATGAACTTGTCAGAAAGAGAGAGAGGTGGAGGAAAGTGAGAAATCAACCCCTTCAGGGAAGATGGTCAGGCACAATGCTTTTTTCTTCACTCTGCTCCCAAGATTTTTGGCACACATGCCCACACACCTGGTGTGATTCTCAGGCCTTTGGGTCTGAGACTTGAACCATGCAAGTTGACTATGTAGGATCCAGTGTCTTAACATCTATGCCATTTTCTGGCTCAGTTAATTAAATACAAAGTAAATTCAAACTGGACAAGTCTAGAATATAAAAATACTTATCAGTAATATATTTATAATTCATAGTAAGGCACAGAGGTGTTATTTTCTCTTAACCTGAGTATTTTTTTCTTTGTCAGATGCCTCTGAGAGTCACTACAGTGAAGATAATTAGCACACTATATCATAAGAAGTGGCTGGTTCCATATTGGTAAAAGCTTCAGAAAGAGGCAGCAAGAAGCTAAAGCTGGTTGTTGAGTCAGGCTATTACCTGAACTCTGCCAAGTTGGGTTAAGCCAGCAAACCCTCTATAGCTCAAGCAGAGGAAATCAGCTTTCAGTAAGAAGGAGCTCTAGGGGATGAATAAAATGGCACTTGTTACATTTCTGAGATGTATTTTATAGAAAACAACAAAAACATGTACTGTCTTTAGCTGGTGCTTTCTACAGTTTTGACTTTATTGAGTATAACCATTGGTAGATTCCATGGCTACTATCAAATCTTTTATACTAAGATTTTTTTTTTTTGAGGAGAGATTTTTGCTAGAGGGTGCTTGTGCTTCTCTGGAGAGACACAGAGAGACAGAGATCCCTGCAAGGGGTATGGCCATGCCCAGTCCCTTCTCTGCCATTCCCCTCTTGGGATTTTAGGCATGCATGCACATGCACTTGACATGAGTTTTAAGCTGTCAGGTCTGGGACTCAGATAGTGATTGGCTACATGAGAGTCCAGTGATATAACCATTACACAATCTGCTGGCACCTAAGATTTTTTTAAAAAAGCTCCTCTTCTATTGTGATTTTTAGATTTCTAGAAATGTTTTGTAATACATATACAGTTCAGAGTTACTTTGCAAAGTTGTTATCCAATATTAAATATTGTATAGCAATGAAAAAATACAGGAAAAAAGCATTTAAATGTGTGCATTTAAATGTGGATTTCTAGTTTCTTAAATGTTTTATATTTATGAGAAAGACAGAGAAAGAAGGAGGGATGCCTAAGAAGATCTTGGCACTGTGATCCCATACACCCCAGCCTTAGCCACCCAGTCATGGGCACACACATGATCATGGCTCGTGTACAGGAGGCCGCAAGGTGTGAACCCAGGACTTTCCCATGTGGGCCCTGTTGTGTTACTGCTATGCCACTATCTAGCCTCAAATTTTCCTTTTGGTAAATCTATATATTTTCATATAATCTGAAAAATTTTTCTTTAGATTTATTTCTTCTTGATTTTTAGGAGTTTATTGCATAGTTTACATAATAATCCTCAATTAGTTTTAGATAGTACAGACATCTTTTCCCAGCCTGTCATTACCTAATTTTGTCTAAGTTTCAGTTCACTGATCAAACATTGTTATTACTGATGTGTTAAAGATCTGTGTTATAATTTGTACTTCTTAGGTCAAAAAATCTTTGTTCACCTTAATATCCCAAAGATAACATCCTGTTTTCTTTATTTAATATTCTAATTTTATTTTCATGCATATTTAAAAACTCATGAGTTTAATATGTTTGTGTGTGGTTTTTTTGTTCATTTGTTCTTGTAGTGGTCAGAGGGCACACATACTTGACAGAGGGATTTGAGAGAGAGTAAGAAAAAGAGAAAACACCACCCTTTGAGGCTGTCACACTGTAACAGTCAAGACCTTCGAGCTGAGATTCAAACCCTAGTTGACCTTGTGTGATCCACATCTTTTAACCACTGGACTAGGGGAGTATTCCATAACACTTGTCAATTTCTATCATAATATTTTATGTTTATTTGTAGGACATGTCAACATTGGAAATAATATAACACATTCCATTTTCTTATTTTTGGTCTATCATACCCCTCTGGAAAGTAAACTCCATGAGAAAGAACTTTGTCAGTTTGGGCTCCTATTTTATTTCCAAAGCCCAGAATATTGCTTGGAAATATTTGTTAAATAAATTCATTGTTGAGGGACCAGCAGTTGGTGTAATGGCTATGTTGCTGGATTCCCATGTAGTTAACTATGATTCCAGTCCCAGACTCGGTGGCTTAAACTCACACCTGGCATGTGTACATGTGTGCCCAAGATCCTGGGAGGAGAACGAAGAAGGGATTGTGCCATGGCCATCCCCCCTGGGGGATGATTTTGAGCTTTCTATCTCTGTCTCTCTCTGTCTTTCTGGCAAGTGCACATGCCCTATAGCAAAAACCTCTCCAATAAATAAATAAATAAATTCATTGTTGAATTACTCTACTGTAAAAATGACTTACAGGTACATAAATTTTAATTCTACAGAAGTTGATCCGTTGACATTTTGGGAAACATTTAATCAATTGTATTTATTGTTTCAGTTTTTAAAGAATTACTTATTTTATTTTATTTATCATTATTGTTATTTTTAATTTGACCAAAGTGAGACAAAGAGAGAAAGAGAGAGAAAGTGAGAAAGCAAGCCACCAGTTCTGGGACTTGAACTGTGGTCAACCATGTGGGTGTCCAGCACCTGCCAGCCCCACATTTGTTGTTTCTTAAGGACTCTTAATTTGTACCTATTAAATGAAGACCTCACCATTTAGAAGAATGTTAATGTTATGTGGAAACAATTAATTTAATACATTTATCAAGTTTTCAAATATATTAAAAATATAGGTAATGGCCATTCTAACAGATGTGAGATGAAAATTTATTGCAGTTTTAGTTTGCATTTCCCTAATGATTGGTAATGTTAGGAATTTTTTTTTTTCATATATCAGTTGGCTTTTTGTAAATCTTCTTTTGAGAAGTGTCTAGTCAGGTCCTTTGCTTATTTTTCAGTAGTGTTATTTGTTTTTGTGTTATTGAATAGTTTGAATTCCTAAATATTTTGAATATTAACCCCTTGTCAATACATGGTTTGCAAATATTTTCTCCCTAACTGTGGGTTGTCTCTGTACTGTGTTAATTGTCTTTGTTTATTTGTTTGGCTTTGCAGAAGCTTTTTAATTTCATGTGTTCCTATACATCTGTTTTTGCTTGTATTGCCTATTGTATGGGATCATATGCAAGAACTATTGCCAAAACCAATGTCATAGTGCTTCTCCCATGTCGTTTTCCTAGGTTATATATAAAGTTATGCTCTTACATTTGGATCTTTAATCCTTTTTGAGTTGATTTTGTGTAAAAAGTGAGGAATAATCCCATTTCATTTGTTTGCATGTGGATATCTAGTTTTCCCAACAGGATTCTTGAAGAGACTATCATTTCCCCATTGTAAATTTTGGCTCTCTTGTCAAAAATCATTTGACCTTATACTCATGGGTTAATTTCTAGACTCTCTACCTTGTTTCACTGATAAAAGTATCTGTTTTTATTCCAGTACCACTTTTTTCTTTTATTACTGTAGTTTTGCAAAATAGTCTGAAGTTAGAGAGTGTAAAGACTTTAGCTATTTTTTTTTTTCTGTTCAATATTGCTTTGACTACTCAGGGTATTTTGTGGTTTCCTATAAATTTTAAGATTACTTTATCTATTTCTATGAAGAATTATAGGATTTTTTGATAAGGATTGTACTGGATATGTAGGTTGCTTTGAGTAATATTGATATTTTAACAGTATTAACTCTTCCAATTCATGAACATGGGTTATAATTCCATTTATTTGTGTCATCTTCAATCTATTTCATCAATGTCTTGAAGATTTTGATATACAGGTATTTCACCTCTTTGATAACAAGTGTTGGTGAAGATGTGGGGATAAGGGAACTTTTGTACCTCTTGGTAGAAATGTAAATTTGTACAGCCATTTGGGAAAACATTATCAAAGTTCCTTAAAAAACTAGAAATATGATCCAATAATCCCACTTTTGGGTATATCCAAAGAAATTGAAACCAATATGTCAGAGAGATGTCTGTATTTCAATGTCCACTGCAGCATTATTCAAAAAAGCCAAGATCTGGCAAAACACTTCAGTGCCCATTAATATATAAATCAACAGATAGATAGGTTGTAAAATGTAGTATATATACACAATGCAATATGATCAGTTTGAAAATATGGATGAACCTAGAGAATATTATGCCAGGTAAAATAAGTCAGGCATATATAGAAAGATACCTCTTGCATGACTTCACTTGTAGGTAGAATCTAAAAATTTGAATTTACAGTAGTAGAGAGAAAAAATGGTCGTTATCAAAGGCTGAGGGTAGTGTGGATATGTTGGTTAAAAGATACAAAGTTTCAGCCAGGAGGAATAAGTTCTAGTGATCAACTCTACATCAAAGTAACTGTAGTTAATAATAACATGTTATATATTTTAAATTGGTAAATGAGAATATTTTAAATGTTTTTCATCACAAAGAAATAAGTATGTGCAGTAATGATATGATAATTTCCTTGACTTGCTCATTTTTAAATGTATACATGTATCAAAGCATCACATTGTAACCCATAAATAGATACAGTTTTTTATTTGACAATAACAATTAAATGACCAAGAACAGAAGTGCTGAGACAGCTTCTTTTATACTGCTTTAAGTTGAGAGTTGATCTGTCAAATTACTGATATGAATTCTGATTATATTAGGTATAGCCATGATAAGAAAAAAAAATAGTATCTGTGGATATATAAATAGACCATATGGCTGAATAGTATTCCAAAGAGTATATGTGCCACAGTTTTTCAATCCATTCATTCATATGGGGGCATTTGGGTTGGTTCCATGTATTAGCAATCGTAAATAGTGCTGCAATAAACATCAATATGCAAGCACTTTTCCAATGAAGGATTCTTCTGTCCCTTGGGTAGATACCGAGGAGTGGGTTTGCTATATCATATGGTAGATCTAGATTAGATTTTTGAGGAATCTCCAAATTGTTCTCCACAGTGGCTGGACCAATTTACATTCCCACCAGCAGTGTAAAAGAGTTCCCCTTTCACCACACCCCTGCCAACACTTATCATTTTTTGTTTAAAACCAACAAAATCCTGGCTTTTGACAGAAAGTGGAAGAATATGGAATATTTACTGCTGAGTGAAGGAAGTCAGGCTATGAAGGAGAGACACTGTATGTCCCCACTTAATATATACTGAGCGTCTGCATTCTACGACCAAAACTGATTGACTAAAAGATACACAAACACGAGAGATGGGTGTGAATGCCAGATGTGGTGTGTGTGGAGGAGTGGGGCTTAGGGAAGGTGATTTGGAGGAGGGATACGGAGGCAGAGTATTGATGGGATGGGAGGTGTGGTGAAATCTGTTGAAGATATTTTGATCAATGGGACTGAGGAGAATTGTTCACATATTGAAATGTTCACTTCATAAGCTAAACAATGTCATTGAATGTATATAAAAATTAATTAATTAATTAAAATAAATAAATGAATTTTTAAAAAGGAGGTTGGGGTTAGGGTTAGGGTTTAAGATTAGGGTTAGGGTGAGGGCTAAACTTATCCCACAGAATATTTGAAAACCTAGGCAAAGATATCCACAGGCTGGACTCAGGGTTGACCGGTTGATACTGCTAGAAAGCACCAACTTCAAGAGGAGATGTGACCGTGAGGTCTTTCCCTTTTTTTTTCACACCAAACAACTGTTGGATTAACAGGAATGAAATGAGTGTGATGATGTGTCAGAAAATTCCCCTGAACAGTTCTTTTCATGATCAGAAAGAGCTAAAGAAAATAACTATTCTCATGCATTTTAATTTTGTAAAGAGTTTATATACATTATCTCATGAATATGTATTGTCTTTGCCCTTTTATTATACTTATTTCAGTTTCTATAACAGAAAAAAAAGAAAAAAAACCCAGACCATATGTAAATGTATTCTGAGTCTGCAATTAAGATCTGATGAATAATTGCACCAGGCAGCATTGGAGCCCCACCTTGATCTCTAATTCTTGGTACATTTATGTACCTTCATTTTCTTGCCCTATTCTATATATTTTCCATCCCTTGTTTCTCAGTGTGTTTTCAGTATCAGACCTAGAGCTTTTCTTTGGCAGCTTGATCTAGGCCTTGGGGATGTGACCCAGCACTCTATGTAGGAACATTAAATCTCAGATGAGGGCAATTCTTAGGTGTACCTCAGTCTGTCAAGTTCCTCTGGAGGATCAGGTTGGAGCTACCAGACATGGAACTTTTGCAGAAACCACGCCCTTGTCTCACCTCTGACTCACAGTCTCAGGGAATACTTCCTTAAAAAATTACTTGCACAAAGATTCTCTTTGTAAGATCTGCTTCTCTGGAACCTATAATTTAGTGTAATAATGGGTGCACTCTAACAGGACTCTTAAGTCTTCTCTTGTGTAGTGAAATAGGAGCAAAAAAAATCTTTAATTACACCTCAACTCTACTTGTTTTCCAAAATTGAGGAACTCAATCATCCAATGTTAAAAAGAAAGCTAATGTAGGGACCAGCAGTTGGCATAATGGCTATGTCACAGGACTCCCCATGTAGTCGACTGCGGTTTGCGTCCCAGACCCGGTGGCTTAAACTCACGCTGGGCGCATGTGCGTGCACGCCCAAGATCCCAAGAGGAGAATGGAGGAAAAGGGATTGTGGCATGGCCATCCCCCCAGGGGGGTGATTTCTCACTTTCTGTCTCTCTGTCTCTCTCTGTCTTTCTCTGTCTTTCTGGTGAGCACACATGCCCTATAGCAAATACTACAAAAAAATAGAAAAGAAAAAAATAGAAAGCTAATGTTGAAAATTTAAGGAATATTATAAATGTAGTAAATCATTTGTAATTACTAATTTTTCTTTAAATTTTAAAGGTGAGATAGTTTCCCATTAAAATCTTCTCTATGGGGACCTGGTGGCTTAAAACTCATGATGGGTACATGTGTGTGCATGCCCAAGATTCTGAGAGGAGAATGGAGGAGAAGGACTGTGGTGTGGCCATCATCCCTGGGGTGTGTGTGTGAGGGAGCAGGGGAGCATGATTTCTCACTTGCTGTGTGCCTCTCTCTGTCTCTCTAGCGAGTGCATGTGCCCTATTGCAAAAAATCTCTCCCCCCCAAAAAAAAATCAACTCTACAAGAAATGTATGAAAGGGCAAAGAATTAATTAAGAGAAATGAATCGATTAGCAATTCTTCAGAAAGAGACATTTTAATTATAACATGAATTTTTATATAATTAATAGAAGGTTTTAAAGTAGTTGCTATCCTGGGTTCCAACTAGGAAAGTCATTAAATCCATAAACTGCTGGGAAATTATCATAAGGATGTGAACTCTTCAGCATGGACCCAGGAAACATGTGTTTTTATAATTGCTCTTACCAAAAACTTGACCAGAGGCAAAAGCATTTCCAAATCTGAATTTTTATTGGTCACAGAAGCTATCATCAAGTTTCATTATATCTAATTTAGTTTTCCTCAGTACATCATTCATTATTGTTTGTTATTAAAATAGCTTTAAACAGGAATATTTGTATAGTTCAAAAAGATCCCATACATTTTTGTTACTCAATGGCCTGGTTGCCAAGCCCACAGATAACCACTTTGATCAGTATTTTTTGTGTTCTTCTGGAGTTTCCTTAAGTACGTATAAGCAGGTGCAAATATGATTTCTTATCATCCAGTGCCCTGATCCCCGGGTACAGGCATGTGAGTAATTATTCTGATGAGATTATAGAAATGAGTCTTGTAAGAACACTGAACAGGATTCTGAAAATTCTTTGGATCTCGCTTTGATGTTCCTGATCAAGGTCCACCTGCAGCAGTATCACCAGAAGCACATAGCAGTGAAGTGAACATCTTCTGAATATCCCAAGGCACACATATTGAATATTGCCTTGCTTTTAAACTTTGATGGCAGTGAATGAAGAAGGATCTTATAAATGATATAAATGAGCATGTCTGGTTTTTGTCTATGAGCATATTCAACATGTGACATATGATACTGACATGTTAATTTCACACGGCACAGTTTTTACTGTCTAGTTTGTGGTTGCAGTTATGAAAGACTGGAATGTGCATTGTACATTAGCCAATTGTTTTTTCTAAGCAACAGGAAAAAAGGCAAGTAAATATGATGGGGGAAACATGGACAGTCTCTCATTTATAGCCCTTTAGGCTTTATCTTTGGAGCTGACATAAAATGGAGAATTAGGGACAGCTCATGGCCTGTTGACTAAGGCGGACGGATCCCACATGAGTGACTCAGCAGTCTGAGTATCAGATACAGCAACTCGAAAAACATACCAGGCATACCTGCCTGTGTGCCCAGAATTCATAAGGGAGAAGAAATGGAGGAGAAGGTACTGCAGCGTTACCATGTCCCATGGCTGGTTCTTTTTTGCCTTCTCTCTCTCTCTTCCTCCCTTGAACACATGTGCCTTCTGGCAAAATTGTTTTAGAAATGGAGAACTAAAGGTTAATTATTTAAAAGGGCAAACATTTTGTATTATCTCCCTCAAAAATAATTTTTACATTTTTTTTTAGGGTTTTTGCTTTAGGGCACACATACTTGTTGGAATGAGACAGAGAGAGGGAGAATGAGAAATCACCCCCAGGGAGGACAGCTATGCAGCAGTCCCTTCTCCATTTTCCTCTTGGGGTTTTGAACATGCATGTACATGTGCCAGGCATGATTTTCAAACCATCAGGTCTGGGACTTGCACAATGGCCAGCAATGGTTGAGAATCTAGCGCATTAACCACCACTCCACTTATTGACCCCAATTTTTAATTTGTAACTAGGAATTGTAAAATTTTTTTTTTTTTTGAGAGGGTTTTTTTTTTTTCACTATAGGGCGTGTGCGCTCGCCAGACAGACAGAGAGAGACATAGAGACAGAAAGCGAGAAATCACCCCCCAGGGGGGATGGTCACGCCGCAATCCCTTCTCCTCCATTCTCCTCCCGGGATCTTGGGCACGCACGCACACGCGCCCGGCGTGAGTTTTAAGCCACCGGGTCCGGGACACGAACCGCGGTCGACTACGTGGGAGTCCAGCAACATAGCCATTACGCTAACTGCTGGTTCCCTAGGAATTGTAAAATTTTAATAGTAAGATATGAATACATTAACATTGTTAAAAACAATCAATGCTACATTAAAAGCTAAGTTATTTTTTTCTTTTTTTGTTTAGCCGGAGAGAATATGTACTCCTCAGAGCGAGATGAGATTTTCTCAATTTTTTTTTTTTTTTTTTTGGAGAGGCATTTTCACTGTAGGGCGTGTGTGCTCACCAGACAGACAGAGACATAGAGACATAAAGCGAGAAATCACCCCCCCAGGGAGGATGGTCACGCCACAATCCCTTCTCCTCCATTCTCCTCTCGGGATCTTGGGCACGCACGCACACGCGCCCGGCATGAGTTTTAAGCCACTGGTTCTGGGACGCGAACCGCGGTCGACTACGTGGGAGTCCAGTGACATAGCCATTACGCTAACTGCTGGTTCACAGATTTTCTCAATTTGATTTGAGAGAGAGAGAGGTACAGGCATGAGAGTAATTGTTCTGATGAGATTATAGAAATGAGTCTTGTAAGAATACAGATAGGAGAGATAAAAAGAAAGTGCCACCAATAGTGCATGATCATGCTACAAACTCTTCTCTATTTCTATCCTGTCAGGATGTGGGGAATGCACACACATGCACACAGAGTGTCTTTCAAGCCACCGGGGCCAGGATTTGAGCTGTGGTCAGTCATGTGGGATCCAGCTCCCAATGCACAGTGCTTATCTACTCCTCTCTGAGCCTGGCCCAACTAAATGGCTTTTTGATGATTTTTCGGGTCTCACAGATTTCTATACTCAGAGGGATCCATGGCAATCAATTTTGTCTTTATCCTTCCAGTCACTTTCCCTGTATATGTGTACACATATCTGTGTATCTGCAGGCATGAGAGATTTATTTTTGTTTATATGGTCTTATACTGTATGAAGAGCTCATCCAGCTTTTCCCAGAGAGAAGGCCAGGATAGCAGGAATATAGTGAGCAAGGAGAAGGTAAAAGAAAATGAGTGGATAGGTAGCCACTGTTCAGATCACATATGTTCTCAAAGTGTTTTTAAAAAATATACTAAGGAAAGTTATTGGAAGATTCTTAGCAAGAGAAGCAGCATGGTTAGACTTTAAGAGTAGTAGTAGGGATAACAGACAGGAAGCTACTGCTTTCATCAGGATGTGAGATCACTGTCACCTGAACATGCATTGTAGATAGCAGGAAACTGGTAAGAGATCATTGTATTTGCTTTGCTTAAAAGGAGAAATTTGTAGAACTTAGTCAGAGAATAGTGAGGTAGAGAGAAAGAGAAGGCTTGCAGATGATGTCAAATGTTTTGTATTGAGGAACTGGGTGAATGGCATATTATTTACTAAGATGTTGTATTTGATATAGTATATCTGAAATGACTATGAGATAGCCAAGTGGCAATGTTAAATAGGCAATCAACCCCTCTATCTGACTACTAATAAAAATCAACTCAAAATGTAACAAAGATCTAAACATAAGACCTCAAACTATAAAACCACTGATGGAAAACACAGGAGAAACTTTGGAGACATCAGAGTCAAAGACTTTTTAAGACTCCCAAAACATAGATGATAATCCCTAAAAATATAGACAATAATCCCAGAAAGAGACAAGTGAGATTACATTAGGTTAAAAAGTTTCTGCACAGCAAAATAATTTAGAATGAATCAACAACCCTTGGGAGACTATATTTGCAAACTATGCCTCTGACAAGGAAATGTTAATCAGAATATATAGGGAACACAAGGAGCTTCCCTGAGGGTGTTGGGAATCAACCCAATTAAAAGATGGGCAAATGAGATTCTATCCTCAGAGAGATCCACTGCAATCAACTTTTAGACAAGTCTCTAAGGAAGTCATACAAATAACCAAAAGACATACAAAAAATGCTCAATAGGCCTTATCGCAAGGGAGATGAAAATTAAAACCATAATGAGATACCACCTAACCCCAATCAGAATGGCTAAAATTTAAAAAACAAAAAATGGCAAGTGCTAGCAAGGCTATGGTGAAAAGGGACTGCTCCTACACTGTTGGTGGTAATGTAAACTAGTACAGTCACTAAGGAGAACAATATGGAGTTTTCTCGAAGATGTACAAATAGAACTACCATATGATCCAGCAATTCCACCTCTGGGTATCTACCCAAAAAACCGGAATGCATTCAGCTGCAAAAACACTTGCACATCCATATTTATTACAGCATTATTCACAATTGCTAAGACATGGAACCGACCCAAATGTACATGAACAGATGAATGTATTGAAAAGTTGTGACACATATACACTACAAAATATTACTCAGCCAGAAAAAACAATGAGACCCTGGCATTTGCTAGAAAGCGGACAAATATCAAAGCTTTACTGCTTAGCAAAGCATGTCAGACTATGAAAGAGAGGCATTATATGTCCCCACTCAATATACATTGAATGTCTACTACAGCAGAAACTAAAAGACTGGAAGGTATAAGAGCATGAAGAGCAACTGTGGATACTAGACAATGTGGAAGGAGGATGAAAAATTGCAGAGGGTAAGAGGGAGAGAATCAAGGGGAAAAAGAAAGAAGCAAACATTGAAGGGGTGCAAAAATGGACAATTACCTGCTAATAATTATGAGTATGGTAATGTCTTTGACTGACCTAATATATGGTATATTCATGCTGGGAAAATTAATTTGGTATGCTGTAATGGTACACAGTGATTGACTGTAAAAATAAAATAAAATGGGGAACCAGCAGTTAGTGTAATGGCTATGTTGCTGGACTCCCACGTAGTCGACCGTGGTTCACGTCCCAGACCCGGTGGCTTAAAACTCATGCCGGGCGAGTGTGCGTGCATGCCCAAGATCCCGAGAGGAGAATGGAGGAGAAGGGATTGCGGCGTGACCATCCCCCCTGGGGGGTGATTTCCCGTTTTCTGTCTCTCTGTCTCTCTCTGTCTGGCGAGCGCACACGCCCTATAGGGAAAACCTCTCCCCTCCCAAAAAAAATAAAAATAAAAAATAAATAAAATAAAATAAAATGCAGGTGGGGGAGAGGGTAGAGAATACACAATTAACAATCATTAGTGTGTAGATGATATTTAGAGTTTTGTTGCTGGATGAGTTCATTTATAAAGGGATTAAGGATAATCAGAGATCAAGAATACTAGGTAAATTGAACAAGGAAAGATAAGAAAAATTAGCTTACAAGGCAAGAGGAAAATCAGGATTATACTGTGTACTGGAAATCAAGTATAGAAAACATTTCTGCTGTGTATAATGCTCCTGAGAGGTTGAATAACATGAGAATTGAATATGGAACAGTGGATTTTTCACTTTTTTTTGAAGACTTTGGAAAGAGGCACTTCAGGGGGCAATAACCAGATTAAAGTAGGGAAAAGGAATACCATATCATTATTTCTAAGTGAAGCAACTTCATTTCAAATTAAATTGATAAAATTCTTCCCCATGCAAAAAATGCAATAAATTCATGATAAAAGGACACTATAATAGAATTATTTTACACTCCATTTTGGTCCAGGTACCAATATGATAGAAGCACAGTCGATAGTGTGTTGTGGGACTTGAAAAAGGAGTTAGCAGAAGATCATTTTCATCACCTCTGACTACCCACTTATAGCATCTAAGAAACCTTAGATAGGCTAAGAAATAAGATTGGAAACTCAGAGAGGATTTTATACAGAGTAATGGTGTTCTGTAATTCTTCCTAATGGCAAAAGCCAAGGTAATCTCCCATCTTTCCAGACATGAGAAAGGAGGTGTAAGGAGTCCTTGTGGTTAGGTTAACACATTCCCCTTACTGTCACCATGTCTGACTCATATCTGAGAAACTCAGAAGGCAAGTCCTGGGCTGGCTCTCTAGTGATGATAGGGAAGAGGTGGTCGTTACTTCAGAATCATCCTACATTCTGGAGTTCAACAAGCCGAAGCTGTGTAGTGTTTCTCCTATACCTGATGTGGGCTGTGTCAGGTGAAAGTCAAGTAAGCTGGTTTGGGCTCTTGCCTAAGATGGTATATCAATTAGATTTCCTGGAGTAACAAGCCAGCCAAAAAACTTAGTGACTTAACACAGCAAATATTATTTTCATAGGTCAATGGCATGGTTATTCTGTGGTCAGGTGATGGCTCCTCTGGGGCTGGATTGACAAGGACAGATTCATCCCTACATCTGTTAGTTGGTTAGCTGTTGGCTGAGGTGATGGTGATGACTTAGGTCTCATTTTTCAGCAGGTGAGTCTGGCCTGTTCTCATGATTGTGGTCACAGGTATACTAAAAATTTCAAGGAATATAGTTTTCTTTGCTCACTCAGTTCCTTATGCTGCATGTTAATTGTAAATTTTTTCCTTCATTATTTATATTTTTGTTAATATTATTAACAACAATAATAATAAAGTTAGCAATTTTGCTACTTATCATTTTTTTTGGAAAATGGTCAATATTTAGAAAAGTCACTAAACATTATGAAAAATAAAATAGGCCAATTAATCTTCAATTTATTGAATTTGACATATAGCCCAAAGATTTGCCTAGTTATTTTTCATTTAGATACTTTATTTATGCAGACTGCTGTGTCTGATCTCACTGAGGTGAGATTTCCAATATTGTGTCTACATTTCCACTTGCATTTTTTAATTTTCATTTTCTTATTTCAATATTCTGTAATTTGATATATAAATATTATTGACAGTTCATCAACTTTGATTTATTCTCATTTATGATCATTACATATCCTTTTTTTCATTTCATGATTATTATTTTAAATTCTTACTTAAATCACTTAAATACCTCATCTTACACACTCTATTTTAGTGACCAATTTTTCCAAACTTGCCCAGAGTCTGACAATTTATATTTTTTCATAACTGAGACAAAAATTAAGCTAAACTAAAAAATATCTCCCTTAAAAAATTAAGCTAAAAAATTCAATTAGTAAAGCATTTATTCATAGACTACTTAAATTATTTATTAGAATATATGGATTATTCTTCCAGAATTTTAAGAGAGTGAATTTCTTTCTAATATCTTAAAAGTTGTATTTGGAAGTGGATATTTTAGCAGCAATGTTCTTCTTTTCTTTTTTTAAGAGAGATTTTTACTATTGGCTGTGTGCACTCACCAAAGAGACAAAGAGAGATAGAGAGACAGAAAGCAAGAAATCATCCCCTCTCTCCCAGGAGGATGGCCACACCACAATCCCTTCTTCTCCACTCTCCTCTCAGGATTTCAGGCATGCACAAACAGGAACCCAGTGTGAGTTTTCAGCCACCTGTCCAGCCGTGTTCAACTGTGTGGGAGTCCAACAATGTAACCATTACACCATCTGCTGGTCCCAAGCAGCGATATTCTTTACTTGACTTAAGAACATTTTCTTCTTTGGTTGAAAATGAATCTTAGGGGTCGGCAGGTGGTGTGATGGTTGAGGTGCTGGACTTACACACAGCTGACCACAGTTCAAATCCTGGACCTGGTGGCCGCAAAAATCACAATAAATAAATATAAATAAATAAACAGATAAGTAAAAGTTGGAAAACAAAACAAACCCCCTAACAACAACAACAAAAGCCAGAAAGTGAATCCTAAAGTCTGAAATGAATGTGACCAAAGATTTTTCTAGCAACCATATAAAATAATTTGGATAGTACAGTGTGATGACACATTTCAGAGACCTTGTCCTCTCTGAAACACACATTACACAAAAGCTATTACTATAAAAGTTACAAATCAATAATATCTATTCAGTGATCTAACCGTGTGTGCTGAGCCCTTATTTTGTGCACTTTACATTATGGTAAGCATCATTACACCTGATTTTATTTAGTTATTATGATAATCATATAAAGTTAGCATTTTTATTTTTTATTTTACATGTGAGGAATTGAAGCTTAGCGAAGTACAATAGCCCCCTAAGGTCACCCAGATAATTGGTAGCAGAGGGAGGAACTGAACCAGGTCAGTATGACCTAAAGTCATGTATTTGAGACAAGCCTTGCTTCTACATTTCACGTTCCTGTTCTAGGAAGCAATTTGAGAGATGAAAGGTATGTTTGCTTATTTAGGCATAAACAGACTTATAACAACTACATCCTGTTAAGTATATGATTTGGATGTTTTGCTAGTTCAGGTAGAGAGGTCTTTTAATGAATTAATGAGACTATCCTGAATATTTCTATATTATTAAATCACTTATACTTTAACAATTTTTAGAATTTGGATTGTATATGAGATTTCTAAAAACATTTTTTTAAAAGATAAAAACAAAAATGATGTTAATTTGAAAAGCTTTCAGTATCACTAAATTATGCAATATAATTTGAGTCCTAATTTGAAACTCAGCCATGAAAGTCTTAGATGACATACTCAAATTGCCACGAGAGGAAGTGGTAGTATGGGTTTCACTTTGCCCACAACCTGCAGCGAGTATGCAGAACAAGGGCTTTTCTTTCAAGGCTGAACCTAATAAAAGGCAAAAGATTCTGCTGTTTGGGCCATTGGTGCCCTCTACAGGTCAGATGAATGCCCTGCAGCCTTGGGTTTACTCCGTCTTTTTTTTTCTTCTTCTTTTTTTTAAAGAATTATTTATTTTATCTTATTTAATTTATTATTATTATTTTCCAATTTTTGCTATATTCACGAGTGAGATAGAGAGAAAGGGAAAGCGAGAAAGCAAGCTGCTAGGTCTGGGACCCGAACTATGTTTGGCCACGTGGAAGTCCAGTGACCTAACCGCCATGCCTGTTGCCATTAAACAATGGAAAGATAGAGTAAAATTACCTAGAGCAGCCTCATCCTATGTCTGGCAGTTGGATAGGTGTAACTGGGGTGGTGGTCTCTCACCCTTCAGCTGGCTAGCCTGAGCTTTTCACATTGTAACAGTCAGAGAAAGAATAGAACATTTCAAAGACAGTTTTCCTTATGTCCCTCAATTGTGCTTTTAAATTTTTCTTATATCGGTATTATACAAGTGTAATACGACAATAATATTTTAACATTTTTAGTTGACATCGGAATGATTTTTTAATAATAGGGAGTGAAGACTCATATGAAAATAGCAAAAGCAGTATTTTCCCTTAGACTATAATATCTTTGAGAGGCTATGTGGCTTACTGAAAAGAGCATCTCTGAAGTGAGAGCACAGGAATCAAACCCTGGATCCTCCGTCACTAGCTCCTGATGTTGAATGGTGTTGAACATCTCTGAACCTCAGTGCTGTTATCTGTCAAATGGAGTTAGACCCAAATCGATCTTGGGCAATCTGGCTCCAGTATCCATATGGTGTGCTTAAATGTGTATTCAATTTTGCAAGTGTGTAAAAAAAAAGTTAAATAAATTAAGGTATTACTACTAGAATTAATATTCACCAGATCATTTTTCTTTTCTCACACAGCTAAAAGCTTCCTGTATTAACAAAGTTAATGTGAACAAATAGGAACACTTAGGGTAGTTGGTCAATTGTTTTCTTCTAGATATCTATGGTTTTAGGCTCCTACTTAAGTGTTATTCTTGGAGTTCTGGATACCATAATTTGGGTACCATTTTGGCTGAAGCAGGGTGTGATATTTCTGTCCATTTAAATACGTTAGATTTCTTTAGTTGCTTAAGTTTTTCTGACCCTTCCTGTTACTAAGCACTACTCAATGGCAGTGATACCTTGAGGTATGATGTCTAGGTCGGCAGACAAGAGTCAACTAAACTGACTTATTTTTTTAAGGATTATTTATTTAATTTTATTAATTTATTATTGTCATGATAATTATAAGGGTTTTAAATTTGCTGTAGGGCACTTGTATTCACCAGAGTGAGACAGAGAGAGAGGGAAAATGAGAAAGCAAGCCACTGGGTCCAAAACTTGAACTGCAGTTGGCCATGTGGAAATCCAGCATGTTAACCACCATGTCACTTACTGGCCCCTAAACCCTAAACTGACTTTCTGAAACTGAACTCCAGTTAAACTTTTATCTAAGATCCAATATTTAAAATACAAGGTTAAGGATGTTGAACTTCCACATGGTTGACTGTGGTTCAAGTCCTGGACATGGTGGCTTGCTTTCTCACTTTCCCTCTCTCTCTCACTCTGTCCCTCTCTGGTCAAATTAAAATAAATAAGTAAATAAATAAACCTAACTAAAATAATTCTTAAATAAACAAACATGAGGGACCAACAGCATAATGGCTATGTCGCTGGACTCCCATGTAGTCAACTGTGGTTCAAGTCCCAGACCTGGGCGCGTGTGCGTGCATGCCCGAGATCCCGAGAGGAGAATGGAAGAGAAGGGATTGTGTTGCGGCCATCCCCCCTGGGGGATGATTTCTCCCTTTCTGTCTCTTTGTCTTTCCAGTGAGCGCACGTGCCCTATAACAAAAACCTCTTAAAACAAACACACACACACACACACACACACACACACACACACACGCACAAACATCATCAACAACAAAAAACGTGATCCATGTATGTATTTGAAAGAGTTAGGTACTTTTACTATATATGTAGAAACAGCCATTTCCTGCCTAACCCTTTCCCATACCAAATTCCTTATATAAAAAATAAAAATACAAATTCAAACTAAAAAGCTACTTTTAGGTTTCTTTGCTGTTCTTGAGAGTACTAAAGGTTATGCTTACAACACTTTTTTAAAAATATAGAAATCTTAAACTTATTTTGATTTCAGCCTCCCCACCTTTGCTACCCAGTTAGTTATCACCATTCTCAGATCCTTAGTTAATCACCTCTGAGTTTCAAACACACAGACCTCTAATTCTCCATTTCTCATTTGATATGATCAGTGTATTAATATTGTCATTCTCTTCATCAACTCTTTTATCATCACGTTTCTCCTATATCTGTCAGTTTTCTCAAAGTTGGGAACATTCATGTTCTGGTTTATTACAATACTTAAGTGCCATTTATTTTGATATTTTGCTTATTCACTACTTTTTTTTTTTTTTTTTATTTATTAGAATATATGGATTATTCTTCCAGAATTTTAAGAGAGTGAATTTCTTTCTAATATCTTAAAAGTTGTATTTGGAAGTGGATATTTTAGCAGCAATGTTCTTCTTTTCTTTTTTTAAGAGAGATTTTTACTATTGGCTGTGTGCACTCACCAAAGAGACAAAGAGAGATAGAGAGACAGAAAGCAAGAAATCATCCCCTCTCTCCCAGGAGGATGGCCACACCACAATCCCTTCTTCTCCACTCTCCTCTCAGGATTTCAGGCATGCACAAACAGGAACCCAGTGTGAGTTTTCAGCCACCTGTCCAGCCGTGTTCAACTGTGTGGGAGTCCAACAATGTAACCATTACACCATCTGCTGGTCCCAAGCAGCGATATTCTTTACTTGACTTAAGAACATTTTCTTCTTTGGTTGAAAATGAATCTTAGGGGTCGGCAGGTGGTGTGATGGTTGAGGTGCTGGACTTACACACAGCTGACCACAGTTCAAATCCTGGACCTGGTGGCCGCAAAAATCACAATAAATAAATATAAATAAATAAACAGATAAGTAAAAGTTGGAAAACAAAACAAACCCCCTAACAACAACAACAAAAGCCAGAAAGTGAATCCTAAAGTCTGAAATGAATGTGACCAAAGATTTTTCTAGCAACCATATAAAATAATTTGGATAGTACAGTGTGATGACACATTTCAGAGACCTTGTCCTCTCTGAAACACACATTACACAAAAGCTATTACTATAAAAGTTACAAATCAATAATATCTATTCAGTGATCTAACCGTGTGTGCTGAGCCCTTATTTTGTGCACTTTACATTATGGTAAGCATCATTACACCTGATTTTATTTAGTTATTATGATAATCATATAAAGTTAGCATTTTTATTTTTTATTTTACATGTGAGGAATTGAAGCTTAGCGAAGTACAATAGCCCCCTAAGGTCACCCAGATAATTGGTAGCAGAGGGAGGAACTGAACCAGGTCAGTATGACCTAAAGTCATGTATTTGAGACAAGCCTTGCTTCTACATTTCACGTTCCTGTTCTAGGAAGCAATTTGAGAGATGAAAGGTATGTTTGCTTATTTAGGCATAAACAGACTTATAACAACTACATCCTGTTAAGTATATGATTTGGATGTTTTGCTAGTTCAGGTAGAGAGGTCTTTTAATGAATTAATGAGACTATCCTGAATATTTCTATATTATTAAATCACTTATACTTTAACAATTTTTAGAATTTGGATTGTATATGAGATTTCTAAAAACATTTTTTTAAAAGATAAAAACAAAAATGATGTTAATTTGAAAAGCTTTCAGTATCACTAAATTATGCAATATAATTTGAGTCCTAATTTGAAACTCAGCCATGAAAGTCTTAGATGACATACTCAAATTGCCACGAGAGGAAGTGGTAGTATGGGTTTCACTTTGCCCACAACCTGCAGCGAGTATGCAGAACAAGGGCTTTTCTTTCAAGGCTGAACCTAATAAAAGGCAAAAGATTCTGCTGTTTGGGCCATTGGTGCCCTCTACAGGTCAGATGAATGCCCTGCAGCCTTGGGTTTACTCCGTCTTTTTTTTTCTTCTTCTTTTTTTTAAAGAATTATTTATTTTATCTTATTTAATTTATTATTATTATTTTCCAATTTTTGCTATATTCACGAGTGAGATAGAGAGAAAGGGAAAGCGAGAAAGCAAGCTGCTAGGTCTGGGACCCGAACTATGTTTGGCCACGTGGAAGTCCAGTGACCTAACCGCCATGCCTGTTGCCATTAAACAATGGAAAGATAGAGTAAAATTACCTAGAGCAGCCTCATCCTATGTCTGGCAGTTGGATAGGTGTAACTGGGGTGGTGGTCTCTCACCCTTCAGCTGGCTAGCCTGAGCTTTTCACATTGTAACAGTCAGAGAAAGAATAGAACATTTCAAAGACAGTTTTCCTTATGTCCCTCAATTGTGCTTTTAAATTTTTCTTATATCGGTATTATACAAGTGTAATACGACAATAATATTTTAACATTTTTAGTTGACATCGGAATGATTTTTTAATAATAGGGAGTGAAGACTCATATGAAAATAGCAAAAGCAGTATTTTCCCTTAGACTATAATATCTTTGAGAGGCTATGTGGCTTACTGAAAAGAGCATCTCTGAAGTGAGAGCACAGGAATCAAACCCTGGATCCTCCGTCACTAGCTCCTGATGTTGAATGGTGTTGAACATCTCTGAACCTCAGTGCTGTTATCTGTCAAATGGAGTTAGACCCAAATCGATCTTGGGCAATCTGGCTCCAGTATCCATATGGTGTGCTTAAATGTGTATTCAATTTTGCAAGTGTGTAAAAAAAAAGTTAAATAAATTAAGGTATTACTACTAGAATTAATATTCACCAGATCATTTTTCTTTTCTCACACAGCTAAAAGCTTCCTGTATTAACAAAGTTAATGTGAACAAATAGGAACACTTAGGGTAGTTGGTCAATTGTTTTCTTCTAGATATCTATGGTTTTAGGCTCCTACTTAAGTGTTATTCTTGGAGTTCTGGATACCATAATTTGGGTACCATTTTGGCTGAAGCAGGGTGTGATATTTCTGTCCATTTAAATACGTTAGATTTCTTTAGTTGCTTAAGTTTTTCTGACCCTTCCTGTTACTAAGCACTACTCAATGGCAGTGATACCTTGAGGTATGATGTCTAGGTCGGCAGACAAGAGTCAACTAAACTGACTTATTTTTTTAAGGATTATTTATTTAATTTTATTAATTTATTATTGTCATGATAATTATAAGGGTTTTAAATTTGCTGTAGGGCACTTGTATTCACCAGAGTGAGACAGAGAGAGAGGGAAAATGAGAAAGCAAGCCACTGGGTCCAAAACTTGAACTGCAGTTGGCCATGTGGAAATCCAGCATGTTAACCACCATGTCACTTACTGGCCCCTAAACCCTAAACTGACTTTCTGAAACTGAACTCCAGTTAAACTTTTATCTAAGATCCAATATTTAAAATACAAGGTTAAGGATGTTGAACTTCCACATGGTTGACTGTGGTTCAAGTCCTGGACATGGTGGCTTGCTTTCTCACTTTCCCTCTCTCTCTCACTCTGTCCCTCTCTGGTCAAATTAAAATAAATAAGTAAATAAATAAACCTAACTAAAATAATTCTTAAATAAACAAACATGAGGGACCAACAGCATAATGGCTATGTCGCTGGACTCCCATGTAGTCAACTGTGGTTCAAGTCCCAGACCTGGGCGCGTGTGCGTGCATGCCCGAGATCCCGAGAGGAGAATGGAAGAGAAGGGATTGTGTTGCGGCCATCCCCCCTGGGGGATGATTTCTCCCTTTCTGTCTCTTTGTCTTTCCAGTGAGCGCACGTGCCCTATAACAAAAACCTCTTAAAACAAACACACACACACACACACACACACACACACACACACACGCACAAACATCATCAACAACAAAAAACGTGATCCATGTATGTATTTGCTGCACTCTATGATATAGTGTACATACACACACACACACACACACACACACGCACAAACATCATCAACAACAAAAAACGTGATCCATGTATGTATTTGAAAGAGTTAGGTACTTTTACTATATATGTAGAAACAGCCATTTCCTGCCTAACCCTTTCCCATACCAAATTCCTTATATAAAAAATAAAAATACAAATTCAAACTAAAAAGCTACTTTTAGGTTTCTTTGCTGTTCTTGAGAGTACTAAAGGTTATGCTTACAACACTTTTTTAAAAATATAGAAATCTTAAACTTATTTTGATTTCAGCCTCCCCACCTTTGCTACCCAGTTAGTTATCACCATTCTCAGATCCTTAGTTAATCACCTCTGAGTTTCAAACACACAGACCTCTAATTCTCCATTTCTCATTTGATATGATCAGTGTATTAATATTGTCATTCTCTTCATCAACTCTTTTATCATCACGTTTCTCCTATATCTGTCAGTTTTCTCAAAGTTGGGAACATTCATGTTCTGGTTTATTACAATACTTAAGTGCCATTTATTTTGATATTTTGCTTATTCACTACTTTTTTTTTTTTTTTTTGAGAGATTCTTCCTATAAGGCACATGGCGCTGGCTGGAGAGACAGAGAGACAGAAAATGAGAAATCACCCCCAGGAAGAATGTCCAAGCCACAATCCCTTCCCATTCTCTTCTCAGGATTTTGGGCATGCACACACATGTGCCTAGCATGAATTTTAAGCTGCTGAATCCGGAACTTGAACCATGGTCAACTACATGGAAATCCAGCGACATAAGCATTAAGCCATCTGCTGGTCTCCTCCCATCCACTACATTTTTGCCTATTAAAAAACAAACCCTGAGGGGTCAGCAGGTGGCACACTGGTTGAGGCAGGCTGGACTCTCCCTTGATTAACCATGGTTCCAGCCTCGGACCCATTAGTAAAAACTACAAATGAAGAGTAACACCAATATTCAACTGATACTTGAAAAGGAAATTAAAATGTCGTAATTTTCCCTAAAATTATTACTTATGAAGTCTTGTTGAGGTTATATTTTTAAGTAAGTACTCTGTTATTACAAAGGCAATACAAAAGTAAAGCTGGAAGAGGCCTAGACTCAATCAACTAGCTTTATAATTGGATAAATGGAGGCAGATAGTTTAAATATTCCCTGTAGGTATGAGGAGATACAGTGTTACTATTATTCTCAGAGAATATGTGCCAAAACCTCTGGAGTATGTCTGAAATGACAGCTAGATAGATGCTTTTCTATTTATGATGGGTTTACATCCCTATGAACCCATGGTAAATAAAAATAACAAAATCGTAAATTGAGCTACTGTAAGTCAGAGTCATTTGCGTATACTTTGTTCTTTCATATACATATGTTCCTATAGTAAAGACTAATTTACAAATTAGTCACAGTTAGAGATTAACAACAGAAATAGAGCGATTGTAATACTATACTGTATACAAGTTATGTGAATGTGGTCTCTGTCTCAAAATACTTTTTTGTACAGTTCTCTCCTATTTTTGGACCTCAGCTCACTGTGGTGGGTAACTGAAACCAAGGACAGGGAGACAGCTGATAAGGGGGATTAATGTAGGTCAACAACTACTTAAACTAATTACTGGAAGACTTGGCAGGTATGTAGCAACTTTTTATTATGTTGTGGCTTTATTTTCATTTTGTTTAAAGTATTTAAAAATTCTTTGTAATTTTCTCTATGACTCATCGTTGTTGGAAATGTTTTTACATTTCTAAACATTTGAAAATTTTGCAGATACCTTCCCTTCATTGTTTAGTGATTTAATTCCATTGTGATCAGAGAATACATTTTGCGGGATTTCATTTCTTTTCAGTATAGAAACCTTTCTCTAGGGACCAGCAATTAGCGTAATGGCTACGTTGCTGGACTCCCATGTAGTCGATCGCGGTTTGTGTCCGGATCCGGTGGCTTAAAACTCACACCAGGGGCGTGTGCGTGCGTGCCCAAGATCCCGAGAGAATGGAGGAGAAGGGATTGCGGCGTGGCCATACCCTCTGGGGAGTGATTTCTCGCTTTCTGTCTTTCTATCTCTGTCTGTCTGTCTGTCTGTCTGTCTGGCGAGCACATGCGCCTTATAGCAAATACCTCTCCAAAAAAAAAAAAAAAAAAAAAAGAAAGAAAGAAATTTATTATTATTATTTTCCAATTTTTGCTATATTCACGAGTGAGATAGAGAGAAAGGGAAAGCGAGAAAGCAAGCTGCTAGGTCTGGGACCCGAACTATGTTTGGCCACGTGGAAGTCCAGTGACCTAACCGCCATGCCTGTTGCCATTAAACAATGGAAAGATAGAGTAAAATTACCTAGAGCAGCCTCATCCTATGTCTGGCAGTTGGATAGGTGTAACTGGGGTGGTGGTCTCTCACCCTTCAGCTGGCTAGCCTGAGC
This sequence comes from Tupaia belangeri chinensis, assembly GCF_000334495.1. Taxonomy (NCBI): domain Eukaryota; kingdom Metazoa; phylum Chordata; class Mammalia; order Scandentia; family Tupaiidae; genus Tupaia; species Tupaia belangeri. The sequence goes on along the minus strand of NW_006159448.1, from coordinate 1,052,261 downwards.
TTTTCACATTGTAACAGTCAGAGAAAGAATAGAACATTTCAAAGACAGTTTTCCTTATGTCCCTCAATTGTGCTTTTAAATTTTTCTTATATCGGTATTATACAAGTGTAATACGACAATAATATTTTAACATTTTTAGTTGACATCGGAATGATTTTTTAATAATAGGGAGTGAAGACTCATATGAAAATAGCAAAAGCAGTATTTTCCCTTAGACTATAATATCTTTGAGAGGCTATGTGGCTTACTGAAAAGAGCATCTCTGAAGTGAGAGCACAGGAATCAAACCCTGGATCCTCCGTCACTAGCTCCTGATGTTGAATGGTGTTGAACATCTCTGAACCTCAGTGCTGTTATCTGTCAAATGGAGTTAGACCCAAATCGATCTTGGGCAATCTGGCTCCAGTATCCATATGGTGTGCTTAAATGTGTATTCAATTTTGCAAGTGTGTAAAAAAAAAGTTAAATAAATTAAGGTATTACTACTAGAATTAATATTCACCAGATCATTTTTCTTTTCTCACACAGCTAAAAGCTTCCTGTATTAACAAAGTTAATGTGAACAAATAGGAACACTTAGGGTAGTTGGTCAATTGTTTTCTTCTAGATATCTATGGTTTTAGGCTCCTACTTAAGTGTTATTCTTGGAGTTCTGGATACCATAATTTGGGTACCATTTTGGCTGAAGCAGGGTGTGATATTTCTGTCCATTTAAATACGTTAGATTTCTTTAGTTGCTTAAGTTTTTCTGACCCTTCCTGTTACTAAGCACTACTCAATGGCAGTGATACCTTGAGGTATGATGTCTAGGTCGGCAGACAAGAGTCAACTAAACTGACTTATTTTTTTAAGGATTATTTATTTAATTTTATTAATTTATTATTGTCATGATAATTATAAGGGTTTTAAATTTGCTGTAGGGCACTTGTATTCACCAGAGTGAGACAGAGAGAGAGGGAAAATGAGAAAGCAAGCCACTGGGTCCAAAACTTGAACTGCAGTTGGCCATGTGGAAATCCAGCATGTTAACCACCATGTCACTTACTGGCCCCTAAACCCTAAACTGACTTTCTGAAACTGAACTCCAGTTAAACTTTTATCTAAGATCCAATATTTAAAATACAAGGTTAAGGATGTTGAACTTCCACATGGTTGACTGTGGTTCAAGTCCTGGACATGGTGGCTTGCTTTCTCACTTTCCCTCTCTCTCTCACTCTGTCCCTCTCTGGTCAAATTAAAATAAATAAGTAAATAAATAAACCTAACTAAAATAATTCTTAAATAAACAAACATGAGGGACCAACAGCATAATGGCTATGTCGCTGGACTCCCATGTAGTCAACTGTGGTTCAAGTCCCAGACCTGGGCGCGTGTGCGTGCATGCCCGAGATCCCGAGAGGAGAATGGAAGAGAAGGGATTGTGTTGCGGCCATCCCCCCTGGGGGATGATTTCTCCCTTTCTGTCTCTTTGTCTTTCCAGTGAGCGCACGTGCCCTATAACAAAAACCTCTTAAAACAAACACACACACACACACACACACACACACACACACACACGCACAAACATCATCAACAACAAAAAACGTGATCCATGTATGTATTTGAAAGAGTTAGGTACTTTTACTATATATGTAGAAACAGCCATTTCCTGCCTAACCCTTTCCCATACCAAATTCCTTATATAAAAAATAAAAATACAAATTCAAACTAAAAAGCTACTTTTAGGTTTCTTTGCTGTTCTTGAGAGTACTAAAGGTTATGCTTACAACACTTTTTTAAAAATATAGAAATCTTAAACTTATTTTGATTTCAGCCTCCCCACCTTTGCTACCCAGTTAGTTATCACCATTCTCAGATCCTTAGTTAATCACCTCTGAGTTTCAAACACACAGACCTCTAATTCTCCATTTCTCATTTGATATGATCAGTGTATTAATATTGTCATTCTCTTCATCAACTCTTTTATCATCACGTTTCTCCTATATCTGTCAGTTTTCTCAAAGTTGGGAACATTCATGTTCTGGTTTATTACAATACTTAAGTGCCATTTATTTTGATATTTTGCTTATTCACTACTTTTTTTTTTTTTTTTTGAGAGATTCTTCCTATAAGGCACATGGCGCTGGCTGGAGAGACAGAGAGACAGAAAATGAGAAATCACCCCCAGGAAGAATGTCCAAGCCACAATCCCTTCCCATTCTCTTCTCAGGATTTTGGGCATGCACACACATGTGCCTAGCATGAATTTTAAGCTGCTGAATCCGGAACTTGAACCATGGTCAACTACATGGAAATCCAGCGACATAAGCATTAAGCCATCTGCTGGTCTCCTCCCATCCACTACATTTTTGCCTATTAAAAAACAAACCCTGAGGGGTCAGCAGGTGGCACACTGGTTGAGGCAGGCTGGACTCTCCCTTGATTAACCATGGTTCCAGCCTCGGACCCATTAGTAAAAACTACAAATGAAGAGTAACACCAATATTCAACTGATACTTGAAAAGGAAATTAAAATGTCGTAATTTTCCCTAAAATTATTACTTATGAAGTCTTGTTGAGGTTATATTTTTAAGTAAGTACTCTGTTATTACAAAGGCAATACAAAAGTAAAGCTGGAAGAGGCCTAGACTCAATCAACTAGCTTTATAATTGGATAAATGGAGGCAGATAGTTTAAATATTCCCTGTAGGTATGAGGAGATACAGTGTTACTATTATTCTCAGAGAATATGTGCCAAAACCTCTGGAGTATGTCTGAAATGACAGCTAGATAGATGCTTTTCTATTTATGATGGGTTTACATCCCTATGAACCCATGGTAAATAAAAATAACAAAATCGTAAATTGAGCTACTGTAAGTCAGAGTCATTTGCGTATACTTTGTTCTTTCATATACATATGTTCCTATAGTAAAGACTAATTTACAAATTAGTCACAGTTAGAGATTAACAACAGAAATAGAGCGATTGTAATACTATACTGTATACAAGTTATGTGAATGTGGTCTCTGTCTCAAAATACTTTTTTGTACAGTTCTCTCCTATTTTTGGACCTCAGCTCACTGTGGTGGGTAACTGAAACCAAGGACAGGGAGACAGCTGATAAGGGGGATTAATGTAGGTCAACAACTACTTAAACTAATTACTGGAAGACTTGGCAGGTATGTAGCAACTTTTTATTATGTTGTGGCTTTATTTTCATTTTGTTTAAAGTATTTAAAAATTCTTTGTAATTTTCTCTATGACTCATCGTTGTTGGAAATGTTTTTACATTTCTAAACATTTGAAAATTTTGCAGATACCTTCCCTTCATTGTTTAGTGATTTAATTCCATTGTGATCAGAGAATACATTTTGCGGGATTTCATTTCTTTTCAGTATAGAAACCTTTCTCTAGGGACCAGCAATTAGCGTAATGGCTACGTTGCTGGACTCCCATGTAGTCGATCGCGGTTTGTGTCCGGATCCGGTGGCTTAAAACTCACACCAGGGGCGTGTGCGTGCGTGCCCAAGATCCCGAGAGAATGGAGGAGAAGGGATTGCGGCGTGGCCATACCCTCTGGGGAGTGATTTCTCGCTTTCTGTCTTTCTATCTCTGTCTGTCTGTCTGTCTGTCTGTCTGGCGAGCACATGCGCCTTATAGCAAATACCTCTCCAAAAAAAAAAAAAAAAAAAAAAGAAAGAAAGAAAAAAACCTTTCTATAGTGTATAGTATATAGTCTGCTTTTGGTGAGAGTTGTGTGCCCTCAAAAAGAGCCTTTATTTTTTTTCCTGCTCTTGTTGGAAGTCACCTACTAGAGGTATAGCAGAACTTTATGGGAAATTGTAGACATGCCGTGAAACTTCTGGGGGTGTCCCACTTACCAGTTAGGAAGGAAAAAAAACACAACCAGAGGAACAACCCATTTCTTCTGCAGTGCACGCTCCCTCTAGTGGCAAAGTTTAGTATCTTTCCAGGTGGAAAGGAAGTCATGATTTAACTCCAGTAGGACAAACAAGGCATTGAAAAGAGGTGGATTTGGCGACGATAAGCAGTATGTCGATAACAGGCATTCCTAAAACAGTGTTATTTACATAACACTTGCTAACACTTATTAAGACATATCTCATTTTCTGTATTTTATCATAAGCTAGTAAAGGGATCATGCCATCAGTTAACAAGAGAATTAGTGATTAAAATCTTTGGGATAATTTAGTTCTTACTGACTTCTTTCGTTTCCTAATCTTAAGAAAAAAGAAATTAAGAGTACTCATTTGTCTCCAATTTATAATGTAAAAAAGATTCCAATGACTTGGTAATTTCCCAGGACTCTGTTCTTTAGGAATACAATTAATGTTTGGTATCATCACTTAAAAATAATCCATTGGAAAGCCACAACATAATTGGAATCACATGTTCCCTATAATTTTGATTTCAACTTTTAAATATATATTTTTTTTAAATGGGGCTTGAAGGTAAAGAGAGAAATCATCCCCAGGGTGGATGGCCATGATGCAATCCCTTCTCCTCCATTCTCTTACTGGGGTTTTCAAGCCACCAGGTCCAAAACTTGAGCCACAGTCGTTCATGGGAGAATACAGCAGCTTAACCACCACACCACCTACTGGCTCCCAAAATAAGGTGTCTTGAAGACAAATAAAAGAGGACCATGGCCTTGTGGTTGGGGCAGGCACATCTCACAGGGCTAACAGTGTGGTTCAATTTCCAGACCCAGTGACTTTGGAAACACACCAGGCACATGTGAGGGCCCCAAATCCCAAAGGACAGGAGGAGTAGAAGCGATTGCAATTTGACCATTCTCCATGGGAAGTGTTTTCTCCTCTTCCTCTCTTGCTGTCTCTCTGTCTTCTCTGGGGAGCACATGTGACCTCTAGCAAAATAAAATAAAACAAAACAAGCTTATCAGATGCTATGTACTTATAATTATTTAATTTTTTTTCCAGTGGAATTAACAATATCTAGAGTTCCTTTAATGTAACTGTGTTTTAAAAGTTATATATTATAGTTAAACAAGTTACAAAAAAATTACAATAAGACTAGAAGATCTACTGTTGGAATAAAATATGAAGTTAGAAGTTTGAAAATTATAGGTAAATGTACCCAAGAACTATAATGTGTTCAGTGCAGTATATTTTGTCATTTGTCCTGGTAAGTTAGTTTATAATTCCAAGTACCTCAATTAGTATAAAAAATAAGTAAAATTAATAGATAATGCTAAAAGCACTCATAATACCTTTGTTGAAACCATGTTTATGTGAGTGACTTCAGGTACATATTCATTCTTCCAAATAGGATGTGAATGGTATGGTCAACAGGAACATTTAAGACACCTAATCCCAATTTATTTTCCTATTAAAAATGTTACTTTTAGTAAACTAGATACAATTAAGTTGTAAAACTATTGGGTTGTCTGAAAAGTCATGATGCATCTTTGCATAGGAAAACACAGAAAAATATGCCATGACTTTTTTGACAACCTAATACGATAGTTGCTTAGAGTTTTGTCAAAGGATAAATTGTGAATTGTTTGTGTAAAGATAAGAGTTGGGGCGTCAGCAGGTGGCATAGTGGTTAAGACTCTGGACTCCCACATGCCTGACCACAGTGGACGTCCTGGACCCGGCAGCTTGAACCTCATGCCAGGTGTGTGTGTGTGTGTGTGTGTGTGTGTGTGTGTGTATGCGCGCACGCACCGCAAATCCCAAGAGGAGAATGGAGGAGAAGGAGTTACTCTGTGGCCATCCTCCCTTGGAAATGATTTCTTGCTTTCTGTCTCTCTGTCTCTCCAGTGAGTGCACATACCCTATAGCAAAAATCTTCCTCAAAAAGAAAAGGAATAAAGAAAGAAATAAAAGCACAGAAAGGAGAGGATATTTGTTAAAGATGAGAGGTGCCATTGGAAGGAAATAAGAATGAGGTATAGAAGTGTTATACTTCAACTTCTGTTAGCTTAAAAACTAGGGAGGAATAGGACCCCAGGCAAATTCTTGCCAGGCAGAAATGCCCCCACCCCCATCACCACCTTCCAGCCAGCCGGGATGGTGAGCACTTTCATGGCATGTCTACCAGAAATAACAGCTTTACTGAATACCACCTTGCAAAATACACATTTTCTCATCTCAGAGAAAGAAACGTCAATTATGAGAATATGTACTATTTATATGCTGAAAGTAGAGTCCAATACATGGTTCACAGAACTTCGCAGATAATGGTGACTTTGTAATCTATCATAATTTTTTTTTTTGAAGAGGTTTTTTTTGCTATAGGGCGTGTGCGCTCGCCGGACAGACAGAGAGAGACATAGAGACTGAAAGTGAGAAATCATCCCCCGGGGAGATGGTCACGCCGCAATCCCTTCTCCTCCATTCTCCTCTCGGGATCTTGGGCACGCATGCACACGCGCCCGGCGTGAGTTTTAAGCCACCAGGTCCGGAACGTGAACCACGGTCGACTACGTGGGAGTCCAGCGACATAGCAATTACACTAACTGCTGGTTCCCTCTATCATAATTTGAAAGACCTAATTCTGAAGACAAAATTTGAAAGACTGTGACTTCCCAAGTGGTTTTCTTATAACACGATGTTAATTTTTTAAAACCTTAGTTATTTTCGGAAATTCTTTTTTAAGTTGTGAAGATGATTTTTAAAAATAAAATGTAGTTTGTCGTTTCTACATTTTCCCCTATTTCCAGCCTAGTTTGCGTCTTTATGTTCTGCTATGAGCTTTCACTTCATTTTTACTTCATTATAGCAATGTTAAAAAATGCTTAACCTATTTTTGATGTGTACTAATTTTTAAAAATCAACTAATATAAAATTAATAAAATAATAGATGATCAGAGATAAGAATGCAACTTCCAGAAAGGCTAAACATACTTCTGAAGGACACCTAAAAATCACTGTTCTGTGATGTATAATAGTTCAAGAGGCATGGTGATCAGTGTGTGTGCTCCAGCTTTTAGAAAATTTTTCTGTCAACTTCAAATTTGAGCTTTCAGATTTTAAAAGGAAAGAAATAGAATAAAATTAGAGGCCAGATGTATAAGATTATACCATGTATTGAAAAACATATTCTATATTTATTTTTTAATTATTTAATTTTATATTATTATTTGTTTAATTTGACTAGAGAGACAGAGAGAATGAAAGGCAAAGAGAAAAAAAAGCAAACTGCCAGGTCTGGGACTCGACCTGTTGCCGGTTATGTGGGAGTCCAGTGCCTTAACCACTATGCCACCTGCCAGCCCCAGAAAAATATATTCCGTAAATTATCAGTGTTTGTAACATTTTTAACTTAGAAAGTTTATTATCAAAAACAATAACCAAATCGTTTCCAATTTTGACCTTCCTCTTTCTCTCCCTTTCTCTTGCATTTCTTTCACTGTCCTTTCATTCCAGAGTAACAGTCCTAAAGACCTGGGCGAGGGGAAGCAGTGTAGGGAGTAGGAGGTGAAGGATTCCAGAGAAAAATGGAGTGTTTAAAACCAAAGAATGAAGAGGGTTGGTTGTGTGGCAGGGATGCTTGGTGTGAGGGTGCTCAGCCAGTGGTATCAGAGGACAGGGCAAAGAGCATCTTCACAGGAAGTCAACCCCATGTGAAAATCAGACCCCAGGGTCAAGGGGGGAATGCATGAAGTGCGACAGGCAACAGGGCACAGAAGTCTGAGTGGGTCGAGGAGGGTGTCCATGCACAAGGTGACCCAGTGGAGAGTGTCAGAACCAGAATAGTGCGGTGAATGGCATCTTCGCTGGGAGTGGGAGTGGGAGGTGGGGCTTGGGTGTGGGCAGCAAGACCCAGAGCATCAGAACCACAGCAGTAAGGAAAGCAATGTGTCTGGCTGTGAGGGGTGGCCAGCCATGTGGAAACCAGAGGCAGAGAAGCCTATTTCCCTGCTAAGGTAGCCTGTGAGGGGTGGCAAATACGCAATGAATCTTAGCCCATTGGGATTTAAAACTGTAGAGTGAATGAGTGAAAAAATAAAATTTGCATTTTAAGATGAAATGCTTGCTCTTTATGGTTCTGGTACAAAGTTGCCCTTCTTGCAATATTAATAGCTGTTTTCAGTTCATTGGCTTTAATGACGCTCCATGTTTTACAATGCTCGTAACTCAGAATGTGTCAATGAGAGAGCGAGGAGAGAATACTTAGAATAGTTATCCTAGTCAACTTGGTTTCCTAGAAAAACAGTGGCCAGCATTTCCACCAGTAAAATCTGGGATAGTCTCATCAGATCTAAACATGTTTAAAAGTTCTGGAATGTTCCAGAAAGTTCTTCCTGCTTTCCCTAGTGAGGCACAATTGGCATTTAACAGAGCATGTGAGAATGTACTTAACCTAACCCTTGGGGGAGCTCCCTAAAGCCATTCATGGTTTGCAAATCCCCTACACCTCCCCCACGTTCTATACCTTGAATGTGAAAATTCAAATATCCCATAGAGGTTTCTGGAGAGACGTTCATCTCTCATTAAATGACTCAACAGCATCTCGTGCTCTCCCAAACTCCCCTGAAGAGCATAGATTCTGATCGGAAATCTCTTGTCATAGAAAACTCAAACTGGTCACCTTTCAAATTTCAGTTAGTTAGAAAGATGGTCTTTTTTTGCCTTAGAACATAACTGTCTTCTTATCTCGTTGGTCCATTGGGATTCATTCTATGTCTGAGGATCACAAAAAAGTAACCTGCCTTCCCCATGATAAATATTCAAATACTTAAAGTAGCACAGTCAGCCCTGTGCGCCCCACGTCTTCGCTGCAGTTCCTTCCATATCACGTTAAATTAAATGGTTTTCTAAAGCAGGTTATCTCATCTCCCTGATTGTAATTTGTCTTAATATATTCCTATTTTCAACGTTCCTCTTATACGTGTATATCCAGAAATGAACATGACAGCCAAATCATTTCATCTCCACAATTTTGGTAAGGATGTAAACAATTTAGTACTTCTGTGTATGAAAATTATCTAGGTACTATCTTTAAAATTGTTCTGTAACTCTGAGGTTGTTCTAAATATAAAATCTAATTAAATATTGCAGAAATTGACTTTAAAATAAGATTTTGCTGCTGAACTGTATCATTGATTGATCTTTGGTCTTTACATAAATAGATGATGACCTTTGAAAAACAGAAAAAATCTGTCATGACTTTTGACAACCCAATACTTCAACAAATTTAAAATGTATATGCTCATATACAAATATGATTCTCTTAATTTTTTATAGAAGTCAGAAGTCCTATTATAACTTATTGTGTAAGTTGAAGTAAGTCACTTCATTTCAGAAGACCCATTTCATGGCCCAGAATGTGATAGATCCAGATTAGATAGTCCCTAATTTTTAAAATAATTATTTATTTAATTCCATTTGTTATTATTGTTGTCTTTTAAATTTTACCAGAGAGGGAGAAAGGGAAAGTGAGAAAGCAAGCCTCCAGGTCCAGGACTGAAACTGCAGTCTACCATGTGGAAGTCCAGCACCCCAACCACTATGCTACCTGTTGTCTCTGATATTCTCTAACTTTTACATATTTATTTAAATTCAAATGCAACACTTCTTTTTTTTTTTTTGCACATCATTTTAAGTACAATTTAGACATCATACTTAGCAATAAACTTTTCAGACAGTTTCTGTAATATTCCATGAGGTGGTGCTATATCACTATAAAAAAAGTTAGTATTTCCAATTCACAAAGCCCAGCTTTAAGTAGTCAATCCTATTTGTTAGGTTTCATTTATCCTTTCAAAACTGTTAAGGAAAAACATAATTTAACAATCTTATTAATAAGGGGATTAATTTATGCTAAAATCCATTACTTACATTAAATTTTAGCAAACTTTTTATTGAGAAAGAGATTTTTGCTATAGGGTATGTGCACTTGCTAGAGAGACAGAGGGAGATAGAGAGACAGAATGTGAAAAATCACCCCCTAGAGGGATGACCACGCCACAATCTTTTCTCTACTCTACTCTTGGGATTTTAGGCACATACATACACATGTGATCAGCACTGAGTTTCAAGTCACTGGGTCCAAGACTTGAACCATGGTTGGCCATACAGTAGTCAAATACACTACACCAACTGCTACCCTAGCAAACTTTCTTAAAGGGCCAGGTAGTGGCTATATTAGAATTCATGGACCATATGGAAATCTCTATTGTGACTACTCAGACTTGCTATTGTAAATCCAAAACAACTACAGACAATACATAAATAAAAGTTGTGGCTGTGTATAAATAAACTTGATTTACAAAAATAGGTGACTGGCCAATGATTTTTAATCTGATGACCCTATGTATAAATCATGCATAAAACTGAGCCACTGCATTAGCAGTGATGCTGTTTACTGAGCCAAGATTCTTACTTGAAATAGGCTTACATCAACCCTTTATGAGCGTGCTTAGTGGCGTTCATGCCTCCTCACGATCCTTTTCCTTTGGGTGTAGCAGGGCCTAGACCATCTTTTTAACCCACAGAATATGGCAAAGGTGATAGATGTCACATCTGTGATTCATTTTTGTTTTGTAAAACTTCGTCTTGCCAGCAGACTTGCTGGAAATTCTCCTCACTAGCATGATGAGCAAGAGCGCATGTTAAGAAAGTCCATGATGAGTAAATGGCCGTGTTGAGAAAGTCTGCACAGAGCTGAGGTCACTTCCAGAAGTCATCAGCAAGCACCTGCAGTCCTCAGTTCTGTGGCCAGGCACCTTTCAGTAACTTCTCTTTTATATGTGCCATTCACATTTATGTTAGAATTAAAAGAAAGGGAAAAGAATCATTTGTAGCTTCTCTACTCCAGGGAAAACTGCTATTTAATTTTTGGTGTAGTTCATTCAAACTTTTATGCATGTGTAGAATTTTGTTAGATTGTTTAACATAGTCGGGATCATTGAGCAAAATCAGTATTGTTTCCTGGAATGTGCAAGTCCTTATTAAATGTACTTGGCTTTTTACTCACTTATTTTAGGTATGTAGATCCATGGCTGAAGTGGCATTGGTTACTATGGATATATGTTAAAAACAAAAGAAAACAGAAGTCCACTTATTTTTCCCTTTTTTGGAGAGATTTTTGTTATAGGACATGTGCACTTGCTTGAGAGACTGAGAAAGACACAGAGAGTGAGAAATCACCCCCACCGGGAGGATGACCACGCCACAGTTCCTTCTCCTCCATTTTCTCTTTGGATGTTAGGCACACGTGTATATGCACTCTCCATGAGTTTCAAACCACTGGCTCTGGGACTCAATCTGTAGTCAATCATATGGGAATTCAACTCCTTTACCACCACTCCATCTGCTGGCCCCTCACTTTTTTTTTTTTCTTTCTGCCTGTGATAGTTCTATTAACTTGCAAATATTCAGTTTTCTCAGTATTTGCCTAAATATCATGATCACTAGAAATATTTATTAGTAATCATGATACTAGCCAAGATATAAATATGATTCAGCCAGAATTCATTCAGGAAAACAGAAAAAAAAAAAACCAAAAACTTCAGTTATGACAAGCATGAAGAGATTTAGTACAGAATTTCATTTTTCATGGTAATAGGGAAGGTTAAAGAAGTAAATGAATGGTGGTGAAGGCAAGAATATTTTGGGGAATTATGAGGTCCATGCAGTAGTTGTCACCACCTCTCAGGTCTGCCCTCTTTTACCTCGTGTTTCAGAGGCAAAATGTTGCTGCCACCAAAGTGGCAGAAACTACTGCCAGGGTCACGAAGCTCTGAAGAACCAGAGGCAGAAAGTGTCAAGATGTTTTCTGCAAAATGCATGCCTGTCAAACCCATTTCCTTGTTTCTGTCTCTGGTATTGGCCTCTTATTTCCAGAGCATAATGTTTCCAGAAAGTAGCTAACAAGGGAGCCTGGAAAACTTGGCTCCTGGGCTTCCAGCCATTGCAATACACAGTACTAGACAGAAATAGACCAAAATTGTGCTTAGTATCTTGAAACAACACCCTACACACAGAGCACAGATTATTTATTTATTTATTGAGAACTTGCATAAAATAAATATGTGATGGTTTATAGTTATAAAAATAGAAGGTTTTCATCTTTTGTAAGATAATTGTTTTGAAATACTTGTTTATATCTCTGACCCACCTGTAAAATTCATTTAGTGTGACTGGCTTTTGCATTACTTTGGAGAAATTATAAGGCAAAAGAACAAAACCAGAGAAAAAGAGTTGTTTTGTTTTGTTTTTTTTCTTTTTTAGGATTAAAGGTTTTGAAGCCTGTACTCTTAGGAGAGTATTCCTAAGATTGCACAATTCCTCTGATTACTCAAATTTAACTCCAAAAAATTGGAAAAAATGTATAATCCATCAGATGACCAGAAACAACTGCAGAGGCACAAGAAATATGAGAAGCCAAGAAAATAACTCTCCTCTAACAGAAAAAAAATAACTCTTCTTCCTACACAAAGTATACAGGAGAACTCATGGAAATGTCAGATAAAGAATTTAAAATATTAATACTGACAAAACTGACAGAGATGCAAGAGAATAGAGACAACAAACTTCAGAAGATGCAAGAGAAAAGAGACACTTAGTTCCACAAGGTGAGGAAGTTCTTGCACTATCTGTAAAAGGATATATACATCATACAAACAAAATTGTTAGAGATGAAGGCTATAATATAGAAAATCAAAACTTCTGTTGAAATGATCAAAACAAGATTAGATCATGTGAAAGAGCGAATCTCAGATATGGAAGATAGAACCTCTCACCTAGAAAAATTCACCGAAAAGACTGAGAAAATAACACTGAAAAATGAGAATAACAAAAAAGCAATACTAGATACCATTAAACACCCAAACATCTGGATCATCAGTATCCCAGAAGGTGAAGAAAACAATAAGGGCACTGACAATCTCTTCCATGAAATACCTCATGGAAAAAAACTTTTCAAATCTAGAGAGGCACTCAAATATCCAGACCCAAGAAATACAAAGGACCCCACATGGAACTGACCCAAAAAGATCTTCCCTGAGGCACGTCATAGCCAGATAGACCAAAATCACAGACAAAGACAAGATACTAAAATTGGCAAGAGATAAACATCAAGTTAATTTCAAAAAATATCTCATAAGGCTAACGTTGGGCCTCTCATTAGAAACAATGCAAGCAAGGAAAGAATAGGAAAATATATTCGAAGTGTTAAATGAAAAAGAATTTCAACAAAGAATACTATACCCAGCAAGATGATCTTTCATACGGGGAAAAAAAAAAAAAAGACAAAAAACATTCTCAGATAAACAAAACCTGAATTTACCAACACCAGATCAGTTCTCCAAGAAATGCTGAAGGGAGTGCTTTATCAGGAAAACTAAAGTCGGACACACAGAAATAAGAGTACAATAAACAACCAAAAGAATGGCCAGCCTAATGGTGGGGACAAGTCTGAAGTTGAATGTTAACTTCCAGAGTTAAAAGATCAGACCACAGTAACACTGCAAATTCAATAGAAGAGAGAAGAATTATATAAGTCTGAACTAGTGAAATATATATTTTTTTACTTTAAAATAAAACATTACTGATTATCTTTGATGTTTTGATTTCTGTATTTAAATAATTTTTGTCTTCTCTTGAACTGTTGACAGGTTCATCAATCTACTATTTGAACTGAATTTTAACCTTTTTCCTGGCTTTAAGTTTTAAGCAAATTTCTCTTAAAATAATTTGATTTCGATTTATTAAAGCTAAATCTTTTCAAATTAAAAAATGCATTAAAAATAACTATTAATATCTATTTAATGACTGTAGTAAGCTATATAGCCCCAGCAAGGTGCTACTTTATAGTAAGTTCACTTTACTCACTGAGGTTTTTGCCTAAAGTCAGACATGCCTTCATAAATATGTATATATCAGCTGTACTTGCTACTGAAAGTCTTCAAATTAGTTAAGATCTTTAGTGAATCAATGAAATGCAAAAAAATGGATAGAAAACTACTGTACATGCCAGAGACAGTGTGGGAGAAAGAGGGGGGAGCTGGCAGAGGGTGAGAGGTAGGGAATCAACAGGGAGAAAAAAAGGCAAACTATAAAAGAAACAAATAGGAAATTATTTGTGGATGATAACATGTGTGGTAATATCCTTGATTGAGCCAAAATACAACGTATACTGGATGGAAAAATCTCATTGTGTATACTGTATTGATGTACAGTGAATTACTGTAAATAAATTAATTAACTTAAAAAAATTCAGAGCCCAAGTCCCTAACCCAGATCTGGCTCTTATTGTTTTGCCTTGATGAAAATATTATCAAATCATTTAAATGCTGTCTATCTGGCATCTTTGTTTTGACAAGAACAAGAAACAGGAAAAAAGGACAAAGCAGGAAAAAGGGAAGGAGAGAATGAAGAAAGAAAGGAAAGGGGAGAAAACCAGCACACTATGCCATTTAGTTCAAAATGTGTTGCCTTCTTCAAAAAAAGGAGAAGTTCTGGAATTGGCAACACAAGTATAAATTTTGATGCATCTTCAGGTGAGGGATCTGGTACTCTAATTTTCAGGCTGAGCTGAGAGGAAGAAAAAGCAAAAGGTGTAAAAGCCTAAAGAATCCCACAGTCAATTTGCTTCTCTAAGATGCACCCTATTAGCCTCATATCTTCTGACCACACAGTACAGAGTATCATTTTCTGGGACTCTGAAAGTTGTGTCTTGGAATTATTAGCTCCTACTAATGATGCTGTTGCTGTGTAGGTTGTGGTGATGCCCCATCTCTAACCATTTTAAAGGTAAGTGTGGTGGTTGTTGGGTGGTCTATTGTATCTCACAAGTTTAGCCCTCAATATGATTCCAAGAGCACTTCTAGTGGTTCAGAAAACTGGGAATTATAATTACTGTTAGGAAATTGTAATGTAAGTGAGGGCAGATGATTTGGAAGTAGAGAATCATGTAAGACCTACTACTAACAGAACTTCCAAAAAGAGGAAGTAAGCAGTGCAGGGGGTGATGAGTATCATAGAGTAAACCAACCAAGTGAAAATGTTGCCACTGGCTGAGTTAGAGGAAAGAAGTATTAGTATTCACTCCTCCCTCTTAACTATGAACTAGTTCTCTCTCCTTTTTCACATATACTCATTCAACCACCTGAACTCTAATGTTTCTGTTAAAAAAAAAATGAAGATATCTCATGGTGCTCTGAGACCCCCGGTTCTGCTAATTCAATGGTGACTTAAACTCCTATAGAGATATGAATAGGATGGAAGTTTTCCCAATCCCTCTGTGGTTGAGTTACCCAAAAGCCATTTCTTCATTCTGCCTTTCTCTGCTCTCTTTTCTGCATCTTTTCTTCCCTCTCTCTGAGTCGCTGACTCTTAGGTCATCTCTACCACCAACCCAAGACACTCTCAGCTTGTTGAAAGGAATCCAGTTCCTAAAGGGCTCACCTGAAGTTTCTGTAGGAATTTAGAAGTGAAAATACAGATCTTTTCACTTATGTTTTAATTTCTTATTGAAAAAGTTGCAGTGAGATGCACAAGAAGGGTTGCACATAGAACATAGACACTTATTTTCTGGAGTTTAACTATTTTCAGCAGTTATACTTGAGGAAAAGGCAATGTTGAATTAAAGGAGATAAAATACTGAACCACTGCAAATATTTTTCTCACATCTTTGGCATGACAATTTGAGGAGGTATTTTCTAATTTGAACTACAATAGTCTATCCAGCAAAAATATGTGGATTTTTTTTCTTGGAAAAGTACCAAGAAGATAACCTTTATCTTAAAAAGTCAGCTATATGTATTATAGTTCTTTGTGGTTACTGGAATTCCATCATGTATCTTTGGTAGTATTTCAGCAACCACAATTCTTTTGAGGTTAAAAGTTAAAACATTGCAGGACCAGCAGATGGCTTAGTGTTTACATCGCTGGACTCCCACATAGTCAACTATGGTTTAAGTCCTGGACCTGGTGGCTTAAAACTCATGCTGGGCATGTGTGCTTGTATGCCCAGAATCCTGAGAAGAGAGTGGAGAAGGGATTGTGGTGTGGCCATCCCTTCTGAGGGGTGATTTCTCGTTTTCTGTCTCTCTGGCAAGCATATGTGCCCTAAAGCAAAAATTTGGAAAAACAAAAACAAAAACAAAACTAAAGTTAAAACATTGCATAATCCTTGTTTTATAGATGATACACATTATGATGAAAGTCTCATCCATACTCCTGTGCCTCTCTGATTTTCATATTTACCAGCTATTACTCTCAGAATCAGTGAGAAATGTGTTTGGTTTGGATTTTCTCAGAGGTTATGAAAGATTTATAAAAAAAGTATTCATGTTTTTAAACCAATCCATATAGTTAAAGATAATACTTATTCATTTGTGCAGTGGTTCCTAGACATTATCAATATTATCTAAGTAATTAGTACATTTTTTTAGAGAGATTTTTGCTGTAGGGTGCAGGTGCTCAACAGAGAGACAGAGAGACAGAAAGCAAGAAATTAGCCCCCCCCACCCCAGAAAGGATAACTACACAACAATCCCTTCTCCTCCATTATCCTCTGGGTATCTTGGGCATGCACACACACGTGCCTGGCATGAGATTTAAGCCACAAGGTTCCGGGAGTTGAACTGTGGCCGACTACATGGGAGTCAGTGATATAATCATTATGCAATCTCATTGCTGGTCCCTTAGTACATGTATTTTAAAGTTTTTGTTTGCTGCTGCTTCTTCTTCTTCTTCTTCTTCTTCTTCTTCTTCTTCTTCTTCTTCTTCTTTTTAATTCTTTGGTCAACCTAAACCATATATTGTAGGGTGAAAAATAAATATTTTAGAAGAGACCAAATTCTAGGCAGGGACAGCTAAGAAAATTGAGATTTATCTCCCAGTCTGTAGAGCTGTGAGCTCTTTATAGTTCTATGTGACAGAGTAGAAGAAAACCAATGAATCATTGTAGAGGAATGGCTGTTGTAATATTGGAATACTTTGGCTCAGACTTTCTATGTTGACAAATTTCCTTTTCTGCAGAAAACTGCTTTATAATAAGCTTCTATCTAAGGGAAATGCTGTCATATGATTAAATACTCTCCTTCATTAAACTGTGTGTAATAATAGCAAGTGACACTTTGTTTCTCATTAACTACATAAACTAGCTAGCAAAAATGAGGTGTGTGTGTGTGTGTGTGTGTGTGTGTGTGTGTGTGTTCTGAGTCTTTTATTTTTCTATGCTCATAGACAAGGAAATTTTGAAAGTTGCCAGAACTGTCTATCGTAGGCAATGTGATTTGAAATGTCACAATGTCACTCTGTGAAAAATGACTGTGCATAGATGGATCATTCATTAGAAGATAGAGAATTTTTTAGAAGAAGTAGCATTTATTCAAAATGAGTCACTAGACTAGTTTGCTTCAAAGAACCCAGAAGAGCAAAGTATAATTCCTTTCAGAATTATTTGGATGTGAAACGATAAAATTTATCTCACATATGATGTTTATATAAAGACAATAAGTGACCAAACAAGTCAATCACCTAAATTAATCCTCCATCAGTTTTAAAACTGTTACAATGATCCAGAACGCATTTCTATGTGACTGTGTCCCCAAAAGTCCTAAAGTAACACAAATTAATACCAAAGAGACCATAGAAGCTCTCATGCTGGGAGTGTAAATTTTCAAGTTAATACTGACTTAGAAATGAAGACTTCCCCAGAGACTGATTGATTGATTTTTACTACAAGCCACTTGTGCATGCCAAAGAGAGACAGAAAAAAGGAAAGGTAGAAAGCATCTTCCTTCTGGGGTGTGGTAATACCACAATCCTTTTATCTCCATTTCTCCATCCTGTCTGGATTCTGGGCATGCATGCACACATGCTGAGCATGATTTTCAAGCTACTAGGATTAGGATTCAAACCACAGTGGGTCATGGAGAATCTGGTTCCACTTAACCACTAGACCATGAGGCAAATCCTTCCCAGATATTTAACTGATTTTATAATCACAACTTTAAGGTTGGCTCCATGGTCTAGTTGCTAAGGAAGCCAGGTTCCACATGGTCAATTGTGATTTGAATCCTGGCCACAGTGGCTTGAGGGATGCACTAAGCTCATGTGCATGAGTGTCCCAAATCCTGACAGAATGTAGAAATAGAGGAGATGGGGTAGCAGCACAACCATGGTTCATTGGAGGAGGCTTTCTTCCTCTTCTTTCTCTTTCTCTGGTGAGCACATATGCCTTCAGACAACAACAAAATAATTCATAACTTCAATATTTTCTTCTAGTTGTTCTTTATTTCTCTGAATACCACCATGACCGTCTATTCCCCTGCAGCCACAAGGAGGGAAAGAAAGGAATTCTTCCTCCAGAAGCTTACCATCTTTGTGATATATGGGTTTAAGTTCTAATAGTCTATGAGCTCCTACAAAATCAACTCTAATAACATGGTCATACTGGAAAAGAATTTTAAATACTTTATGTACATAGTCATTTAAGAACAGGAGTGGTGCCAAATGGTGGTGCAGCAGTAAACTGTGCTTTGCAATGTTGCACCAACATAGGAATCTCCCAGGTTCACATCCTGAAGCCTCCTGTTCATGCCAGGTGCATGTATCCATGAAAATACTTGGGGATGCCTGTTTGTCTCTCTGTCCCTCACTGAAGAAATAAATAAACATAAAAAGAATAAGAGCATGTACCCCCACTTTGTCTTCCTCTTTTGTAATGTTTCTTGCCAAAACCTTATCTAAGTGAGCTATGGCAATTTGAACCTAGCCAGGCTTCAAAGTGTGTGCTCTTAAATACCAGTGTATAGTGTGCCTTCCAGAAAAATGGGGAAAATCCTCAGACTTGTTCACTACTTGTCCACAAAAACCTCACCAGATCAACTGTGGATAGAACACCCCAGAATCTCTTCACAAATCTGGAGGTGGGTGATGCAAAGCACCTAGATACTTGCTCTACTTTCTCTTCTGAGTCCAACAATAAATACGTGATAAAAAACAAATTATCAAGAGGGGGATGGCCCTATCACTACATGAAATGTCAAACATCAATTGTTGGTATTTTCTATATCTTAATTGAAATAAAGTAGAAACGGGACCAGCAGTTGGTGTAATGGCTATGTCGCTGGAATCCCATGTAGTTGACTGAGGTTTGAGTCCCGGACCTGGTGGCTTAAACTCATGCTGGGTGCATGTGTGTGTGTGCTGAAGATCCCAAGAGAAGAATGTAAGAGAAGGAATTGTGGCGTAGCCATCCCCCCACCCCCCCGGGGGATGATTTCTCACTTTCTGTCACTCTGTCTCTCTCTGTCTTTCTGCTGAGCACACTCACCCTATAGTAAAAACCTCTTAAAAAAAAAAAAAAGAAAAAGAAAGAAAAGAAAAGAAATAAAGTAGTAAGGACAGAATTCTTTCTTCATTAAATTCAGTGGAAAGCTGAAAGATTCAAATTACTTCAGCTTCAAATCCATTTTGTTTTGTTTTGTTTTATTTTGTTTTTCTTTTCCTTTTCATAGATAATAGTGATGTACCAACCAATGGTGTGGTAGTTAAGGTGTCTGGATATCACATGACTGACTGTGCCATTTGAATTCAGGACCCTGGAGCTTGTGGAACATGGCCAGCACTTACAGATGTGTGACCAAAATCCTGAAAAGAGAATGGAGGCAAAAGATTGTGGTGTGGCCATTCTTCCTGCAAGGTGATTTCTCACTTTCCCATTCTTTCTTTTCTCTAACTCTGTTTCTCTCTAGTGAGCACATGTGCTCTATAGCAAAAACTATTAAAATATACAAAATAGTGAGAGAAATATCAGGACATATTGGGTCATTAGAAAAGGCATGTCATATTTTTGCATATAAAAACAGAAAAAATACATCATGACTCTTTCGACATCTCAATACTTGAGGAAGGCACACACTATGTTATGTATGTTTCATTGAAAATACAAAGCTCTACTTATTATGTAGATTGCATATTGTATGCAGAAACAAAATAGAAATAATAATTATTCCCATAGTCATTGAAATTGCAGGACTTATTTATCATAAGTTATGTGAATACCAAAACAATTGTGTTGTCTCTTGTTCCCATATATGAAATCAGCAAAAGATTCAAATAAATTGGGACTGTGTGACTTAATGCTATTTGGGATGCCAAGCTCTTAGTTGAGAAATATTGGTGAAATCAACTTATATCATTTTCCAGAAAACATAGCAGCGGCATGCTACACTGCACAGTTTATCAAAATTTAAGGAACATGATTTTTGCTATTATGCCAAGTTGTGTAGCAACAGACCACATACATTGATGGAGCTGTTACTTCCTGAAATGGGCCTTGTGAAAGAGAATAGAGCACGTGCTTAATACTGAGAGCTGGGTGAGACCCAAATGGTGTCATCTGAACAAAACATTAGTTATTTCCATGAATAATTAAGAGGCTCAGTGTAATGCATGTTGGTAGAGGTTTGTATATAAAATGTAGACACACTTGGTTTAAATTTATTCCCCAAATTCATGTGTTGAGATTTGACTGTGGTGGGATTAAGAGAGTGTAAACTTTATCAGACTATGGTGGTAAAAAGGTGGGAGCTTTGGAAGGATAGTAGAACTAAGATCACTGGGGTGGACCCCCATGACTGATTTCTAGTTTCAAAAGGGGAGGGAACGAGGCAGAGACATGAACATAGATGTCGCACTCCTGCACTCCGCATGTTGTAATACAGCCAGAAGCCCTCACCAGATGTGGCCCCTTTCCTTGGATCTCTAAACCATTAGCCAAATAAACCTCCACTTTTATAAGTTCCCCAGATTCAGATATTTTATATTAGTGACAGAACGTACTAGAATAAATAGCATTGTACATGGAAAAACACTAAGGATAAACAATAAATTAGCCTATCTTGCAATTAAAAATATGTAACATAATATATATAAATTGTAACTTTGTTTCCTTTTTTCCCAGTTTTTGCTATAGGGTATATGTGCTTGCCAAAGAAAGAGAGAGAGAGAAAGGAAGGAAAGTGAGAAGTTACCCACACGGGACATAGCCACACTGCAATCTCTTTCCACTCCATACTCCACTCAGGACTTTAGATGTATACGTACAGATGCCTTGTGTGATTTTCAAACTGCCCAGTCCAGGACTCAAACTGTAAAGTCATCCATGTGAGATCCAGTTTCTTAGACTCCATGCCACCTTCTGGCCCTGGTATTTCCTGATTATAAACTAATGGATAATAAGAATTCTTCATTCCCTTTTCCTTTTTCTTTACTACTTATCATAACTCTTGAATCAAAATTTAGAGCTAACTCAATTCACAAGTAAAGTTTAAATCAACTCTCATTGGTTCTAAATTAGTTTACCGTTTTGGTTTGGATGATGATTTGGCCCTAAAATTTCATGTTTTGTTATTTAAAATATAGTGTTTACATTTGATCTTAATCTACAATGGAGTTTCTCACAGGAAGTGAACAGAATTTCATACCAGTTCCAAGTAGAATGGTCGTGTATTCTGAATTAAATTATTTTAAGGGATATTAATTATTTGTCCCTTGAATTATACAAAATAAGATCAATTATGTTGGTGAAACTATAGAGGCAGTGAAATCTTGATGTCTCTTGAAGTTGGTACTATAATTTTAACTAGGTTAGCCAATGCTCTGGCTTAAGCTATTTTGTGTTCAGTGCTACTTGTAACTGAAAGCGTTCTAAATGATATTTTTGAAAAGAGAATAAACCCCGCACAGGAACAAGCAATTTTTTTTTGAAACAAGTTCTTATATTCCAAAGAAGATTTATGCATGTCGTTGCAGAAGGGTAATGAATAAAATACTTCTGATCCCTAATCCTGATGTGTTGTATAAAATATTAGAACTTAAGAAAATTACTAGAATTGTCTTGGTTTTAGCTTCTTCGGTTGAAAAAGGGGAAAAATGGACATTACGAAATACACTTCATAGCATTGTCTGTTTATTTACATGAAATAAGATAATCAGAAATAATCAGATAATTTTTGCCTACATGAAAGACATGGGAGGCGAACATAACTATAGCTCCTTAAGAATGAATTTCAAGGAACCAGCAGATGGCACAGCAGTTACATCACTGGACTCCCACGTGGTCAACTGTGGTTTGAGTCCTGGACCCAGTAGCTTAAAACTCACTCTGAGCACCTGTGCGTGCATACTCAAAATCCTGGGAGGAGAATAGAGCAGGGATTGTGGAATGGCCATCACCCCTGGAGGGTGATTTCTCTCTTCCCCTCTTACTGTCTGTCTCTGTCTCTCTCTCTGGTGAGTGCACATGACCTAAGGCAAAAACTTCTAAAAAAAAAAAAAAGAATGAACTTCAAGAAAGAGTTAGGAGTCTTTGGATTAGTGATCTTGAGGAAGGTCATACAATGCCTAGTAAGGAATGTATGTCAGTGAAATATTAGACATTATCTTACAACTTACACATGATCTTATTCACTAGTAACCTTATTCATCAGTGAAAATTTAGAGCAAGATAGCTCACTTATACTACCTTATTGTTGGGGAAATCTTGAACATTATCATAACTTAGAGATGCACATTATCAAATAAAGTAGCTAAAAATGTCATTGGCTACCAAATGGTTAGTAGAATAAAAGAAAGTTCCCTATAGTTTCCGGAAACACTACACCAACCTATATCATAATTGGTTGAAGCACTGAGACAGGGAGGGTTAAGGGAGGGCCTCATGGATTCAGGTAAAATGTGAAAATGCCTCACAGTCTTATTTACCAGTCCAAGTTTAGAGCAAGGCAGTTCACTTTTAGTATGATGGAAACAGGAGAAGGGCAGGGTTTGGAGAAGCAAGAGAGATGGTGGGTTTTTGAAAGAACAAAATGCTAGAGGAAGAGCTTTGATATAACTATGTAACCTTGGCCTGTTATCTAAATAGACGCGATATAAAAAGCAAGGGAAATCTAAGTTCTCCTGACTTTCAGGCTTGGAAGCCAGCACCCAGTCATGAAGATCCAGGGACATTATTCAAGATACACTGCCTTAAAGGAAGCAGAAAAAAAAATAAATGGCCATAATTCAGGCAACAAGAGAGAACATTTATTTTCCTAAGACAAGATGAAAGAGAGGTATGTGAGTACACAGAACAAATTAACAGATAAGATTCAATATGTTGCCTTTAAAAGGTTTATAAAATAAGGGGTGCAACTCTAAACCAAATAATACAATCTGAAAGGTGAATTTTAGGTTTCTCTACAGTTGTAGATATTTTTGGCTGAGGTTCTTAAAACATTCGGCAGAGGTGTGGGTTCTGTAAGAACAGTCTTAAAACACTAAGAAATATACTTTAAAAGGGCCTGGATTAGGTATGTTTCATACTCATTTGGGAGTCATTCATTTTGAAGTCAGAGAGATGGTATCTGAATCCTGCCTCAGTTCTTAAAGAATTACGTAGCTTGGATGAGGCCAGCAGGTGCTGTTGTGCTTCAGACTTTGGACTCCTACAGGGTTGACTCTTCTAGTCATGGATCTGGCAGCTTGAAAATCATGCTGGCACGTGTGTGTGGGTGCCCAGAGTCCTGAGAAGAGACTGGAGGAGAGAGGATTGCAGCGTGGCCATTCCTCCTGGGTGGGGTGATTTCTTGCTTTCTTTCTGTATGTCTGTCTAGCGAGCTTATGTGCCCTAGAGCAAAAAATCTCTCCCCCTCCAAAAAAAAAAAAAAAGAATTGTGTAGGTTTAGTCAGGTTCATTAAGATCACATTCTTCTCATCTGTGGTGTATGGGCTTGTGATACAATCTACTTTCTGGGAATGCTGTAAGAATTAAGTGAGCACATGCCTGTAAGAAGGCACTGTATTTCCTATTGTGATTATTGGCTGCTGATGTTGGCATAATCAGTGCTAGAGCAGTAAATAGATTGTTTCCCTCCAAACTAAACATTTAAAATTTAATTTAATTTAAATTAATCATTGAAAGGAATGTGTTAGCTTTGTACATGAAAATCAATTCCTGAAAATGCCCAAGAACTCATACTTGGTATTATCTATTAAGTATTCACCATTTTATGAAATAATCAGATAATGATAATAATCTCATAAGTGACTACTCCTTGTATACTCCGGAAAGAAAATGGCAAGAATTTTCAGAGAATAATTCACAGAACGTAGGAAACCTAGTTAGTCCTGAGCGCAGCATACTTCCTAACTAATTAGTTCTGAAGATGTATTTCATAGAAAATCTCTCAAAATTCTGTGATTATCTCCTCTCAGTGGAATGGAGAAAAGAGAAACAGTGGCAGCCTATAGGTGTGGAGAGTTCTTAGCTCTTAGTTCTTAGAATATTTCTATGATTACATACCCTTGGAGAAAAGTTAAAACTTGGTGCTGGATATGTTTAAAGCTAGCTATTGAATGTCTTTGTTTTAAATAAGGAGGCAGAGCTAGAAGAATCATATGGTTCCCATGTTATGTAAAGTGGTTGAGTCATTAGTTCTCCTTTGTGGGAGGAGGATAAGAAATGGGGGAGGGTGAGAGGGAGAGAATCAAGGGGTAAAATAAAGAATCAAGACATCTAAGAGACACAAAAATGGAAAATGATCTGTTGATGACAATATGTACGGTAATATCTTTGACTGTACTAATACGTAGTATCTTTATGATGGGAAAATTCATTCAGTATGTTGTAATGATACACAGTGACTGAATGTAAAAAAAATAAGAAAAGAAAAGAAAAAAAGAGAGAAAAGGAAGATTAGAAGGCAAACTCCCATTTTTGCTGTTGCATCTTCAAGGAAGAGGAGCATTCACAAGGCCTGTTTCTGATAGATATGACTGCAATGAGAAACATGCAAGAGAGTGGAGTGAGAACCCAGTACTGGCTGGGAATGTAGTACAAGCTTTTTTTATGCAGAATATAATTTGGGGCCAGACTAGACCTTTTTTGGTCCTCTTAAAAGGCATGTCTTAATTTAAGAAGGGTACAAAAACATCACAAATGTTTATAGCCATATTCATTTTGAAGGAGCTGCCCAGGCATCTAGTTCAGGGGGTAAAAATAGTGAGAGTATCAGGTGGCATGGTGGTTAAGGTCCTGGACTCCCCACATGACTAACCACAGATTGAGTCCCAGACCTAGCAGCTTGCTTTCTCACTTTCTCTCTCTCTTTCTGTTGAGTTCACATGCCCTATAGTAAAACTAAAATAATAATAATAAAATTAATTTAAAACTTTTTTTAAATAGTAGAAAGAACAATTGGTTTAGTCCTATGATTTGTTCATGAAATCTCCTGGGCGGTTTTTCATTATTTTCTTTTCCCTTTTAAAAGCGTCGGATGTTACTGCGACCAAGCAGAGGAGAAAATGACTTAAATAAGGTAGCCCAGAGATTATTTTGTGCAACTATTTCGTTCATCAAAGTTAGTGAATCAAAACCAAGAATTTTGTACCCTGTGGTTGAAGCTTAGAATTCAGTAAAGTAACTTTTTTTTTTTTTTGGTTAGGAATAATGTTTATTTCACATGACCAGGCAGCAGTCATATTCTCGAGACTTTCTGAGTTTCCAGTGAGATAGCTCCAAAAAGCATACTAAATAAGAAAAATGAAAGCATTAAATACAAAGTGGTGAAAACACCAATGCTCATAATTATCTACTGGACAGAAATCTTATCTTTCTGAGGTTGTCATTCTATTATCCTTTATAAATTTAGCTTTAATATAATAATTCAACAAGTATAAAGTGTTTTGATTGAGATCAATTTATTCTTCTTTTATTCCAGGGGGGAAAAAAGAAAAGAAAAACCCTATTCTAGTTGAAAAGAAACAAACAAACAAACAAACAAAAGAAGAACTGAAAATTCAAACTCACTGAAGTCTTTCTTAACCACAGAAGAAAAACTGCTTTAGAATCAGGAAACGTGGGCGACCAGGACTTCTGGACCTGGCAGCTCGAAAATCACACTAGATGCGAGCGCATGCATAAGCTAAATCCTGACAGTAGAAAGGAGAAGGGAGGATGGTGTGGCCATGCCCCTGGCAGTTGATTTCTCACTTTTCCTTTCTCTAGTCAGCACCCTCACCCTTTGGCAAAACAAACAAGCAAACAACAACCACCACAACAACAAAACAGGAAGCATTTCTTTAATTTTGTCAGAGATGTGATTACTGAACTCTTTGATTCTTGGTATTACAGGATTAAGTAATGAAAATTTTGGCTGAGTGTCAATGCAGTACATTTTTGATAATGTAGGCATTGAAAATTGACACCAAATAGGTTAGATAGCTTTTACAATCCTATTAGTTTGGTGGGTATTCCCCTGCCATTTCTCCATTAACATGTGCTACCCTGCTATAAAAGCCCCAACTATGGTTTTATAGATTTATATTCATTGCATTCCTGTCCTGGATAATATGAACTCTTTCCAAATAAGGACTCATCTTTCCTCAGTTCGCTAGAATATCTCAAAAAAATCAAGATGTTTTTGCAGTCTTTTAAAATGAGGTAATAAAAGAAGCCAATGCTTTGACTTGTTCCCCACACACATGACATGATTTTTTTCATCTAGTAATTTAGTAATTTTATAGGAACTTTGAAAAATTATTTCAAAATGTATTTTATTGAGTTAACTTTGTTCATTTTATAATTAGTAAAAAATATTCAGTATTATCATATAGATTTATCAAAGAATCCATCTGGTCATGCATGCTTTAAAAGACTAATACCAATAACACATCTACTTTTTGCCACTTGCAGGTTTTGTTGATCAATGATCTCATTTAATTTTCCCCAAAGAAGGAAACAAAAATATTTTCATGTATATTATAAAAATATTTCACAAGACTACAGGGCCTACCCACTTTGTGTTTTTAAGTGGAACCACACTCATTGGCCCTCTATGTAAAAAAGTAGCTTTAATTTTTCCACTAGTAATAATAGAGTTGGGTGAATACAGCCAAATTCCTTTTTTATTTCCTGTTCACGAAGTAGTAAAGATAGTTTCCTAAAACTAGAAGTTCAAAGCTAAGTCTACATGTTTTAATTAATTATTTCATATTCTACTAAAAATATGATTAATAAATTTTACTAAGCTCTCATATCTTGGTATTATAAGGGATATTTGATTTTAAATAATATCTGAAGCTCAAAACTAATGTGGCTTATGAGATGCACCTTCAAATGGTTTGATACTTCTCATGATGGTAGGTTTTTCTATTGTATGGCACAAATTTGCAAAGTTCTGATTGTAGTCCATGTTTAGAAAGTGAAATAAAATAGGACCTTTCCAGCTCTCTGAATTATAGCATAATTCTTTGTCCATCCAAGTCATCATTATATATATATATATATATATATCATATATATATAGTTTTGTCAGAGGTTGTGTGCATTCACCAGATAGAGAGAGAAAGTGAGAAAGTGGTCTTCATGGGGCATGGTAACGCCACAATCTTTTCTCCTCCATTCTCCTTTTAGGATTTTGGACATGCACATAGATGCGCCCAGCATGTTTCTCAATCTGCCGAGTCTAGAACTTGAACTACACAGTTGGTCATGTGAGATCCAGCCACCTTTATCCATCATGCCACTTGCTAGCCCAGGTTTCTATATTTGAACAAATCTATGGTAATTTGTAAATCACCACAAATTGTCTCTAAAAGTCAACAAAATGATAATATGATAATTATATTTAGAAAAAAGTTTGATGATGGATTTTATGTAGTTTTGTATATCTCAAATATCATCAGAAGCAAACATTGTGTAGGAACAAAAACATAATAAAAAAATCTCAGTAGTATATATTCCCATTGTGGATTCATATTTATTGATATTATTTCTATTTCATTAAATATGAAACAAAAATAATACATGAGTTTCAAAGCCTATTTCTTTTACAAAATTAAGTTGGTTTCTTTTTTCTACTTAAACTACAACCAGTAAGTTTAAACGAAGATCTTATTCTTTTCAGTGTCATGATAATAGCAAGCAATAACAGATTATATCAGAGAAATTTCTGCTGCTTGTCACACTGAGCAGAAAAAAAGAAAACACAGGGATCTTTATTGAGCTTCTAAAAAGGATGGAAATATGGGGGCTGGCAGGTGACATGGCAGCTAAGGCACTGGATTCCCACACGGTTGACCGTGGTTTGAGTTCTGGAGTTGGTGGCTTGCTTTCTCATTTCCAGCTCTTTCTCTGGTCAAATTAAAATAATAGTAATATTAATAATAAATAAAATAAATAATTATTTTAAAAGGGTTAAGATATTTGTTGAACTCTCTTTTTAATGTTATCCAGCTGAATCTTTAAAACACCCTGCAAGATTGTTATTAGACCCATTTTAAGTGTAAGAAATTAGTCTCTAGACCAGCAGATGGTGTAATGGCTATGTTGCTGGACTCCCATGTGGTCAACCATGGTTCAAGTCCCAGACCTGGTGGCTTGACCTCACACTGGGTGCATGTGCGTGTTCATGCGTGCCAAGATCCTGAGAGGAGAATGGAGGAGAAGGGATTGTGGAGTGACCACTCCCCCCCACCCCCGCCGGGGGATTATTTCTTGCTTTCTGTCTCTCTGTATCTCTCTGTCTTTCTGGCAAGTGCACACACCCTATAGCAAAAATCTCTCCAAAGAAGAAAAAAGAAATTAGTCCCAGTGAATTAAGGTGACTTGCCTAAGCAGACTGGGACTTCACATCAAACCTTATTAACTTCATCATCCTTGATATTTCTGTATCACAGAGATGGATGACTTACATATGCATATCATACCACAGAGTTTAATCTTCTTGATAAATATGAAAACATGTTTGTTTTCATTTAAGAAGCTAAATTTATATAACAGTTCAAAATTTCTCATATGATAGTATAGTATAGTTTAGTTTACTATAGTATAGTATAATATAGTTTCAAAGCACCAAAATATTGAGATGACACACTGGGTAGAAGTGCTTGTCTTTTCCTTGTACAATACATGCATCAAAGATAGGAGAAATTTCCATGAATAATAAATCTACAGCCACATGTAAAACAATAAACAATCCCATTAATAGACCTGATGTTTAAGAAGTCACACCCAAGACATGTACAGCACTCTGCAGAGTGAACTGCTCTGGAGATCTCCAGGGTAACACAACACGTATGTGTGGGTGAGGAGGAATGTCAGGCCACAGCTACCACTTAGACTCAGACGACTGCCTTTGGAATTGCTGAATGTATTGTCTCCAGGCTTGTATATGCACTAAAGAGTAGGCAGCATATCTTTCTGCTTAGTGGTTGGAGAACTGGAAGGTAACAATTGAATTGATTTTCCACATCTCCCTGAACTGCCTTTCTCCACTTGTAGACTTTTCCATTTCAGTTAGTGACAATTCCCATCTGTTTGGTTACTTAGACCAACAATTTGGAAGTCATGTTTGACTCGTTGGCTGATAGGAGATGGCAGCCTGATAGGCTGACGGGTGTGTTGGTGGACCTTCTAGAACAGGAGCACAGTTGATGTCCTGGGAGTGTGTGGAAGTTCTCTTCTGATTGCTACCACTCTGAGTGAAGTAAGCAAAATCAGCAATTTAGAGTGAAGGTGCAGAGGAGATGCTGGAAGTTGAAAGTGCGAGAAGAAAATATGAAATAGACTTCAGGGACTATGAGAAAGTGATTGATCTAGGGAAACGTTTTATCATTTTAGAAGTGGACTAATGTCTCACTTCAGGCAGTTAATAGCCAGTTCAAAGCTAGACAAATGCACATGGTTGTATTTTTCATCAAATGATTTCATTGTGAGGGTTAAGGCATTTGTATGAGAGTTGGATCTAACTAGTACTGAAGTTTTGACAAATGATAGTAATCTTGTGTTTTTGCAATGACTGTTACAGTTTTCACCCAGTTCGTGATTTCCCCTTTCCTTTCGTCTGTATTTTGTTCTATGTACAAAAACTATATTTTTGTAAAGTCAAATCTATTATCTTTTCCAAAAGATATCTTGCATTACTTTTTTTTTTGGGGGGGGGAGGTTTGAGGAAGTCCTTCTTTAAAAAAGGATGATATAAGCTTAATTCTCCAATTTTTAAAAAACTTATCAGAGAGCACATGTGCTCACCAGGGAGAGAGAGAGAGAGAGGGAGAGGGAGAGAGAAAGTTTCTGGGCATCCATGCACATGTATCCAGCATTTCAAGTCACTGGTCTGGGATTCAAATCGCACAGCAACCCAATGTGGGGTCTGGCTCCCTAACAACCAGGCCACAGGGTTAGCCTCCACCGATTTTTTTATAAGTAGCAATTTTTTTCTTTTTGAGAGAGGGATTTTTGCTATAGGATGTGTGTGCTTGCTGGAGAGACAGAGCTAGAGAGACAGAAAGTGAGAAATCAATCCCTAGAGGAGATGACCATGCAGCATCTCACACCATCTATTAAAAAATATCTGAAAGTAAATGGACACCTTAAGACTTTGTTTCTGCTTTTTTTACGTGTGAAACAGTAGTAACAATATGGCCTCAGAATATTTAGGTAAATTAACGCACTAAATAAGGACTTTGTGAATTGTCAAACAACCATTCAAGTATTTTTGCTATTCAACAACATGAACCTACCTATTATCTTAATTATTTTTTAATCAAAATTAGAAAATATTTCCCATACTTATTATTCTATAGTTATAGTTTTGTCTTGTTAAACCATTTTCTTTTTAAGGGTCTAGTGTGCCTTTTATTTTTTCCCATTTAAATGATTTCAATGGTCCTTCCAATGAAGGTGTGGGGATAAAATCATTTCCACCTTAGCACAAATGTTAACATAACTCTATGACCTTATTTAATGTGGTTCAACATTGCATTTGCCCATATTTAATAAAACCATAGTCTTTGCTGAAAGGATTATGTGGGCTTTGTTGAAGGGCAAGAAATTTTCTTTGTTGTTAGTGAGTTTCACTTTTTTTTTTTAAGACTTAAAAGGGAAGCAAAACACAAAATAACTTAATTAAAGTTCATTTGATTTTCATTTAAAATGAACAATTGGATATGCTAAATTTTATGAACCTGACCTTTAGGTTATTTGTACACAGTTGGTTTTCTTTTGTTTGTTTTGGTTTAGTTTGATTTTTAAATTTAGAGATTCCCTACTGATGCTGCTTGAGTGCAATCCTCTTGCTATTTATTCATATCATGCTATCTATTATTTTGAAATAACATTTTTATTCTTACAGCTTCCACAAATATTAAATCTTTTTGCAGAGAACTTTTTAAAAAAATCCAACCAATGAGAAAATTATACCCGTCTCATCAAGGTAAACAGGCAAGCACCAAAAAGGCTAAAAATCGTTGCTTGTCTTATTTCCCATCCCTTTATTAAGAAACTCATTAATACTTGTTTTCTCTGACACCTTGAGTGATGTTTGAAGTATCTATAAATTCTTTTCATTTATGTTGCCTTGTTCTTCAGCATAAATGCTTTTAAAAAAGCATTTTCCTTCCACATTATGCTGGTTGTATAGTGGGAGCCAAGATGGGATGGAATTTTATTTTTATTTACAGTAGGTTTGATCAGTTTACATTCTCCCAGAGACAAAAAGAGTCTCAGAAAGGACTAGCAGCTACTGCCGTTGCGTCCCCTTCTTTTCTTCCTCCTTTTTCTCCCTCTTCTTTTTCTTTTCTTCCTTTTAAACCTTTCTTCCTTCTCTCTTTCCTTTAAACTCCCTCCCTCTTCCTTCTTCTCCTTCCTTTTTTATTCTTCCTTCTCCTTTTTCCATTTCTCCTTTTTCTCTTCCTCCTCCTCCTCTTTTTCTGATAGGAAATTGTCTGTTTTATTAGATTAATGACTAACCCTAGTATGAAAGAGCATAAAGACCAGGAATTAATCTCCAAAAGGCAATAACATTATGGTACAGTTTACCTTGAAGTTGAGACAATAAAAAGAGGACATGCCAAAATTAAAATATTGATAAATTCAGATGTATCTATATGTCTTCTAGAAACAGTTATGGTGCTATGGGCTATCAATAAATATTTTCCTTGTAAAAGATGTTTCCTTGACAAATAGTAATTGTATTTATCTATGGGATACATTATGACATTTGAATCTATGTGTATAGTATGAGAGTATTCAGTCAGGTTGATCAGCAAATCCATTATCACTTTTTTTGTGATGAATACCTTAAAAATCTATTTTAGCAATTTTGAAAATTACAATACATTATTATTAATTGTTATCACCATGCAGTGCCATAGATCACTAAAACTTATTACTCTAGACTAACTAAAGCTTTGCACCTTTGCTCATTCATTCATTCAGTTATTCATTTCATAAGAGAGAAAGACAGAGAGAGAGAGAGATGCACATAGAAAAAGGGACACAATACCCATGTTAGCATCTTGATTCTGTGATCATCAACCCTCCCTAGATCAGGGGCATGCATGCACCTGTCATACTCAGGGAGGCCTACATAGGTGAACCCACAGCACTCCCATCCTGGACAATCTTGCAGAGTATCCTATTTTAATACTGCACCATCATCTGACTCTCCAACATTTTGTATCTGTTGATTTCATCTTCCTTTTCTCCATTCAGTCCTCTCCCCTCTAGCCCCTGGTAATCACCTTTATAATATTTCTAGGAGAATAACTTCTTTAGATTCCATGTGTGAGATCATACAGTATTTTGTGTGTGTGTGCATGTGCCTGGCTTATTTAAGTTAGCATAATGTCTTTCAGTTCCCTCTATGTTGTCAGAAATGACAGGATTTTCTTTTTTAAGGCTGTATACTATTTCATTGAATATTTTTATTCCCAGTTGTTAAACAGTTAAGTTGCCACCCTATCTTGACTATTGTGAATAATGTTGAAATGAACTTGGGAGTAAAGATATCCTTTTGACATACTGATTTCAGCTTCTTTGGATATATACCCATAAGTGGGATTGCCGGATCATATGGTAATTATAATTTTGACTTCTTAAAAAACCTTCCTATGATTCTCAAAAATAGCTGTATTGTACAAGAGTTCTCTTTTCTCCACATCTTCATCAACACTTATAAACATTCCCCTTCTTAATAATAGCCTTTCTAATAGGCATAAAGTGATGTTTCATTGTGGTTATAATTTGCATTTCCCTGATGATTAGCAATGTTGAGAATTTTTTTCATTTATCTATTGGCCATTTGTATGTATTCTTTTGAGAAATATCTGTTTGGATCTGTTGCCCATTTTTAAATTGAATTATTTGTTTTCTTGCTATTCAGTTGAGTTACTAATATGTTCTGCGTATTAGATCACTATGAGACATGATTTGCAAGTATTTTCTGTTAGTGTATTGGTTGGCTCTTCACTTGTCATCTTCCCTTTGCTGTAGAAGCTTTCAAATTTGATGCAATTCCATGTAATTATAACAGCATGGTACTGGCATAACAACAGGCTCATCAAGCAATGGAATAGAATAGAAAGTCCAGAAATAAACTCAAGTATTTATGGTCAATTGATTTTCAACAAAGGTGCCAAGAACATAAAATGGGAATATGACAGTCTTCAATAAATGATGGGAAAACTGGATATGCACATGCAGAAGAATACAAATGGTCCCTTAACTTACATGATATATAAAAATCAACTAGAAATGGATTAGCGGCTTGAACATAAGAGCTCAAACTATCCAGCTATCAGGAGAAAGCACAGGGCAACAGTTCTATAACCTTGGTCTGTAAAGTGATTTCTCGGGTAAAATTCCAAATGCACATGCATCAAAAGCAAATATAAAAAAATGAGACTGTGTAAAACAGAAAAATTTCTGCATGTCTGGTTTGAAATGATATCTCTCAGCCATTTAGCAGTAAACTTGTAGCTGCCAAGGTAAAGTGTCTTTCTCCTCTATAATAATTAACCTCTTCAATATTTCAGATTGTATTTTCTTATAAAATATTTGGTTTATAAATGATTTATAGGTTTATTAAGCTGTAAATTTCTTAACCAGAGAATTTACACAGTTAAGAAGAAATTTTTTTAACCTGAGCTTACCATAGTACCATCTGATAGGTTGTTATATGTTTATTATTTTGTCTATTACTTCAGAGAATCTCAAGTCTGGCAATGTTTGTTAAATTGTCCAACATTTGTGATCTTGTTAGCAACATGAAAGTATTTAAAACTATAGGTAAGCTTTAAAATATGATGTTTGTCTTTTTAAGAAAGGAGACATCATTTTACTAGTAGGACAGATTTAAATAATAAATTATATGATTTGTTCCACATAATTCTTACAAACATAGAGTTCTAATTTTTATAATATAGATATATCCAAGTCTCAGCAAATGAAAGTACTGATTAACTTATAAAGAAAAATATTTCCCTATCACTATAGAAATTACAAGATTATCTTCTGCATATGACATAAGAAGCCAACATGAAATTTTGTTTATTCTTTGAATTCTCATATTTAGTCAAGATATGCTTATACTGTAAAAAAATAAATAAAATATCTTTTAGGGAAGTTTTATGGTCATAGCAAAATAGAATGGAATATAGAGAGTTCCCATGTCCTCTCTGCCTGTCTCTACATGTTCACAACCTCTCTGACTGTTGACATCTCACACCACAGTGGTATATTAGTTATAATCATAATCAATGAACCTGTATTAACATATCATTTATCATTCAAAGTCTATAGTTTACATTAGGGTTCAATTTTGGCTTTGTAAAACCTATGGGTTTTGACAAATATATAACGACATGTATCCACTATTGTAATATAATATATGATATTTTAATTACCCTAAAAGTTCTCCATACTCTGCCTATTCATCCTTCTTCCCCCTCTTGCCCCTGACAAGTACTAATGTTTTTACCATCTCCATAGGTTTACTTTTTATGGAATGTCATCTAGTTGGAATCATACAGTGGGTAGCCTTGTCAGATTGACTTCTTTCACTTGGTAACATGCCATTTGTAATTATTTTCATTCTTTTCCATGATTTACTGTTCATTCCTTTTAGCACAGAATATTTCATTATCTAGATATATCAATATATCATTGATTATTTACCCATTCACCTACTGACAGACACCTTGATTACATCCATGTTTTGGCAGTTATAAATAAAGTTGTAAACATCATATTTGGGTCTTTGAGTGGACATAGTTTTCCATTTATTGTGGTAAATACCAAGGATCATATAGTAAGTATTTTTGGAAACTATCACACTGTCAGGACCAGCAGATGATGTAATGGTTATGTCGTTAGACTCCCACATAATCAACCATGGTTCAAGTCCTGGACCCAGAGGCTTAAAAACTCATGGGGTGTGTGTGTGTATGTGTGTGTGTGTGTGTGTGTGTGTGTGTGTATGCCCAAAATCCTGAGAGAAGACTGGAGAAGGGATTGCAGCATGGCCATCCCCCTTGGAGGGTGATTTCTTGCTCTCTGTCTCTTTGCATGTACTCACCAGAGAAACAGAAAGCAAAAATCTCCCCCAAGGGGGGGATGGTCAGGCTACAATCCCTTCTCTGTTCTTATCTCGAGATCTTGGGCATGCACTCTGTCTCTCTGGTGAGCACACATGTCCTATAGCAAAAATCTTTTTAGAAAAGAAAAGAGAAGAGAAAAGAGAGGAGAGAAGAGAAGAGAAGAGGAGAGGAGAGAAGAGGAGCGGAGGGGAGGGGAGGGGAAGGGAAGAGGAGAGGAGAGGAGAGAAGAGAAGAGAGAAGAGAGAAAAAAGGAAGGGAAGGGAATGGAAGGGAAGGGAATGGAAGGGAAGGGAAGGAAAGGGAAGGGAAGGGAACGGAAGGGAAGGGAACAGAAGGCTTTTATGATTCCAGACAAATTTTATAATTATTTTTCTATTTCTTTGAAGTGCATCTTTGGTAGTTTGGTAAGAATTGCATTGAATTTGTAGATTGAGTAGGATTGACATCTTGATTGTATTAATTCTTCCAATCCAGGAACATGGGATGCTTTTCCACTTTTTTGAATCATTTTAAATTTCTTTTTCTAATGTTTCATAGTTTTCCTTGTAGAGATCTTTAACAACTTTGATAAAAGTTATTCCTAGATATCTTATTGACTTTGTGGCTATTGTAAATGGAATAGTCTTTTTTTTTTTTTTCAATTCTACCCCAGTTTGTGCATTGTTGGTGTATAACAATGCTATAGATTTTTTTTTTTTTTTTTAGATTTTTATATGTTGATGTTTGTATCCTGCCAGAAAAGACAATGGGTTGTTGAGATCCTCATTGATTAGTCCTTTTAGTACTATATAATGTCCTTCTTTGTCTCTTCTTACATGTTTCATCTTAAAGTCCATTTTTCTGTTATCAGTATCACAATTGTAGCCTTTTTTTGGTTTCCATTTGCTTTGAATATCTTTGTCCAGCCCTTCACTTTAGACTATGTATGTCCTTATCAGTGAAGTGTGTTTCTTGTAAGCCGAATATAGATGACTTCTATTTTGTTTTATTTTGTATTGTTTTGTTATTATCCATTTAGCCAGTCTGTGTCTTTTAATAGGAGAATTTAATCCATTAACATTCAATGTTATTACTGATATTTGCAGATTTACCCTTATCATTTTGTTAACCATTTTCCTGGTTGATTTTTGTTCTCTTATTTCTGTTTTTCTCTTTTTTAAAAGTTTCCTGCTATAATACTCCCTTTAGTTCTTCTTGTAGAGCTGCTCTAGTATTGGTGAATTCTTTTATTTTTGTTTAGCCAAGAATACTTTTATTCATTCTTCCTATTTGAAGGATAATCTTGCTGGATATAGTATTCTTAGTTTAAATTGTTATTCTTTTAATGTTTTAAATACATCTTCCCAGTCTTTTTTTGCTTGCATTGTTTCAGTTGAGAGATCTGATGTTAACCTAGTGGGATAACCTTTATAAGTAACTTAATGTTTTTCTCTTGCCACTTTTAGAATATTGACTTTGTCTTTGATTTTTATCAATCTGACTTTGATGTGCCAGGGGAAGGATCTTTTTGTGTTGGTTTGATTTGGAGTCCTTCTTATTTCTTGAGTCTGAATTTTTCCGTGTTCAGGCAGTGTTTTGTGAAAGAAGTTTTCTGTGCCATTAGCAGTGTCTTCACCTTCTGGAATATACTTTATATGGATATTTGGGCATTTCATGATGTCTAGAATTTCTCATATATTATCTTCATTGTTTTTTAATTCTTTATGGTGACTTGGTCTATGTTGGAGACTTTGTCTTTGAGGTTAAAAGTTCTCTCTCCTGAATGGTCCAATCTGCTGCTAATACTTTCTAGGGAGATTTTAATTTTTTGTATGGTATTCTTCATTTCCAGAAGTTCTGTTTGATTGTTTTTTAGAGTATTTATCTCTTTACAAAATTCCTCTTTCATGTCCTGTAATGACTTTCTCATTTCCTGGAATTTATTATCTCTTTTCTTTTGCATTTCATTGAGTTTTGTCACTATGAATGTCCAGAATTTGTTTTCTGACATTTCTGTGTATTCCTTTGTGAGGGTATAGTATACTAACCTGGGAGAGAGTTAACACCATGTTTTCTCATGTGTCTTTGAGATCTGCACTGGTTTTTGGTCATCTGATGCCGTATTCACTTTTTCCTATTTATTGGAGTACATTCTGTAATATTGAAAGAGGAAATTTCACCTTTAGTTCTCAGATGTGTTCTTATTGAAGGGCTGTGTCTCCCAGATCAGAGAAGTTAAAACTTATGCAAGTTAACTTCAGGTGATTGGCTCTGCTATCAACCTTTCAGCTCTTAATGATGTGGGAACAAGCTAAGGAGATATAACTTAGTGAAGAAGATCAAGTGCAGTGCATGAGTTGGTGTACCATAAATTCTAAAGACAGTTCCAGGGACTGATGGTGCACTCAGGAGAGAAGGCCTGCTAAGACAAGGTCCAAGTCTCCCAGTGGGTGGGCTGAGCCTGGGCCACAGAAAGCTCCAAGCTAAGGAGTTCTACAAGTCAGTAATGTGTGTGTGTGTGTGTGTGTGTGTGTGTGTGTGTTTTAAGAATTATTTTATTTAACTTTATTTATTTAAATTTGAACAGAGAGGGAGGTAGAAAAAGAGAGAGATAGTGAGAGCAAAAGCGAGAGTAAGAGAGAGAGAAAGTGAGAAAGCAAACTGTGAGCCATTGTCAGCATTTGGGAGTCCAGTGACCTTAACCACCATGTACCTACCAGATCCAGTAATGTGTTTTTAATGGCAAATTTCATTTGTTTATTGCTAGTAAACAGGAGCTTGATTTAATTTTGAATTTTAACCTTTTAACTTGCAAACTTGGGTTACTACTTTATTAGTTAGACTATTTTTTGTCACTTTTTTCAGATTTCTATGTAGATAATCATGTTATCTTTTAACAAAGATAGTTTTATTTCTTGTTTTCTAATCTCTATGGGTTTTACTTACTTTTCCTATCTTTTTGCATTAAGTAGGATTTCCAGTATGATGTTGGTATACAGTAGTTAGTGGGACATCCTTGTCTTGTTCCTGGTCTTTATAGGAAAGCTTTGAGTTTCTTACCATTAAGTATGATGTTAGCTGTAGGTTGCTTGTAGATATCTTTATAAGTTGAGAAAGTTTCCTTTTTATTTCTGGTTTGTTGAATGTTTTTATCATAAATGGGTGCTAGATATTGTCAAATGTTTTTCTGCACTCATTAATTTAATAATGCAATTTTTTATCCTATTTATACAATGGATTACACTTGATTTTTCAAGTTGTTTATTACTTTACAGTTTAATATACAAATGGCCTCTACTGATAGTTCAACTTACATTTTTTTTCATCTTTAAGATTATTTGAAGGGAATATGCATTCAATCAAACCATACTTTGAGTACATATTCAGCCATTCCATTTTTCACTTTCATTATAGTATTTGATAAAATGCATGATATATTCAACATTTTACTATAAAATAGGTTCTGAGCATGTTTAGAGTTAGTTAGACTATGATGTTTGGCAGGTTAGATATATTGGAGGCATTTTTGATGTATGATATTTTAAACTTACAATGGATTTATCTGTATTTAATGCCATCCTAAATGAAAGAATTTCTGAATTTGTTTCAGCTTTGTTCTTGCTCAGTCTACTTCACCCCAATCTTTTACTTCCCTTGACAATTATATAGTACTATTACATCTTAATAAAACTTGGATTTAGTTTTTTTTTTAAAGAATTACTTTAACTTTATTTATTTTAATTTGACCAGAGAGGGACAGAACAAGGGGCAGAGGAGAGAGAAAGCAAGCTGCCAGGTCCGGGACTTGAACCGTTGTCGGCCATGTGAGAGTCCAGTGCCCTCAACCACCATGCCACCTGCCAGCCCCCAATGTGGGTTTAGTTTTAGTGTCATCTTATGAAGTGACTGTTGAAAATGACCACTGAAAATAAAGAATTTTAAATTTTTCATTCATTTTATTTATTTTGTGTGAATGAAAGAGGAACCTCCACAGGGCCTTCATGGCATAATTCACTCCCAGCCTCAAACAGTCTAGATCCTGAGCACATTTCTTGGGTCTGGATCTTCGAATGCCTCTCTAGGTTTGGAAAGTTTTCTTCCAGAGTTTCATGGAATAGCTTATCAATGCCCTTAGTTTTTTCACCATCTGAGCTACCGATTATCTGGATGTTTGGGCATTTAATGGTATCTTGTATTTCATTTTGGGGGGTTATTTTCTCAGTCTTTTTAAATTTTTTTCAGGTCAGAGGTTCTGTCTTCTACACCTGAGATTTGATCTTCTGCATAATTGAATCTGTTCTTAATACTTTCAAGGGAGGTTTTTAATTTCCTGTATTATAGTCTTCATCTCTAAAATTTTTGTTTGATTCTTTTTTATGGTATGTATTTCCTCTTTCAGATCATGCAAGAACTTCTTCACCTCCTAGAACTCATTGTCTCTTTTTTCCTGCATCTTCTGGAGTTCATTGTCTCTCTTCTCTTGCATCTCTGTTAGCTTTGTCACTATGACTTTCTAAATTCTTGGTCTGACATTTCCAAGAGTTCTTTTCTTTTGTCTGTGGAGGGTGAGGAATCTTCATTGCTTGACCCCAAGATCTAGCCAAGGTCAGAGTAATCCTCAATTCCCACGAATCTGCTGCACAAAGGAAGAAAAACGAAACTGTAGAGAGATTGCAGAACACCTTCTCCTGCATGCCTCTGAACACTCAGATTTAACTCCAAAAATTAAAACGTATAATCCAGCAGATGACCAGAAGCCACTGCAACGACACAAGAAATAAGAAAAGTCAGGAAAATATCTCTCCCCAAAGGGAAAAGAATAACTTCTCACTCACTTTTTAGAATAACCTTAAGATTTAATTTTCCTGTTTTCTTTTGAAAATGAGGGACCTGTTCAATAATTGCAGATTAAAGAAAATATTCATAATTATCTGTTTTTTAAAGTGTTCAAGGTTTCTTATAAACTATTATTTCTATATTAATCAGGATCTGCTTAATATAAGAAATTATTTTACAAAAGAGAAAATGAGGCACCAGCAGATGGCATAATGGGTACATTGCTGGACTCCCATGTAGTCATCCGTGGTTCAAGTCCTTCACTTGGTAGCTTAAAACTCATGCTAGACCCTTGTGCATGCATGCCCAAAATCTCAAATGGAGAATAGAGGAGAAGAGATTGTAGCGTGGTCATCCCCTCCAGGGGGTTCTTGCTTTCTGTCTCTCTGTCTCTTTGGCAAGCACACATGCCATATAGCAAAAATCTCTCCAAAAAAATGAAGTTAATAGTGAATGTTTCTTCACCTGGTTTCATCCATTCTGCAATAAAAGGCAAATCTTTCATGTTTAGGAATTAGTATGTATGTAAAGTTTATATTGTTAAAACTTTCTTATGTAGGTCATAAAAATTTCAAAAAGGATGACTTATGGGTTCTAGGAAAGACATCAATTTGAACAATGTGTGGATTATTCTTATTAGCACATAATATAGAAAACAAACAGTATATTGAATTAATACAAAATAAGAGAACTTCAAGAAACCTGATCAATTATATTATATCCCCATTTACTAGTTTTAACTTAAATAGTACTCAAATCAGGGTTTTCAAATGAAAATTCTTATTTTTCCCCTTAGAGAAACAGCACATTTTTTTAACAGACACACACACACAATGGATGTCATTGAATTAAACAACTTCCAGATAGCAAGCACTGGAAAGTAATAATTTTTTGATAAATATCAATTCACTTTTACTTTTTGTTTTTCTGTCCTTGGGTTTGTAAGGGGAAAACACAAAAACAATTTTCTTGATGACATTATTTTATTTAAATGGACAGATGGTCCGCAGCTATAAATTACAGATATTAGTAACTGGAACACCTGTAGACTTGACTTTTTTCTTATTCTGTCTATTCCTTTTCTTTTTCTTTTCCCCTTTCTTTCTTTCTTCCTTTCTTTTTTTTAATCAAGGTTTTTTTTTTTTTTTGCCATGGGGGACATGCACTCACTAGAGAGAGAGAGAGAGACAGAGACAGTAAGAGGGAAAGTGAGAAATCACTCCTCAGGGGAATGGCTACACTGTAAGTTCTTCTCCGTTTCCTCCATTCTCCACCTGAGATCTTGACCATACATGCACCTGCATGATTTTCAAGCTATTGGTCCAGTACTTGAACCATGGTCTGTCATGTGGGAGCCCAGTGATGTATGCCATCTGCCAGCTCCCTCTTTGTTGTTATTCAATGTGTTGTTAAATTGTTTTGGATAACTTTAGATAAAAGTAGCAGAAACTCCTTTCAAACTGGCCTAAACCATGGGAAAAATAAATGTTATTTCACAGAAAAGAAAGTCAAGAAACAACATAGGTTCAAGGTTGGTTAATCAGTGGCTCAAAGATCCCATAGAGGTCCTGTTGTTTGGAATTAGGCAGCTGAATTTCCAGTCCTGGTTGGCTCTGGTTAATAATTGTTCCAGGGTATTCTAAGTGCTATTTGATTTCTGGCTGGGAATGGAATGTAATTATCCTCAGGCTAATCAAACCACCCAGAGCACAAGCAAAGGGTCAACTTTAACTAAGGCTTGCGGGCAGTAATGTGTGTGTGAGTGGGTAGAAAGAATACATTTCTGAATTAAAACCAATGCTCTGTTAGGAAAGAGAAAAGGAAGAATGGATTGAGGGCAAGTAGACATCATTTTAAAACCAACATTTTAATGCCAGGAAATTACACATACAAATGCAGGTTTTTAGAGTATTTTGAAAAATCAAAACTCTGGTAACAATAGTTCTAAATTCCAACAATTGCCCAGGGCTGTAAAACAAAGGAGCCCATGCCCTCTTAAGACTGGACATGCCCTCTTGAGTTTGCCAAAGTCCATATCTCTCACTTGTTTTGTTTCACTCAAGTACTTGCCTGGCCCTGGAAAGGAACTGAATTTATGACTCATGCTGTATTGTAACTATAGCCAATAATATGTTTCTCCAGATAGTCTTTAGAAATTTTATATTCTAGTCTAATTCATTTTTCTCTTTAAATGAAAATTTGAGATTAAATAAAAATGTTCAAACACTATTGCTTTCAATAGTACTGCAGCTAGATAAAAACTCTGCAATTACTTTAAGCCTCTCATTTTATATTCTAAAGTCATGCTCAGTAAACACAATACTTTATGTAAAATTTATGTTTTTCTTTGTTGACATTTACATTTTTTCCCTAAGAAATGTGTATCAACATTTCAATGACACATGATGTATGTATGTGTGTGTGTGTGTGTGTGTGTGTGTGTGTGTGTTTAGTAGGAAGAGTGTCAGCTGAAATTCTGTAATGGGAAATTCAATTTATTCTTTCTTCACGATGTCTCTGAAAATGTACATTTTCTGTCATGATGGATCCATGTTTTGATTATTTTTAATTTTGGTCTCTTTACTCTGCAATGTTCCATGAAGCTTTTCATATAATTTACAAACTTTTGTCCCATACAATGCCATGCTACTCCTATTTCAATATCTAACAAAGAATCAATGAGCAAGTAATTGAAACAGAAGTGAAATTATTTGAAATTTGTCATAAATGTGCATATTACATTCTGGACACAACTATGAAGTCTAAATCAGAAGTAGTTAGGAAGATATACACAGTTCATCATAGACAAGAATTTTATGTGTGTGTAATTGTAAGGCTCATGGTCTGCTAATGACTCTAGCACCATCACATATACCAATGCTTTATGTTAATGTTCTCTAAATGTATTATTTCCTCTTCTTATGTCATCTTTACAACTGGCATTACTTGCTTAAGTGTTTTCTTTTTTATTCATTCCAGATAGAGGCCAGGAGAGAAAATTGAGAACAAATACTATTTTGGGGCACAAAAGGGTTCATCAAAAGGCATGTGGAAAATAACTTGTAATGTCTTCTTTGGGCACTAGTTTTTGAAATAATATGATTTTATAAACATTTACATTTTTTCCATGTTTTTAGTGCTGGGCTTTTCCCTGTTCTATAATCAAGTGCGATATTTTGTTCAGAAAGAACAATGACTTGTAATTTAAATAAAATATCACACTTTATAATGATAAGGTTCTGGTGAAGGAAGAAAAATAAATAAATGAACACATTTAACAGACAATAACTTCCCAAATAAATCTATTTAACCAAGACACAACATAACCCAGTGTGAAGTGGCATGCTATGCTTATTCTTGCTACCACTCTTCATCATCTCCCTAGGAGTGTGAACCATTATTGTGGAAAAAAGTAAACAAAAAATTATTGTAGGAAAAATATACTCAAAAGTTGTGTAAAAGCTCTTAAAACCTCTGTCCAAATGTTTTATTTCATTAAAGTGAACAAAAGAAAGAAAAAGCTATTGCTTTGAATGGTTCTATTACTTTCATAAAGACATTTCCCTCAGCCATTTCAGATCTTTCACTCTACACAGAAATTATATAAACAAGCAGACCATTCATATAGTCTTAATTCACCAAATACTTTCCAAAGAAGCCTTACTTAAATAAAAGTTTGAAGGGCTGCTGATTTTTGTTTTATAAAAATTGAGGGAGTTGAGGCCAACAGGTGTAATGGGTATGATGCTAGACTCTCACATAGCTGATTGCAGTTCAAATACCAGACCTAACAGCTTCAAAATCATACCAGGCAAGTGTGAGTGTGTGCCCAAAATTCCAGGAAGAGAATGGAAGAGATGGATTTGCAGTGAGACCATCCCCTCAAAGGATGATTTCTCACTTTCTCTCTCACTCTCTCTTTCTCCAGGGAGCACACACACTCCATGTCAAAAACTTTAAAAAATAAAACTTGAGGGAGTGGTGTATTTCATGGTCAAGTAAGTTTAGGAAATTATAAATTAGAGTAAGTTTTATATATTAGAAATTTGAGGAGTAGGAGAACTCTGTATCTAGTTCTGTACCATCAAAACTTCTATCACATGTGCCTTAGAACATCTCAAATTCTTAGAATGATCTGTATTGCTAATTCA
This sequence comes from Tupaia belangeri chinensis, assembly GCF_000334495.1. NCBI lineage: Eukaryota > Metazoa > Chordata > Mammalia > Scandentia > Tupaiidae > Tupaia > Tupaia belangeri. The sequence goes on along the minus strand of NW_006159448.1, from coordinate 1,007,943 downwards.
AAAGGTTCATCTTCATGCGTTTTAAATCTACTCAATCTTTACTAGTACAAAATATTCTAAGAAATTCATCTCCTTGAAACTGTTATTTAACATTTAAAGTCCTAAAAGTAGTAATGAACTGTCTTGATAGTTTATCCTAATATAAAATGCAAAGCATTACAAAAGAAATTCTGAAAAGATTTTAAAGTATTCTGAGTAAAATAGTGACATACTTCAAAAACGTAGTTCTTTTTAGCTTAGCAACAAATATTTATGTTAGAGACTGGAGATGTAATAATGATATTATTTTTCCTGTAGAAGATAAACTGAGAGCTATTCAGATGGAATTTGGCTTAAGTTTGTGGCCACCCACGGGGTTGTAATACTTCCCTCACCTCTGTCCTTTGGAAAACCCATCCAAAAGTGAACTGTAGAGATTTACCAGAAAATAGTGAAGGGAATTACTGCATTGCTTCATACTTATTAGTGCTGATAACAAGTATAGATAACAATAGATATTCAGATCTATCTGAGGAAAAAACCCTTGGGTCTGCCTTCAGCTGTGATTGCTGCAGAGAAAATAAAGCAAAGCAGAAACCCACAGGCTCTTGGAGCAGCTAGCTCCAAAGGGCCTAAACCAAGCAAATCCACTTCTTTTTCTGTTTCACTAGATTAGACAAGTAAAATTTTCATGCAAGAAATTGACCTCTAGTGTTCCTTATTTTTCTTATAAGAGCAGTAATCCTACCATGGGGATTTCTCATGACATCACCTAAACCTAAATCTAATTTAAAGAACCCATCTTTGAACACCATAACATTGAGAGTGAGGGCTCCAACGTATTAATTATTTTTATTTATTTATTTGTTTATTTATTTATTTATTTATTTTGTGGGGTGGGTTACAAACATTCCATTTGTAAGACCTACTTTGTTTTTTTTGCCCTGATTTATGAAGACTTAAGAGAGGGGATTTCAAAGTACTTTGAGATACTAAAAGCATATTGAAATTGAAATTTTCTTCAATTACTTTCAAATAAAACTAGGCAATGAATATAAATAAATGTGTCCATAGAAAACCATAGTATAACACTGGAAAGTAATGTAAGGGATATGTAATATCTGAATTAAAAATCTTCTGTCAGGGACCAGCAGTTGGCATAATGGCTATGTCACTGGACTCCCATATAGTTGACCATGGTTCGAGTCCTGGACCCAGTGTCTTAAACTCACCGCAGTATGCATATGTGCCCAGGATCCCAAGAGGAGAAAGGAGGAGAAGGGATTGCGGTGTGACCATCACCCCTGGGGGTTGATTTCTCGCTTTCTGTCTCTCTCTGTCTTTCTGGTGAGCGCCGGTGCCCCATAGCAAGAAACCTCTCAAAAAAAAATAAATAAATAAAAAATCCTCTGTCAATACGTTGACAGCTAAAATTTGTTTTTACTAACCAACTAAATCTTTCAAACCACGTTTTTAAACTAGAGAAAATAATTATAGTAACAATAATAGTTATAGAAGATATTAAAAGTATAGTTATGAGTTTTCACATAACATTTACAAATTAAATGACTGATCAAGCGTCTTCCTGTGAGGTAGCCTCCCTGTTCTCTTTGCTTTTCAGAGCTTTCCGTGTTTGGTTCTTTTACGTATTAGTTTTTAGGACTCCAATTCACCGCCGGTTCCTCTGACGAAGGGAAGCTCTTCCCGGGAGTGCGCAACTTCAATGCCGATGAGCAGGCACTGGAGGACCACTTCAGTAGCTTCGGGCCTATCTCTGAGGTCGTTGTCAAGGACCAGGAGACAGTGATCCCAGGGTTTTGGCTTTATCACCTTCACCAACCCAGAGCATGCCTCTGATGCCATGAGAACCATGAATGGAGAGTCTCTGGAAGGTCGCCAGATCTGTGTGGACCATGCAGGCAAGTCTGCCAGGGAACCAGAGGGGATGCCTTTGGAGCTCGGGGTGGCAGCTACTCTAGAGGTGGTTGGGGGCAAGGACATGAGATGGCAGGTGTGACAGTTGACCTGGAGGATATGGTTATGGGTGTGGACGGTCCAGACTACAAGGGCAGAAGCCAGGGTGGTAATGACCACCACTCAGGAGGAAATTACAGACAATTATGACAACTGAGATGAGGCCTGCACACATAATAGACACAAGGAATAACACTTCTGACCCAGGATGGTCCTTCCAAATAGCTACATTTATGAAGACTTTTAGAACTGCACCAAAACATCTGTTTTAGTACAACATCTGTTTTTGAATTGAGCTCCTAAGGTAGCTTGTTAAAAACCTTTTAGAAACCTCCATATGTTTGAAAATTTTTTTTTCTCTTGTTTACTGACAAGTTGGGATATTTGTAAAATGGATATTTTTAGTTTTATCCTTTTTTCTTTTTTTTGGTTTGGGTTCTCAGGATATGGATTCTGGCCAAAAAAAACAAGTTTGGTCCGAGTTTTAAAATTAATATATACCTAAGGATATTTTTAAAAGCTCTACATGTGATATTTATCATGTAATGATAGGAAGCGGAAGCGGTTTTCCAAAGTATCTTTTAAGAAATCTGCACCAAGAACATTATTACTTGGAGGGATTTTTTTTAAACACATAATCATGGCTCTGATTATATAGAAGAGTTTCTTTTTCTAAAATTATTTTATTTAGCTTTATCCATTTACTTTATTTTCATCTGACCAGAGAAGGGCAGAGAGAGAGATAGAAAGTTAGGAAGCAAGCTGCCAGTTTGAGACTTGAACCATGGTCAGCAATGTGAGAGTCTGTAACCCTTAACCACCATGCCACCTGCTAGCCCTAGAAGAGTTTCTTAAAATTGTTTGCGAATGTCATTTTTTTTAATACTGAAAGAAAAGAATATTCTGTTGTGTCCCATATTGTGTATAGAATGTCCTTCACAGAGCTGACTAAAAGAAGAAATGTGAAAACAAAAACAAAACAAAAAATTAAGTGACTGACAATAGATATAATGTCTCAAGTAAATATTAAAGAAAACTTATTTTCTAGAAATTTTAATTAGAACTATTAGGGCGATCTTTGTATTCAAGAGAAAGTCAAATACCTAGAGATGAAGTTAGAGTTTCATGGAACTAAGAGAAACTATAAATTTCACACTCAGTATTGTAAATTCCAGAAATAATGCATTGCAAACTCATTCCTATGAATTTAGGAGATAGGAGAAAGGGACCCTAAAAATACACTTAGGGTATAGGCCCAAGATGGAATCATAAAATGGTTAAGTTTTAAGATGGAGACACAACAGCTCAGCAGCAGCTGAGCTTTCACAGAAATACTTGCTGGTAGGAAACATCCTACAGTAGTGACTTGATTGACCTAAAACAAATATAGCAATTAAGACTTTTTTCCAGGTCCCACCACATTCCAGTAAGAAGATAATGTCTTTCATTGCCCAATGCTTTTAGACAGTCTCATGACCATCATACCCACTCCAAAATTAGGAGAAAAATGACCAACCCACATAGCACATGACCCTCACTCTGAGGGGAATGTGTACATAAGCACCTTCGAAGGAAGATATAACCCCTAACCTCAGTTTCTCTTTGGCAATCTATTTTCTGGGACACCTTCCTATCTAGGAGCTTTTCTCTCCATCAATAAACTCTGCTTGGCTATCTTCTCTCTGGGTCTTCATCTCTAATTCTTTGTGAGCATGAAACAAAGAATCAGGTTTGCTGCTATTCCTGCATTGGATATTGATTTCCTGCACCCCAACTTCCCACATTATTTATATTCATGCTTTATTTACGGTACTTTTATATACTTATGCACTTAGTTAATTTTTTAAACAATTATTTTATTTAACTTTATTTACTTATTTACTTATTTTAATTTGACCCAGGGAGGGGGGGGTTAGAAATGGAGCATGAGAAAGCAAGCCATCAGGTTCTGGGACTCGAACTGTGGTTGATCGCGTGGGAGTCCAACACCTTTAACTACCATGCCACCTGCCAGTCCAGTACTTAGTAAATTTAATAACAAATTTCAAATGACTAAGAAATAAGCTCAAAAAAGTTCCTTTTCTTCTTTTAGAGAGAGAGATTTTTGCTATAGGGCGCATGTACTTGCTGAAGAGACAGAGAGACAAAAAGCAAGAAATCATCCCCCTGGGGGCATGGCCATGCTGCAGTCCCTTCTCCAATCTCCTTCAAGGATTTTGGACACATGCACATCTGTGCCTGGCATGAGTTTTAAGTCATGGTCCAGGACTTGAATCATAGGCGACTATGTGGGAATCCAGCAAAATAACCATTATGCCATCTGCTTGTCCCTAAAGTTACCTTTTATGACAATGACTAAAATGAAACTGCACAGTAAAGTTCTTTAAACAATGTAGTAGTTAATTAACTACAACCTACTACAATAAATAAAGCTTGCCATTTTCAGGAATTTATCATCTTAAAATAAACCCAAGCTGATTGTATTTGCTTGCTCAGATAATAACCAACAACAGCAATTTTATGCCTTAATGGAGACTTATGGTGTATGATAGAAACAGAAAACTCTCCCTGAAACCTACTAACAAGGGTAGGGCTCACTGTACTTTTCCCTGGTAGCAATACCACAGTGATTTGAAGATTTGCGAGCTTGGGTGGTGTGGTGGTCAAGGCAACTGGATCCCATATGGTTGACAGTGTGGTTCATGTCTTGAACTGGTGGCTTGAAAATCATGCCAGGCACATGTCTGAGCATTCCCCAAATATGAAGAGAATTGGGGAGAAGGAATTGCAGTGTGGTCATGCCTCCTGGGAGTGAGAGTGCTTGCTCAGACATCTCCCTCCCACCCCGTGTGTTTCTCTCTAGTGAATGGATATGCTCTATAGTTAAATAAAAATTTTCAAAAAGATCTTCAACGTTACTTGTTTATCATTAGTGTTCCTTCGGTGGACCGTCACGTTACTGTGTTCATGCACCAGTGCACACAAGTGTCTGAGGGATGGTAATTGTGCAATGGCACCTTTTAAATAGACAAAAGAAAAAAAAATTAATGCATTCATTCGTATTCTATCTTTTCTACTAAGAAAGATCTCTAGGTAATAGCAGGTCGCACAGATATGTTTAAGAGTAAGGTCAGAGAGTAGAGGAATATATATGACATTTAGACAAATTCGAATTGCCAGAAAGAGGTCTGTCTAATTCTTGGGTGCTAAAACAAATTGTTCTCCAAAGCCTATTCCTTCTTCTCACTGATGCAAAATCTCCATAGAAGAGTGACATGGGCCAGGCGCGTGTACGTGTGTGCCCAAGATCCCGAGAGGAGAATGGAGGAGAAGGGATTGCGGCGTGACCATCCCCTCTGGGGGGTGATTTCTCGCTTTCGGTCTCTATGTCTCTCTCTGTCTGTCTGGCGAGCGCACGCGCCCTATAGCGAAAACCTCTCCAAATAAATAAATAAATAAATAAATAAATAAATAAATAAATAAAAAGAAAAAAGAAAAAAAAAGAGTGCCATGGTAATTACAAAACATTTAGATAGGAGGTCTGCAGCTCACTTACATTTTGAATTTTATCTGGGATGGAGGGCCAGGACTTTCTATTTTGTAAAAGCTTCCTAGTCAAGTTTGATCGTTGTTGCAGTATAAGGCAGACAGAGCAAGATTCCTTGTGCACAAAGGAAAATCATATTAACCCCACATGATTTCAGAAAATGTTGAAGCATTTTCAGTGCTTTCCACTTACCACAAAGTGCTAAGATTATGTATGCATACATCTCATTCATCGTCTGCTTCAGTCACTCTGTTTGAAGCAAAAGATCCAAGGATAACGCATCCTAACCGCAATTTTTATGCGTCGTGAAAATGGAGAATTCTTCATTTCTAATGCCTGTTTTTCAGAATTAGATTCCCATCTCCAAGCTAAGTGATGTCTGTACTGAATTGTCTGTGTTTCCTAAGTCTAGCATAGTGAGGTTCTCTCTGCATGGAGTTTAATGAATGACAAGATGAGAAACTTTGCATGTTATTATTGTCTTGAAATACAACTGGAAAGCAATGTGAGATTTTAGAGTTTTATATTGTCGCATTTTTTTTTACAGAAGCTGAGAAATAGGTATTTGGAAAATTGTTCTTATAACTTTTAGTAAGAATAAGAATTGTGAAAGGTAAAGCTTTGTAGAATTAACTTGTCATGGATAATAACACTTATCACCCATTCACCTCAGACTCAATGTTCTATTCTATTTAAAGTACACTTCGCCGTTCAGAACTTTATCTTATTTCATTCTAAGACATTTCATATATATAACTTGACTTCTTTACGTCAGATTCTTGAAAGTTTCGTGCCTTATTCCTCTATCAAAATAAATCAACACAAGAAATAAATATAAGTAGATTATAACATAAAGCCAAAGCAAGCTATGTCACTAGGAGGACAATATTCTGATAATTGCCATAATGACATGGAGGCTTTCATATTTTCTTTTGGAAGTATGAAGCAATTATAAGGCAATAATGTCTTGGTAAAAGAAAACAAATGCACTGTGGATTTTAATCACATAAATATCATGCATTGTTGGGTGATCCATTTGCATAAATATTACTAGGTTTTTTGATATATTTATCACCATAAACTTCCTTCTCAGTGCTGCTTTTGCTGCACCCCATGGTTTTCATAAGTTGTGTTTTTATTTTCATAGTCTCAAGATATTTTCTATTCTTTTCTTTTTAGTTTACTTACGTATTTCTTCTGAGAAAGAAAGAGTGAGAAATGTATCCCATCAGGGTCTGTATGCTATGATCCACTCTCATCTCATCCATCTTTGATCATGGGCAAGTACAAACATCCAGTGTGCTCAGATATGTCCTGGGATACAAACCCAAGCCCTTTCCTTTGTGTGTCCATTCGCGTACCACTGTGCCACTGTCTGGCACCTCAATATCTTTTTAAATTTCTCTTTTGATTTCTTCTTTTATCTATTGGTTGAATAAGAGTGTGCTGTGGGACTGACAGGTTGTGTAGTGGTTAAGGTGCTGGACTCTCATATGGCTGACCATGGTCTGAGTCCCAGACCTGGAGGTTTGCCTCTTTCTTTCTTTGGGCAAATTAGAAAAGAAAAAAAAAAAAAGGATAAAAAAATAAAAGTATGTTGTTTTGTTTTCATATATTCTTTAAATTTTCTAACTTTTCCTTCTTAAATACTTAATGGTATGAGATGATGGAACTAATAATTCTACTAAGGGAATAAAATGTTTTGCCAATAAGAAAACAATCAAATTTCAACTTCTTTTAGTAGAGAATAAATGAATTCTCACTTTACAAAGTACAAAAGAGACAGTTCTGAAGTATCACTTTCAATGAGCTAGAACTTAGCTGAGTGGCCATCACATACTATTTTCTGTATTATCCATACAAATCTAAATTGGTGCTTACTTTATTTATCAGGAAGAGACTGATGTCAAACAGATGCTGAGAATATTTAGTTGTTCCTCTCCTAGCTAAAACAAATGTTGATAGGTCCTATAGTAACACAGTGGAAACATTTTCTTCTTGTGAGGGGGGCAATGCTATTTATATTACTTTAGTAGTTTGAGAGTGTGTACTTCAGGGTTGGCTGATAACTAGGACATAGAACGTTCTGTCTGTCTGGCTGGCGCAAGAGCGCAATCGCCAACAACTAAACAAATAAATAAATAAATAAATAAATAAATAAATAAAAAGAAAAAAGAAAAAAAAAGAGTGCCATGGTAATTACAAAACATTTAGATAGGAGGTCTGCAGCTCACTTACATTTTGAATTTTATCTGGGATGGAGGGCCAGGACTTTCTATTTTGTAAAAACTTCCTAGTCAAGTTTGATCGTTGTTGCAGTATAAGGCAGACAGAGCAAGATTCCTTGTGCACAAAGGAAAATCATATTAACCCCACATGATTTCAGAAAATGTTGAAGCATTTTCAGTGCTTTCCACTTACCACAAAGTGCTAAGATTATGTATGCATACATCTCATTCATCGTCTGCTTCAGTCACTCTGTTTGAAGCAAAAGATCCAAGGATAACGCATCCTAACCGCAATTTTTATGCGTCGTGAAAATGGAGAATTCTTCATTTCTAATGCCTGTTTTTCAGAATTAGATTCCCATCTCCAAGCTAAGTGATGTCTGTACTGAATTGTCTGTGTTTCCTAAGTCTAGCATAGTGAGGTTCTCTCTGCATGGAGTTTAATGAATGACAAGATGAGAAACTTTGCATGTTATTATTGTCTTGAAATACAACTGGAAAGCAATGTGAGATTTTAGAGTTTTATATTGTCGCATTTTTTTTTACAGAAGCTGAGAAATAGGTATTTGGAAAATTGTTCTTATAACTTTTAGTAAGAATAAGAATTGTGAAAGGTAAAGCTTTGTAGAATTAACTTGTCATGGATAATAACACTTATCACCCATTCACCTCAGACTCAATGTTCTATTCTATTTAAAGTACACTTCGCCGTTCAGAACTTTATCTTATTTCATTCTAAGACATTTCATATATATAACTTGACTTCTTTACGTCAGATTCTTGAAAGTTTCGTGCCTTATTCCTCTATCAAAATAAATCAACACAAGAAATAAATATAAGTAGATTATAACATAAAGCCAAAGCAAGCTATGTCACTAGGAGGACAATATTCTGATAATTGCCATAATGACATGGAGGCTTTCATATTTTCTTTTGGAAGTATGAAGCAATTATAAGGCAATAATGTCTTGGTAAAAGAAAACAAATGCACTGTGGATTTTAATCACATAAATATCATGCATTGTTGGGTGATCCATTTGCATAAATATTACTAGGTTTTTTGATATATTTATCACCATAAACTTCCTTCTCAGTGCTGCTTTTGCTGCACCCCATGGTTTTCATAAGTTGTGTTTTTATTTTCATAGTCTCAAGATATTTTCTATTCTTTTCTTTTTAGTTTACTTACGTATTTCTTCTGAGAAAGAAAGAGTGAGAAATGTATCCCATCAGGGTCTGTATGCTATGATCCACTCTCATCTCATCCATCTTTGATCATGGGCAAGTACAAACATCCAGTGTGCTCAGATATGTCCTGGGATACAAACCCAAGCCCTTTCCTTTGTGTGTCCATTCGCGTACCACTGTGCCACTGTCTGGCACCTCAATATCTTTTTAAATTTCTCTTTTGATTTCTTCTTTTATCTATTGGTTGAATAAGAGTGTGCTGTGGGACTGACAGGTTGTGTAGTGGTTAAGGTGCTGGACTCTCATATGGCTGACCATGGTCTGAGTCCCAGACCTGGAGGTTTGCCTCTTTCTTTCTTTGGGCAAATTAGAAAAGAAAAAAAAAAAAAGGATAAAAAAATAAAAGTATGTTGTTTTGTTTTCATATATTCTTTAAATTTTCTAACTTTTCCTTCTTAAATACTTAATGGTATGAGATGATGGAACTAATAATTCTACTAAGGGAATAAAATGTTTTGCCAATAAGAAAACAATCAAATTTCAACTTCTTTTAGTAGAGAATAAATGAATTCTCACTTTACAAAGTACAAAAGAGACAGTTCTGAAGTATCACTTTCAATGAGCTAGAACTTAGCTGAGTGGCCATCACATACTATTTTCTGTATTATCCATACAAATCTAAATTGGTGCTTACTTTATTTATCAGGAAGAGACTGATGTCAAACAGATGCTGAGAATATTTAGTTGTTCCTCTCCTAGCTAAAACAAATGTTGATAGGTCCTATAGTAACACAGTGGAAACATTTTCTTCTTGTGAGGGGGGCAATGCTATTTATATTACTTTAGTAGTTTGAGAGTGTGTACTTCAGGGTTGGCTGATAACTAGGACATAGAACGTTTTTTTTTAATTTTTTTTTCTTTGGAGAGTTTTTTTTCGCTATAGGGTGCGTGCGCTCGCCAGACAGACAGAGAGAGACAGAGAGACAGAAAGCGAGAAATCACCCCCCAGGGGGGATGGTCACGCCGCAATCCCCTCTCCTCCATTCTCCGCTCGGGATCCTGTGCACGCACGCACACGGGCCCGGTGTGAGTTTTAAGCCACCGGGTCTGGGACGCGAACCGCAGTCGACCACGTGAGAGTCCAGCGGCATAGCCATTATGCCAACTGCTGGTTCCCACTAGGACATAGAACTTTTTGAAGATCAAAGTTTAAAGTGCATAGAATCATGAGAAACCAATTCGCTTTTAACATCTGATCCTTCCATAGAGACATGCTTACATGTTTTTAAGGACCTTTGACTTCTAATTCATTTTCTTAAACCACAACCAACACTATTGTAATGTGCTGCTCTTTTTTGGAAATTGCAGAAATTAACTAAGACTCCAACTTGAGTTGTGAGATGCCTGATTTATCCATTAATTTCTGTATGTATAAACAGACATTATAACATTGGGACTACAGAAATAGAAAATTCAGTTTACCAATTAAGCCTTTTAGTGATACTTAGAAAGCAGTCATCTTTGAGTTATAGGAATATTGGCATTAAGAACCCATGTTTCCAGGGTGGCTGCTGGTAGTTAAGGTGCTGTACTCCCCCATGGCTGCAGTTTGAGTCTTGGACCTGGTGCTTGCTTTCCCACTTTCCCTTTCTCTCTCTGGTCAAATGAAAAATAATAATGATAAAATATAAAAATAAATAAATAATTTTTAAAAAGAACCCGTATTTCTTGTTAGGTTACATGATTTACTTTTATTACTCAGTCTTAAAACCTTATAAGCCTTTCCTCCCTCTTTTATTTCTATTCTTTTTTTAAAAAAAGCTATTCTAGAAATGAAACAGTAAACAAAGAACAGATGGCTTTTAAAAAACTACTGTTGTTCAATCTGCGTTTATCCACACTGGGCTATTACAACCCTTCTTCCAAAACTGCCAAGGTTGGTACAAGGCAACTTTTATCTGGTAGGAAAAACCCAGTGACGCAAACAAGATGCCTTGTCTCCAGGTGAACTAATTCTGATTATTATTATCATCATTATTATTTTTGGCATTTGCAACAAATCATAGTTCTCCCAAATGAATGCCTGATTTTGGAATGAAGTGACAGTCTCCTTTGTTCACTCTCTTACTAACATAGTCCTCTTGACTAATTCAAGTGTAGACACAATGATTTTCTCACTATACAAGCTCCACAGGAGAACAGAGACTGGTATCAGTTTTGCTCACCATGTCCATGTATTGACTTTTTTACATGATAATATCTAAAAGGCTCTATGTTAAATGAATGAGAGATTCAATCAATTAGGCAATTAGTTACTACTATTAGAGTAGTGCTTTTAAATGTCTATGTCATAAAAAAAATGTGTTTTAGTAAAATACAGGTTCTGATTCCTAAGGTGACCTAAGGTAGTACTTTTCTAACCAACTCACCAGAGATGCTGATGGAGCTGCTCAGAAATCATCCGATTCCTTAGTGCTAATGACAAAATAATCCCAAGAGTTGGCCCAGACTTTTTTCTCTCAAAGATGCCTATGAGGAATTTTAAATATATAATTACTGAAGTCTCATAGAATCAGATATACCACAGAAAGGGAAGTGGAGAATGAAGCACATGGAAAGAGCACAAATTACAATATTAGATCTCTTGAGTTCTAATCACAATCTACCTATTTTCATATTCTAGCCGAGTGAGTCTTGGAAATGGAAATTATAATAATGCTTTATTCAAATTATTTTCATAATTAGTACATGGATAAAGCATATACAGAAACACTTCACTTTACTCTCTGTTTAACTTTTTTTAAAAGTTTTTGTCATAGGGCATGTGAGCTCACCAGAGAGAAGAGAGAGAGAGAGATACAGAGAGAAAAGAAGTGTGAAATCATTCCCCAAGGGGTATGGCCACACCACAATTCTCTGTCCTCCATTCTCCTCTCAGGATTTTGGGCACACATGCCTGGCATGATTTTTTAAGCTACCTGGTCTGGAACTTGAACTGTGTCCGGCCATATGTGAGTCCAGCACCTTAATCACTATACCACCTGCTGGCTCCTAAGTTCTTTTTAAAATGCTATGTATATAAGCACCCACATTTTAAAATAGTTATTTATTCATGTTATTTGATACCATATTGAATGTTCAACTTCACTTACTTTAATACCAACACATTCTACATCAGCATAAAAAAATTCAAGTCATAACTATTTTCCTGCTTGGATTCATTGAAAATTACTGGACAACTTCCACACAATTCTTCTTAAGCAGCTACTATTTAAGTCTATAATTATGGAGCACAATTTCATCTGAGTATCTGTCACCTTTTTAGATTTGAATAAAGCCCTCTTGTTCAGGTAAATGCTTCAAATGCAGTAGCATGAACCTAGATTACACGAGGTATATGTGGATGGAGCACCAGGAAACACCATTCAGTGCTGACTGCAACCCTTCCAACAACATGCGACGAACAGAAAAACTATGGGGTTGTCTGGAAGTCGTGACACATTTTGCATAGAAAAACAAAAAAGTAAGTCATGACTTTCCCAGCAATCTAATATTTTTAGCTGTTTCTATAAATGAATATAGCAAATAAGTTTGAGATACAAACTGCATTTAAATATACTTAAGGAATATTGATTGAGAACTGCTGAACTCCAGCTTAAGGTATGAGTCTGGAGGCTTTGAAGATACACAATCGAAAAGAAAATCACATCCCACTCAGAACATGAAGCATCAAACCTACACTGGGCTTCCATTGGTAATCTCCTTAAGTAAACACATATTCTTTATCACAGATGTACATTTACCATGATGAACATCATATTCCCTATCTAATCAAGGATTAGATTTAGAGCCCCAGTAGTAAAATAATTAAATGTTCATTGAAATATTTTGCAGCCTCCTCACTGATACTTCATTAGTTACTGTTACAGGAAAAAAAAGTTATTAATACTTTTAAAAATAAGTTATTGGTGGGATCAGCAGATGGCATAATGGTTATGTCACTGGACTTCCATGTAGTCAGCTGCAGCTCAAGTCCTGGACCCAGAAGCTTAAAACTCACTCCAAGAACTTGTAGATGTGATGCCAAACATACCCAGATAAGAACAGAGGCAAAGGGATTGCAGTATGGCCATTCTCTCTGGGAGGTGATTTTTTACTTTCTGTTTCTCTCTGTCTGTCTGGTGAGTGCATGCACCCTAGCATGGAAATATCTCTTAAAAAAATAAAAGCTATTGGTCAGCAGGTGGTATGGAGATTAAAGCAGCTGGATCCCACCTGGCTGACTCTGCGGTTCAAATCTGGACCTGATGACTTGAAAACCACACCAAGCGTGTGTCTATGTGCCCAAAATCCTGAGAGAAGAATGGAGGAGAACGGGTTGCAGTGTGGCCATCTCCCTGGGGGGTGATTTCTCACTCTCCTCCTCCCATCTGTCTTTCTCTGGCAAGTGCATGTGCCTATAGAAAAAAAAATTTTTTTAAAAAGTGATTAATACTACTCTATAAGCCTTCACTCCCTTTGAAATAAAGTAATTAAAAGTTGCATTATAGGGACCAGCAGTTAGCATAATGGCTGTGTCGCTGGACTCCCACATGCACCCAGCGTGAGTTTAAGCCACTGGATCCAGGACGTGAACCACGGTTGACCACGTGGGAGTCCAACGACATAGCCATTACGCTAACTGCTCGTTACCTAGCCCCCAACTTTTAAATGGTATATTTGGGAAATTCAGAGCTTTTAATAAAAAGCTATTGAGTACATCTATTTAGTGAAACAATTCTGTGACTACTGACACCCTATTAGGATGAATTTATGAAGATGCATATTAAAATGTTAAAAACCACAATGAAGTAGCTGAAATACATTTCTTTACAAATATTGAAAGCCATAGCTATGAAGACCAATAATGAAATAAATGACCCTTATTTATTTGGAGGATAACATTTGCCAACAGACCGATTTAGTTTCTTCCTGTGGCTTTTCTCATCTGAGGTCTGTACTCCTTACTCCACTCCCTTTCCCTTTGAGCTTCCAAATCACAGAGGAAAACAACCATGCCCAAAGTGAAGACCAAACTATAAGCATGTGTTGAATGTTTTCTTTCCGCTGAAAGTCCATGGTTGTTCCATGATTTATTCAAATTCATCCTGGATATGAGGAACAAATAGGTCTCCTTGGTAAAATCTTGAAACTGTCTTGAAGTGTCTTAGGTAATTAAGTTAGGAAAATGTTGTGCTCTTACTCCAAACTTTTCTCTTTTTCAGTAATTATATTTGGGACAAGCAATTAGCATAATGGCTATGTTGCTGGACCCCCATGTAGTCAACCGCGGTTCGAATCCTGGACCCAGTGGCTTAAACTCATGCCAGGAGCATGTGCGTGCATGCCCAAGATCCCGAGAGGAGAATGGAGAAGTGATTGCGGAATGGCCAGCCCCCTGGGGGGTGATTTCTTGCTTTCTGTCTCTCTGTCTCTCTCTGTATTTCTGGTGAATGCACGTGTCCTATAGCAAAAACCTCTCAAAATAATAATAATAATTATTATTATATTCCAATTTCCAGGTGCATATTCTTTTCTTTTTATATTTTAACTTACATTTAATCACATATATCTTTACAGTATAGAACATAGCTTTTTTTTTAGCATAAATACCATGCATATCAGTTAAGACAAAGACATTACTATAAACATTATATAAGCAAATAGGTTTTCATTTTTTTGTCAATTAAATGTACTTCTTTTTCTTTTCTCCTGCTTTCCTCCCTCCCTCCCCCTATTACCCACCCCTGTATTACCCCTATCCTTGCTATCTCTAGTATCTACCAGGCCCTTCCTGCTTCTATAGCTTCTAAACTTTCCGTTTCTGCTATAGAATGTAGACAAAATGTTATATATTGAGTGAGGATATATTAAATCTGTCTTTCATAGGCTGACTTGCTTTGCTTAGCATTAAGTCTTCATTTTCATCCGCTTTGTATCAAATGTCAGGGTCTGGTTTGTTTTCATAGCCAAGTAGTATTCTATAGAATACATATGCCCCATTTTTCAATCCAATCATATATTTTTGGACTTTAGGGTTGATCCCATGTCCTGGCAATTATAAATAATGCTGCAATAAACATGGATGTACAATTGTTTTTCTGACTGAGAGTTTTTCTATCCTTTAGGTAAATGCCTGATAGTGAAATTACTGTGTCATATGGTAGTTCTATTTGAAGTTTTCTGAGGAAGCTCCGGATAGTTCTCCAAAGTGGTTGCATTAATTTGCATTCCCACTAACAGTGTAGGAGACTTTGTTTTCACCACAGCATCACCAGCACTTATCATTATTTATATTTTTAATTTTAGCCATTCTGACTGGGGTTAAATGGTAACTCATTGTGATTTTGGTTTGCATTTCCCTTATGATAAGAGATGTTGAGCATGTTTTCATATGCTTTTATGGCCAATTTTGTGTCCTTTTTAGAGAAGTGTCTGTTCATCTTATTTTCTCATCTTCTAATTGGATTTAATTTTAATTTTTGTTGTTGTTGTTGTTTTTGTTTTTTTTTTTGTAGGTAAGCTGCTTGAGTTCCCTGTATATTCTGGGTATCAGTCCCTTATCTGAGATGTAGTTTGCAACTATATTCTTCTATATTCTCCCACTCTGAGGATATCTTCTTGCTCTACCTATTGTTTATTTTGCTGTCCAGAAGGTTCTCAGGCTAGTGTAGTCTTACTTGTCTATTTTGGGGACTATTGCCTATGCTTTAGAGGTCTTCTTTAAGATGTCTTTCC
>NW_006159448.1:954494-992219 GCF_000334495.1 Tupaia belangeri chinensis | reverse complement strand
TCCCTACTCCAAGGTCTCCAAGAGTTTTCCCTGTGTTTTCTACCGGTAGTTTTACAGCTTGAGGTTTTATATTTAGAATCTCAATCATTTTGAGTTAATTTTTGTTTATTGTGACAAATAAGGTTCTAGTTTCATTCTTCTGCAGGTGAATATCCGGTTGTCCCAGCAGCATTTCCTGAAGAGATTTCCCTTTTCCCTCTGGATTTTCTTGAGCCCTTTGTCAAGGATCAGTTGGCTGTACATTTTTTTTGGTTTATTTGGGGGTTCTCAATTCTTTTGCATCTGTATTCATCAGATATATTGGACTGAAATTTTCTTTTTTTGTTGTGGTTTTGGAATCCGAATGATGTAGGCTTTATAGATTGAATTTGGAAGGGTTCTTCACTTTTGGACCTTTAGAAATAGTTTGAGGAAAATTGGGATTCAATCTTCTTTAAATTTTTTGTAGGATTCAGAAGTAAAGCCATTGGGACCTGGATTCTTGTTTATTAGGAGACTATTTATTACCGATTTAATCTCATTGCTTGTTATGGGTTTATTCATACTTTCTATTTCTTCTTGGTTCAATCATGGTAAGTCATATGTGTCCAGAAATTTGTCCATGTCATCTTGGTTTTCTTGTTTGTTGGCATATAGTCACTCATAGTATTCTCTGATGATATTTTGTATTTCTGTTATGTCCATTGTAATAACACCTGTTTCCTTTCTCTGTTCTTGATTAATCTAGCCAATGGCATGTCAATTTTGCTTATCTTCTCAATAAACCAGCTTTTTGTTTCATTGATTTTCTGTTTAGTTCTTGATTCTTTACTTCTCTTCAAATCTTTATTATTTCTTTTCTCCTGGCATATTTTGGGTTTTTGTTGCTGTTGCTGTTGTTTTTCCATTTCTCTGAGTTGTGTCATTAGGGTGTTTATTTACCACTTTTCTGCTTCTTTCTTGTGGTACTAATTGCTATGAGTTTTCCTCTTATGACTGCTTTTTCTGTGTTCCATAGGATACAAACATTTGTTTGTTATCATTGGTTTCTATGAACATTTTGATTTCAGTCTTAATTTCTTCTATAGTTGTTAACTCATTTGTGAGTAGGTTGTTTAGTTTCCATGTGTTTGTGATTTTCAAGGACTCTTTGTGTTGTTGATATCATTTTTGATTCCATTAAGATCAGAAAAGATACTAAATATAGTTTCTATACCTTTGAATTTGTAAAGATTTGTTTTATGCCCTATCATATGATCAATCTTTGAAAATGTTTTATAAGGGGGTGAAAAAAATGTGTATATTGTGGTAGTTGGGTGAAATGCTCTGTAGATGGATATCTGTCAATTCTTTTTCATGTATGGTATTATTTAGATCTTGTATCTCTTTGTTTATCTTTTGCCTAGATGATCTGTCTAAAGAAGTCAGTGGGATGTTGAGATCCCCTACAATTTTTTAAGTGCTCCAGTGTTGTGTGCATAGATATTTACAAGTGTTATTCCTTCGTGGTGATCAAGTCCTTTAGTACTATATAATGTCTTTCTTTTGTCTCTTCTTATATCCTATTTTGTCTGATATCCATATTTCTACTCCAGCCTTTTCTTGGTTTCCATTTGCATGGAATATTTTTTCCAGCCCTTCACTTTCAGTCTATCTGTGTATTTATCAGAGAGATGTGCTTCTTGTAAGCAGCATATAGATACCTTCTGTTTTTGTATCCATTCAGCCAGTCTGTATCTTTTAATGGGAGAATTTAATCCATTAACATTTAACATTAATATTGATATTGTGCATTTATCCTTGTCATTTTATTAACCATTTTCTTAGTTGTTTTTTGTTCTCCTATTTCTGTTTGTCTCTCTTTAGTTATTCTGATGCAATACTCCCCTCAGTACTTCCTGTAAAACTGGTCTACTTTTGCTGAATTCTTTCAGTTTTTGTTTGTCTGAGAATGCTGTTATTTGTCCCATTTGAAGAATAATCTTTCTAGACATAGTATTCTTGGTTGAAACTGTTTTATTTTATTTTATTTTTTTTGGAGAGGTTTTTTTTTTATTATTTATTTATTTATTTATTTATTTTTGTCATAGAGCGCGTACGCTCGCCAGACAGACAGAGAGAGAGAGACAGAGAGACAGAAAGCAAAAAAATCACTCCCTGGGGAGATAGCTATGTCACAATCCCTTCTCCTCCATTCTCCTCTCGGGATCTTGGGCACGCACGCACACTCTCCTGGCGTGAGTTTTAAGCTACTGGGACGGGACTCGAGCCATGGTCGACTACGTGGGAGTCCAACGACATAGCCATTATGCTAACTGCTGATCCCTTTATTTTTATTTTTGAATATGTCTTCCCAGTCATTTCTGCATTTGTTTCAGTTGAAAGGGTTGACGTTAGCTTAATGAGATCATTTTTACTAGTAATTTGACGTTTCTTCCTTGCCATTTTAGAACATTGTCTTTGTCTTTAGCTTTTACAGATCTGGCTATGATATGCTAGAGGGAGGATCTTTTTGTGTTGATTCTATTTGGGGTCCTTTTTATTTCTTGGATTTGAATTTCTCTATGCTTCTGAAGGCCCCAAAACCACAAGTTTCATTGTCCAAGGGTGAGAAAAAGAGAGATGCCCAAACTCAAAAAAGAAAAAGAATTCACCTTTTTTTGCCTTTCTGTTTTAATCAGACATTCAATGAATTGGACAGTGCCCACTCACATGAGTGAGAGCCTACCTCTTTTACTTACTCTACTGATTCAAATGCTAATGTTTTTCAAAAACTTTCTCATAAATACATCCAGAAATTGCTTTATCAGCTCCATGAGCATCCCCTAGCCTAGTCAAGTTGACATAAAATTAACTATCACAGAATTTTTCCTGTTTTTGCCTATTACTAATAAAACTGTTATGTACATTCATGTATATGTTTTTGGGTGAACACAAATTTTTATTTCTCTGAGATAAATCCCTAAGAGAATAATTGCTGGGTTATATATATATAGTTAAGTGTTATAAAATATGGTTCTGATTTTAAGTGAAATTTTGTTATTCCTTACTTGACAAAAAAATACATATGCAGTGTGTTAAAGAAAATATTTTTTCTAATACTTGTCAAAAGTATAAAGAAGACTTTTTCAAAAAGAACAACAGGGTTAGTGCAATGGGATAGAAAGATTGGACTTAATTCCAAACGTAACAAAAACAGTTAAGAATTTACAGCAAAAAGTGTCAGGGAATCAGTGAATGGAAAATTGCTAGGGGAAGACATCAAGCTTACGGGGATTCTTGCTAGACTGACCTAATAAGATTCTTGCTGAAGGCAGGCCAGGGTAATCACATATCAGAGGTGGGATATCTTCTCTAAGCTGACTTGTAAACACTGAGTACACAAGGACAGACTAGGAAGTTGAAGGTCTACACCTAGCTGAGAAGAGGGCATAATGAAGTGTAACTAAAGTTTGGACAAAGACAGTCTTTGTTAAGTTCTCCTCACAATTATTTTATTCTCTCTTTAATA
The DNA here is from genome assembly GCF_000334495.1 of Tupaia belangeri chinensis. Lineage (NCBI taxonomy): Eukaryota > Metazoa > Chordata > Mammalia > Scandentia > Tupaiidae > Tupaia > Tupaia belangeri. The sequence continues at coordinate 988,729 of NW_006159448.1, read as the reverse complement.
CCAGAACTCCAAAAGAAGGGCAGCCATTATACTCTAGCTTGTGGGTAATCTAATAATTTTATGTACAATCTGCATCTCTCTATTATTCTTCATCTCTTCAAAAACTTAAATTTCCAGAAAATTTCAGTCAGCAATAAGATGACAAGTGTGAATTTGACTTCTACAATTAATAGGTAAGGAGGAGAATATAATGAATACTGACATTGCGGTTAATGGGGAATGGCATTTCCTACACTTCATGGAATTGTTAAACCAAAGAGATTGCAATGAGCATAGGTAAGTAAGTAAGTAAATGAATAAATAAATAATTTGGTAGAGGAGAACCACACTGGGAATATCGAGGCTGCATATTAGCAATTTGACTTGTAACTCATCTGAATTAGAAATTCAGGGAGACAGTGATTTTGGTTTAAAAGAATGCTAGCATTCTCCCTGTTGGCCAACGAAGTTATGAAACCTGACTCAGAGATGAACAAAGAAAAAATATTAAAATAAATGAAATAAACCTGAAGCCTCTCTCTCTCTCTCAAAAAAAAACAAAAACAAAAAACAGGAAGAGAAAAGCAACATTGACATGAAAGCATTTATTTATTTTGTTCTTTCACTGAACATCATCACAGCATACAAAATGCAATTTCCCATCCAGAATGCACTGTATAATGGCTTAATCATACATGTTATCATCAACAAATAATTTATCATTTCTTGTGTCTTATATATACATTTTCCCCCCTATTTCTCGCCCTCTGCCATTACCCACCCTCCTACCACACTATCTCTGATATCTGCAGTTGCTTTCCATTCCTTTTTAATTTATCCACATCTTATTCACAAAAATCATAATTAATCTAACTACTTTCAATAGCAAGTTCAGCTGATATATACATATCTGTGAACATATGTTCACTTTAGGCATGAAACTGTGAGTAGAATTAATATACTATAAAGTAGCACGTAGCTGAGGCTATATAGCTTACTGTGGTTATTAAATAGGCATTATCTAATATATTTTTTAATTTCAAGAAAGGCAATTTTAACTAAATAAATCAAAACCAAAAATGCTAAGAGAACTTTACCTAAGACAAAGCCAGGAAGCAGGTTAGGATTCTGTTCAAATAGTAGGTACATGAAAATCTTGATAACTTAAGAGAAGACAAAAATTCTTAACTCTGGAAACCAAAGCATAGAAGATCAGTAATGTTTTAGTCAAAAGTCATAAAATCCTATTTCACCAGTTCAGTTTCATGTATTTTATCTTCTGTCGTGGTCATATCTTTCCATTTAAATTCTGGAAGATAATGCTCAACTCTGGACTTGTCCCTATCATTTAGCTAGTAATTTTCTTAGGTGTTGTCTCCACCCGCAGGACAGTTGAACAGTTTTCTGGGTGAGGGAATCAGAGATGTGACAAACACACGCGCACACACACAGAGTGGAGACAACACGAGGTGCTGATTAAGTCTTCCGTCTATTGAGGAAAAATGACGAGTTATATACAGACTGGTGGGCACCGATTGTTTGCCCGAAATGCAAATGGGATAGAACAGTATGAGCCAATCATTGATGTGGGTGGATCTCTCTTGTTGCCTAGAAACTCAACCACCCCCAGGGAGAATGATTGGTTACATGATTTCTGAGAAACAATTTACTTATTGAGGAAGTGAAACCTAATGGTTTCCAAGATGGTGGATAGCTCAAGATGGCAGATAGCTCAAGATGGCTTGCATATGCAGTGCCCTCCACAAGTTGTTTTTGAACACTTATTTCTGTGTATCTGACTCTAGTTTCCCTGATATAGAGGAGTTTTCTAATCCAGTGATTCTGTCATCTGCATCTGAGATTCAATTTTCTGTATGATCTAGTCTGTTTTTAATACTCTCATGGGAGGTTTTTATTTATTTATTTATTTTTGGGAAAGGTTTGCTATAGGGCACATGTGCTCACCAGAAAGAGAGAGAAAGAGAAACAGAAAGCAAGAAGTCACCCCCCAGGAGGTATTGCTACGCTGCAGTCCCTTCTCCTCCATTCTCCTCTTGGGATCTTGGGCACGCACACACATGCACCCAGCATGAGTTTAAGCCACTAGGTCCAGGACTCAAACTGTAGTTGACTACATGGGAATCCAGCAACATAGCCATTATGTCAACTGCTGGTCCCTTCAAAGGAGGTTTTGACTTCCTGTATTATAGCCTTCATTTCTTACTGTTATATTTCCTCTTTCAGATCTTACAAAATCTTCCTCACTTTCTAGAATTCATGGGCACTTTTCTCCTGCCCCTTCTGGGATTCATTTTCTTTCTTCTCTTCCATCCCTGTTGGCTTTGTCACTATAAATATTCTTAATTTTTTTTATCAAACATGTCCATGAGTTTCAATGTAGTGTGTCTGGATGAAGAGGAGTTACTCGTTTTCCTCGGGAGAGAGATATTTTCTTGCTTTCTCACATTTCTTGTGCCTCTGTGGTGATTTCTATTCATTTCTTACTAATTTCTACATGTTCAGTCTGAGAGTTCAGAGGCGTGCAGGACGAGGTGATCTGCAAACTCTTTGCCGTTCCATTTTTCTCCCTTCATGCAGTAGATTCAGTGGGAATTGAGGAAGATGTTGACCCTGACAGTATTTGGATGTTTGGCTACGGTTCACTTAGACCTGTCTACTTAGTGAGTAGAGTCTGAGCAGCAAAGTGATGAGGTAAAAGAAAAAGGACAAGAAAACAGAAAAAGAGAGAGAGGGAAAAAAAAGAATTTGCTTATTTATTTAAAAAAAAATAAAAACTGCGTGGCACAAAAGCACTAGTTCTCAGCTCCCATGGAGGATGCAATCATATTCTGAAGGCCTGCCTTTATTGCCTCCCCTAAATGGGAGGAAGGAAAGGGGATTATTAGCAAGATAAAGGAGGATTTGAGAGCCAAGAGAATACTTTGCATTAAAATTTTTTTAAATGAAAAGACAGAGACAGAGAGAGACAGAAAGATACATGGGGCACTACCAAGATGAATTCTCAGCAGAAACTCTTCATTTATCTTATTCCCTGAAAGCACTAGTTCTTGGCTCCCATGGAGGACTCATTCTTCTTCTGAAGGCCTGCCCTTTTTGCCTCTCCTAAGTGAATTCTTAGCAGAAAAATCTTCATCTCTCTTATTCCCTGAAAGCACTAGTTTTCAGCTCCCATGGTGGACTCAACCTAAAAGTATCTTTAAAAGCTCAAAATATGTATCACAGAAGTCAGAAAAATAATAGAGAATATTTTGACTTCTTCAATAGGAATGAGAAATTAATTCAAAGCTGTAAGTTAATACCTAGGTGAGAAAACAGGATGAGACATGACAAGAGTGAAGTGAGAGCCAAATAAAATGGGGTGAAATAATAACGATATTAGGACCCTGAAAAGGACTGCGAGAGAACTAAAATCTCACTGGTATAAGTGAAATACAAATTGCAATTGGTATAAAAAGCAAAACAGAAAAAATAGAGGCACATAAAGAGCAAAGGAGAAGAGGCAGAACTTCTCTTCCTTCTCTCGTTATGGATACCACCTCCTTCATTCCTTCCCCTCTCTAGTCTACCACTACATTTTGATCATATTTCCCTTAATTTGTTCCCTCACTCTCACATTCTTTTGTTGGTTCTAATTCACAAGCATATATGATATTTCTGTGTTAAAGAAAGTGTCTTCCACATGGCAATACACTCTTCTCAAGAGAAGAGCTCATCTTCTACACAAGAAATGCATAAAATATTTAGTAAATTAGAATAAAAAATACTAATATGACAAAATACCAATGTCCAAAACAATTATGAGCATTGTTGCAACATAATTAAAATAGCCTGAAAATAGAAGAGAGATAACTTGATATAAATGAAAAAGTTAGGGCCAGGGCTGGTAGGTAGCATGGTGGTTAAGGTACTGGACTCCCACACTGCCGACCGCAGTTCCAGTTCCAGACCTGGTGGCTTGCTTTTTCAATTTCTCTCTCTCTCTCTCTCTCTGGTCAAATTGAAAAATAATAATAAACAATATTAAATAAAATAATTCTAAAAAAAAAAAATGTTAGAGCCAGTCTGTAGCCCAATGGTTAAGGCAGTTGGAACCCCACATGGCCGAATGCACAGTTCAAGTTCTCAAATTGAAGGCTTGAAAAACACACCCAGAGCCTGAGCATGCCTGACCAAGATCACTAAACAGATGGAGAAATGGAGACGAGACTGCAATGTGACCATGCCTTACAGAGGGGTACTTTCTTGCTTTCCTCTGTCTTTGTCTCTTTCCAGAATGCATGTGCCCTCTGGCAAATTTTTTAAAAGTTATGCAAATTTATTCAGGTATGTATCATAATGGGAAATGTAAAAAATATACTATATACGTACAATAAAGTTTAAAAACTATGATATAGCAATCTGATGGGCTAGTGTGAATTAATTAAAAATGAGATATTAAAAGAAATACTGGTGATATGAAAAAACACTTTGTGAGAAATGACATACAATTTGTAATAAGATTTTGAAACTATATAGAAAAGGCAAGGAGAAAATATATTCAATTTTTTTTTGGGGGGGAGAGGTGTTTTTGCTATAGGGCGTGTGTGCATGCCAGAAAGACAGAGAGAGACAGAGACAGAAAGCAAGAAATCACACCCCAGGGGGGATGGTCACGCCACAATCCCTTCTCTTCCATTCTCCTCTCGGGATCTTGGGCATGCATGCACACGCGCCTGGCGTGAGTTTAAGCCACCGGGTCCGGGACTTTAACCATGGTTGACTACATGGGAGTCCAACAACATAGCCATTATGCCAACTGCTGGTCCCAAATATATCCAATTATTAACAATTATCTCTGAATGATGAGATTGTTACTCTCAATACATATTTTAAGTCCTGCATGGACAGACAATTGTATTTTAGTTAATTTCATATTTTACATTACATATCTTTATAGTTATATATTAACTGAAAAATATGAATGTTTATATATATTTTTCTAAGCAAAAGATTTGGAATTTTGGTTCTACCCACTTGCTGCCTGACTTGAATGTGTTACTTAAAATAAAACTTGCAATACCTAGTAGCATAAACCTCAGGGCTTTATAGCCTGCGTGGGACATCATTAATACATTGTAATTTTAATTTTAAACCATACTTTTCTAAATGCATACTTACCCTTTATATTTTTACTACATAATCATTGAACTTCCTGTAGGTGGGATAACAATTTGGATTGTTCTTTGCTTCTTGATATCTAGGGGATATTTTAACTGTAATTTTCTTTTCTCTTCTTTTCTTTTTTTCTTTTCATTTCTTCTCTTTTTATTTTTCTTTTTTATTGGTGAAGAATTCCAGTAAAAACCGGAAAACCTGCTCGACACATTCTACAACAGCTGCAATTTTCATGGTCAACACTCGCAGTCTGTGTGGAGAGCCCTGTATACTGTCAAACCATGCCACATTTAGTATCTAACAGGGCTTTTCCAAATATAGGAGTATCGATCTTCTTCACACAGAGAACTTTAGAGGGCTGCAGAGAAGGTCCGCCTGGCCTTGGAAGCCAACCGCACTGCCAGGTGTCCCTGTGTCTGATGGTCGCGCACGTCAAGACAGGAAGAGACTTGGGGCCCCTGGTCAAGACCCCAGGACTCCACTAGAGACATCACTGAAACCCTAGGATCCGAGGGAAGCAGACCAGGTGCTATTCCGGGATGGAGGCAGCAGCGCCCCTGGACAGGTTGCTTTTCTTTCTTTTCTGTTTTTTTTTTTTTTTTTCTTTTTTCTGTCATTAGTCTTATTGTTAGTAGGAATGACAATACAGTAGTAGGAAATCTTTATGAAACGACAGCACTTTATTAGGCACCCCTTTTCGACACCCCCCGCCCCCTGGGCTACTCGGAGAAGGAGCTCGAGCCCCTCCGGAAGGCTCCTGCGGCTGCAGCGGGACTGAGCCCAGCCCAGTACTGGAGCGTTTGTCCTGGAAGACAGGAAAAACTCCAAGGCTCAGCGCTCCAGGACCCGGGCTCGAAGAGCGAGCCGCAGCAGCCGGACTCTGGGCATCCCCGGCCAGCAACCCCGGGCCAGCCGCCCCAGCTACCCTTCGTTCCTGGTCACGGTTTGCCCAGTGCCAGCCGGTTGGCGAGTCTGGGGCTTCCCGGGCTCTGGGAAGAAAGTGGTTGCTTCTCGCACTGGGCATTCCGGGGATGGCCGTGCGCTGAACCTGTGTTCTGCGACACCTGCCTTGTTTAGTTTGGAGCAGGATGTGGTGTTAAAAAGGGAGAGGAAGGCCTGCTAACACACACACACACACACACACACACACACACACACGCTTGAGCACACACAGACCGCGGAGGGAAAGGGAAGAGAGAAGGCACTAGGGGACACTCACGGACAGGGTTTGGCAATCATTTAGTGCAGCTACAGTGATGTCTCCAACTGGAGCTGTCCAGAGCAGCACTGCGCCCCCGCCACCGCGAGCCATCCCTCCCCCTCCCCCGCTACCTCTCCCTCCCTTCCTCCCAGTGAGGGGTATATGAGCAATAGGAGTGGCGATTTTAAGAGCGCCAGGCAGGAAAGATTTGTTTTTCTTTTTCTTTTTCCTTTCCTTTTCTTTTTTTTTTTTTTTTTAATCTTCTTTCTTGGACTTCTTAGGTCCAGGCTAAGTCTCAGAGTTGTATGCTGGAAATTAACCCTTAGTTTCAAGCTGACACCACTGGAGGGGTCGAGATCATTATTTTAGGGAAAATGCCATCATCATATCTGTAAGATGAAAAACAATAGAGAGGAAAAACATTGTATTTACTAATCAATCGTTAATGATCACCGTAAGTGATGACAAGTGAAGATTGTGGGTGGGTTTTGCAGTAAAAATGCAAAAATGCAAGTTTAGACAATGTGTGTGTAATTATTTCACAAAGGAGCCTCTCTAATTTGAAAATAATTGTTCAACCGCAGATCCATTGACCCATACAACACGTAAGGTTTGTAGTCAGCCTTTTAGGTGACCTAAAAAGAAGTGTATGTGGTAGGGGATATTGTATGCATAGTCTGTGCTATTTTGTGTAAGTTACTTTTAATTTTGTCCACAGCATCACAGAGGGTGCACTAAGACCAGTCAAGGGAAGTCTTGAGAGCCATTGTCATTGATTAGTACTTACTGGTCTACAATAATACCGCCCACTTGGCCTTCAGAAGATAAGATACAGTTCAATTATTTAAACAATGATTTGTCCTCAAATTGCCTGTCATCCACAATTTAATAAATGATTTCTATTAAAGAAAAGCATCTTTAAGTACTTTAGTTTTAACCAACGTGGTCCAAAGTTTCAAACAGAGCCAGGCCACTTGTGTTGCATGTGTTGATCAACTATATGATCAATTCTTGAATGTAAACTAACCTGATAATGAATTCAGCTTGAATTTTGCCACTAATTAGTAAGAGGACTATGAGTGCAGAGGAGTTTATATATCTGTCGGTAATGAATTCAATCCTAGGGGCCAGCAGGTAGCATGGTGGCTAAGGGTGCTGGACTCCCACATGGCTGACCACGGTTTGAGTCCCAGACCTGGCGACTTGCTTTCTCATGTTCTGTCTCTCTCTCTCTCTTGCTCTGTTCCTCTCTGATCAAATTAAATAAATAAAGTTAAATAAATTAATTATTTTTAAAAGAGAAAATAATTTAATCCTAAATTTACATGACACTGGTAGAAAGATGTGATCTTTAAGTTCTTTATATATCATGGGATATTTAGATACCCCATGGTAAAATACTATCTTTAAGTTATCTTCTTTACAGATAATCTCATTTATTTTAAAATGCCTAAAAACATTTCTTCTTTATATTTGGTAAGTGAATTATAGCAATGTTTGTTCTCTATCAAAAGTGTCCCAACTTAGTTTTGTTTAAGATAATGGGTAGTTGTTAAATTGTTGACATAAGAGAGAAATTACTGCAGGATTGAATGTATAGTTTGTATTCATGATCACAAAGTGCTGTTAGCTTTAAATATCAAAACTATAGTCCAAAAATAACTAATTTTTCAAAAGTAGCTTCAAATTAATATTCATTTGTGGTTATAGCTAGTGGATTGAATCATATAAAGTGATCATTTCTGATGATATATAAAATGAGACCAAGAGTTTGGTGCTTCAAAAAAATATAAATGCTAAATTAAATTAATGTTTATGTATTAACACTTTTCAGTATGCCTACTTTAAAAAATTGTTATTGTACTAATATTTCCCCAGCTCCAAAATTCTCAGGCTAGAATTTTATATTAGTTATTGCACATTCTGGAATATTATTTATTTATCTAGAGATAATACAACATTTGAATAACAGAAGGGCATCCTTCATAGTCAAGATTTAGTGTCTTTTTTTTTTTTAGAACAAGTATGGTAGCATTAAAAAAAAAAAACAACAACAAAAAAAAAAAACCCAAGAGCCAGCAGGTAGCATGGAAATTAAGGCACTGGATCCCACATGGCTGACTCTATGATTTGAATCCCAGATTCAGCAACTTGAAAATCACCCAGTGTATGTGCTTGCCCAAACTTCTGAGAGGAGAATGAAGTAGAAGGAATTTGCAGCATGGCCATCCCCGCTTAGGGGAACACAAATATATAGCTCATAACATTAACACATGGCTATGAAATTCTTGATAAGGATAAGATGCAGTTCACTAAAACAATAAGATTCTCAGGGCCAGCAGGTGGCATGGTGGCTAAAGTGCTGGACTTCTACATGGCTGACTCTGTGGTTGGAGTCCTGGACCCAGAAACTTGATGCATGTGTGTGTATGCCCAAAATCCCCAGAGGAGAATGCTAAAGAAGATGTTGTAGCACGGCTATGCCCCTTGGGAGGGAGGGGTTTTCACTTTCCCTCTCTCTGCCTCTCTCTGATGACCACATGTGCCCTATGGCAAAGTGTAAAAAGATAAAAGATATTCAAAAAAACAAATTGACAATGTTAAAATTCTTCCTGACTCAGTACTTAGCTGGCAACATAAGTATAGACCTTATGTGAAAAATGTCCTTCATAATAGATTGTTTCTTCTACATGGCTTCCAACAAACTATAAACTGATGGATATTTTTAATGAGCATGATTGTCACATGTATTACTTATCACAATATTTATCTCTTGTGGTACTTATGTGATTAGGTTGGCTTTATTTTCTGTAAGAGAGCTTTTGGTTGTTTTCATTTACCACCTTTCTAGGGACATCAGTGGGCCTGAGATATATGTGAGCTTGGATATTTTTCTGCCTATACTACAAGAGAATGTGCTTTCAATAGCTTCAGAAAGAAACTCAACATATAATGAATTCTAAAATGCAACTTTTGGTTTCATCACATATCCTGGCAGTTCATTTCCTGGATGAGAAATCTGCAAGACCAAAAAAATGTCCCTAATAGCCTGTAGTTGTCATGTATACAAAACTTCAATGCATTTTTTTTATACTGACTAGCACAGCCTAGAGCTCTCTGAAAATCCCCAAAATTTCAAGTAATAATAAAAATACAGAAATCTCTGGCACTTTTTCTGCAGGGTAAAAATGTCTGCCAAATCAATTCCAGGAACATTGCATAACATTACCCAGGAGATTGGTAGTGTTAGTAGAGACACTCTGTCTGTCGGCCTATTGCCTTTGGAAGTCGTTGAATAACTACTTGTGTCACATGTTTGAGAATTATCACACTCTCAAGTTACCCTATTGCCATAACCTTGGCCTTGTCTAAAATCAAATACTTTAAAAATGTATGTTACGACCACTTCTGAAAGGTAAATTCTACTTGGAAGGGGAATTGACTTGTAACCGTCTTCATGGTAGGCTGTTTCTCTTTCTATTTCCAAATCTGTTCAAAAGGTTGTTCCACACATTAAAAATATAATTTATCTGTCCTGTCTGAACTGGTTTTAGTTTGCCTCAGGTAAGACCTCACAAACTTAATTCTTAAAATACTTTTGTTTTTGTAAGATGTTTTGAATAATTTTTCCATCATATTCCTTCTTATTTTCCTGATTTTCTCTAATGTCTGTAATGTCAAAAAACAGATCCACTCTTGGTAGCACCTTTTTGATGCACAACTTTATTTGTGATTTTATGGCTATCACCAGATTTTGAAAATTTAGAAAACCAAATTTTTGTTCTGTTTTTCATTCATTTTTTTAAAAATTTATTTGTTTCTTCTGTGAATGATAGAAAGAGAGAGAAAAAGAGAGAGAGGGAAAAACACAATCTCTAACAGGGTTCTGATGCCACCATTCACCCTTAGCCTTCAACCAGTTCCAGATCACAGGCATATGTGTGTCCAGCACGCTCAGGGAGATCCCCAGACTTGAACCAGGAACTTTTCCATTTGGGATTGCCTTACAGAGTATGGTATTTTCAGTCTACATCACAACCTGGCCCCTACATTACTGAGTCACCATAGCAAGCTGTTGAAATTTTAGGACTTCTTGGTCAATGCTCTCATATGTGTTTTTTTACAGGTCCATGTATGATAGTTAAAACAATAAAGACTTAAGGTCCTAGTGTGTGAAACTTGATGTATTGTTGGTTTTATAATTTATGATGGTTTTTACATATGATGATTTTACCTCATTGCTTTCATTTATATTTAGTGTTTTCATTGCTGATTCTTTTTTTATTTTGAATTTTTAAAAGATTGTTGTTGTTGTTGTTGTTTGCCTTATGCCTTAGGGGACATACATTCACCAAAGAGAGAGAGATAGTTACAGTGAGAGGGAAAATGAGAAATCACCATCCAGGGGGATGGACACACCACAATCCTCTCTCCTCTCACGATCTTGGACATGCATGCACACATGCCCAGTATGATTTTCAAGCCACTGGGTATGGGACTCAAACTATGGTTGGCCATGTGGGAGTCCAATGATGTAACCACTACGCCATCTGCCGGTTCCTCATTGCTGATTCTTATAAACCAATTCTTCCAAGCTGTGGCTGTTTCTTAGCTTTCCACAGGTATGTTGAATAGAAAAAAGATGGATGTCAGCATCTTTGTATGATGTCTGGGACAGTCATACTTCTGCTGATAGCCATGGTGAATCCTGAAGTTATCCTGCTTGTTGGGTGTGGGTGGGGGTGGCTGATTCTTTGTTAATCTCGAGTCTGAAGGGTGTGATCTCTTTCTTGATCAATTGTCATATCTTTGTGGAAAGTACACCATTACTGGTATTGCTTTGGAAGTATCCATCACAATTAGAAAATAATAAACAATTACAAAATAAAAATCTAGTAAAACTCTGGCTGATTCCTGGATCTGATGATTAGGGCAGCTGAATCTCACCTGGCTGACTGAGCAATTTAAGTCCTAGAGCCGGCGGCTTAAGAAAATCACTGGGTGAGTGTGCATACATGCCCAAAAATCCTGAAAGGAGGTTAAGATGGAGAAAGGGGTTATAGGGTAATCATACCCCAGGGAGGGTACTTCCTCTTTATCTCTCTGTCTCTGTCTCTCTGTCTTTCTCTGGTGAGTGCACTTGCCCTACAGAAAAAAAAAATCTGGGAAACTGGATCATAGATGACAAACATGCTACCATCTTTAAATAATATTTAATATTGCCACTCTATCTGATCATAATTTAGTTATAAAACTTTCAAGTACTATAATTCTTGGTGTATGAAGTGATACAGAAAGTATTTCTTTTCCTAAAATCAGAGCTTGCTGACTTTCACTGTATGTGTTTTGAACCAATATTATTATTTTTACTTAGTGACAGCTTCTTATTTATTTCAGAAAGGATTTTAGTCAAAGAAAACTGAATTGAAAGAACAGAAGTAAGCAAGGAGAATAAAACGTAGAAACATATATAATAGATTCAACATAATGCATTTAATTAAGAGACATTCAAGGCTAACTACTGCATCTATAACAGAAAGCCATCATATACTTAAAAGTATGCACACTCTATCTGACAATCTTATCTGCATATCGATGATAACTAACTTTATTGGAGTTTTGCAATCATTAGTTGTTTTCTGATACTTCCTTAAAAATGCTGTAATTTAAATATAGTCATGTGTCACTTAACAACAGGGAAACATTCTGAGAATACAAATTGTTGGTGGTGTATTTACACAAACCTAGATGGTAAGCCCACTACACAACTCAGCTAGATGGCATTGCCCATCATAATCTTATGGTTTCAATGTATAGGCAGTCTGCTGTTGACTGAAACATCATGATGTGGTGCAGAACTGTAAACAATATCACTGCGTTGATTTCTTCCTTTAATAAAATAATGGGTCTACTGTAATAAAGATACACCATTTAAAGAGCTATGTCTATTAAACAGCAGCACTGAAGTGGTCACAAGGTACCCCATTTGTGAGTTATAAGAGTTATTAATTCAAGAAAATATATTCCCTGCATCCTGAATATTTAAAGCATTTTTTTATAAAAACGGTAATATTTTTTAAAGAATTACTTATTTTATTTTTTTGTTATTATATTATTTTTTGTTTGACCAGAGAGATGCAGAGAGAGAGAAAGGGAAAGTAGAAAGCAAACCACCAGGTCCAGGACTCAAACCTCAGTTGGCCATATGGGAGTCTAGCATCTCAACCACTGCACCATCTGCCAGGCCAAAACGGTAATGCTTTTTAAAGTATATGATGAAACTATCCTCCCTCTTCCAGAAATGTTAAGCAAACTAAGCTACACATAGAGAGACAGGTATGTATGATTTCACTTATATGTGGAATCTCAGAGTAAATCTTAAGAAATAGAGACTGTAATGGTGGTTACCAGAGGTATGGGGCGGGGGAGGAGGGTAATGGTAGAAAAGGGAAGGGAAGACAATGACCAATGGGTACAAAATTTCAATTAGAAGAAAAAGTTCTTCATTCTATTGCACAGTAAAGTGACTACAGTTGATAGTAATGTATTGTGTATTTCCAGATATCTGAGAGGATTTTAAATGTTCTCACCACAAGTAAATGATAAATATTTGAGGTAATTAATATGTTAATTTGCTTGGTTTGACCATTCTACAAATGTATATACATGTACCAAAACACCACATTGTACCCCACAAATATATACAATTATTAATTCTTTTTTTTTTTGGAGAGGTTTTTGCTATAGGGTGCGTGTGTTCACCAGACAGACAGAGACAGAGGGACAGAAAGCGAGAAATCATCCCCCAGAGGGGATGGCCATCCCGCAATCTCTTCTCTTCTATTCTCCTCTCGGATCTTGGGCATGTACCCACGCACGCCAGGCGTGAGTTTTAAGCCACTGGGTCCGGGATGCGAACCGCGATCGACTACGTGGGAGTCCAGTGACATAGCCATTACGCTAACTGCTGGTCCCCCCCTTTTTTTTTTGAGATAAAATTCTTAATAATAAGCTGTATATTACTTCTACATAACTAAAATGTACACTTACTTTTGATTTATTAAAATAGGGACACTTAATATTCTACTAGATAAAGATTCTTTCCACTCATGACTTTTTGTGTATTTATTTTGTGCAGTGAGGAAGATTATAAACCATGGGGAATCAAAAGTCATCTCAGAAAGAGAATGTAAAATCTTACATGGGATTTGAAGTTTGGTTAGGTAATTTTGCTTGGACTTCAATACTATTTTATTCACGTCATAATTTGTCATTATCATTTTGATGAGCAAATTGTGCCCAGTTTGGCCAGTGGGGATCCCTTCAAGTTGGCTTCTGTGTTCTTTTGATATTATTATCTTCTTTGAACACTTCCTTGTTTTTTGTCAAAAAAAAAAAAAACTGGGCTCAGTTTGTACTCTTTCTGATAGAGAATCATAGGAACACCATTTTCCAAGGATCCCTATTTTCTTTTTTTAAAAATTAGATTAAACAGAGGATGGTATCTATAAGCCAAAAGATGGGCATTATGCCTACTCATTGCTATTGGACTGTCTCTGCTGCTGAGCCTAATCAGTGCATATATACATACCTACAAACTTGCATGCATACAAACATACATTTGTCCCTATGTTCGTTTCTATACTTATCTACTAATATTAGATATATCGGTTTATATGGATTCCCCCCATTTCAGTCCAATACTACATGGTTTACTTCTCTCTCTTCTTCAATTAACATAAAACAAAATTATCTTACTAATATTGTCCCCACCATTGGAATCTAAGTTCTAAGAGAGTAGAAATACTGTCTCCCTCATTCATTGAGCAGTCCCTGAACCTAGAGCAATCCTAACACACTACAGGCATGCAATAAATGTTTAGCGAATCTGTAACTTGAGAGACAAATTACTATGAAAAATGGTTTTATATGTTTTGAGGAAAAAATCCTGACTAGTATAGGAATTGAATAAATTTGCAAGATAATGTTAGAGATAAACATGGAGTATTGAAATATAAGATTAAAATTTACATAGGTTGGGGCCGGCCATGGTGTTAGGGTTTAAGGTGACTGGATCCCGCATGGCTGACAGTGCGGTTCAAGTCCTGGACTGGTGACTTGGAAAACATGCTGGGCATGTGTGCCTGGATCCCCAAATCCTGAAAGGAAAGATGGAGAAGAAAGGATTATATTGTGACCATCCTCCTGAGGGGTGAGGGAGTGATTTCTCACTCTATCCTCCACCCTCTGTCTCTGGTGAGTGCATGTACCCTCCAGAAATTAAAAAACAAACGAAAGGCTACTTAGGCTGACTTAAGAAGCGTTCACTTGGTTCGGTGGTTACTAGAAAAACTGAGGAAATGCTCTCTATTGACTATCATTCTAATTTCTTTTTTATAGTTTTTCTTCACTTTAGTCTCTCCAGCTGGATATTGGAAACTTTAAACATATATTTGAGCACAGCCGTAGCACAAAGTCTGCAAGGCTAGAAGTCATGTGGAATATTGGGTTTTGATTCCTGGGTTCACCTGTACATGCTGGGTGCATGCGGGTGCCCATGATCCTGGCTGTCTGGGAGAGCTGGGGTGGGGCGATTAGGGCAGGAGAATCTGTTTAGAGTGCTTGTTTTATGCCTGTCTCTCTCTCATAAAAAATCATTAAAGTAATTTAAAGCATTTAATATGGCTTAGGTTAAATTGTATTTTACTCTGTTGTGTTTACTGGCTTCCATGTGTTAGTATTTTGGTATAACACTGTTATTTAATCCTTTCTTCATATATGCTACATAGTAGAAAGTCATTCATTAAATCATTTGGTTCTTAAGTTGAAATTTGTGTTATTTTGGTAAGATAAGAGGCTATTCAACTTTAGAATGAACTGAACAGATACCCTTATATTGCAAGCAAGGACACACAGAAGAAAGCAAATCTATTATAATGAATTTGAAATTAACTTCAATTCCACAAGACACTTGATTTGGATTATTTATGAAGGCCACTATCTTATGCTAGACTCATCAGATGAACTTAGAAATCATATACCTTTGAACTACAATTTTAGACAACAACAGCGATTATAAAAGCAAGACACCAAAATATCCAAAACCTTTTTTTATTTTCTAAATGGTGAACATAATCCCTTGATGACTTTAACTTTTGAAACCAATAAATTCTGATTTTAAAAAAACTCCATAGCCTCAGAATTGAAACATCATTACAAAGAAAATTAAAGATGGGCAAAGGAAAAGCATCTGCAGAAAATCCTCAGGAAGGAATGTGTTCTGAAAGAACTAATCCTCTGGATGAGGCTCCTCCACCTGCAAAGGCTTTGCCTAACCCTGAAGAGTCTGCAGCTCCCCTCTAGGGAGTTAATACAATTGAGGTGTCTACTTCCACCCCAGAGCTGTGTTGGCCTCTTGGGCCAGAGTTGCATCCATCGCTGGGAAGATGGAGGCAGCGGAATCAGAGGCCATGGAATCCCCACAAAAAGTCTAGGTGTCATGTGGTGTGTGGTCCCTGGGAGAAGTCTTCCTACAAACGTAGGCAGGTAGATTCACCTGCAGTTTCATACTGGACAATCCTGGGTTCCTGAAAAGCAAAAAGGGAGAGTGTGTGCACTCTTCCTACTTCCAGCCTGCAGTTTCCCACCCCTGCACCTGGAGGACAATATGCTGTGCCCGAAAGGTGTGTAAGGGAACAAGGTCTTCATGGAAAGTCTTCAGTGGGAGTAAAATACCAAGAAAAGGGTACATCTGTAGTTATAATTAATGTTAGAAAAGTTGGAGGGTCAACTCCACAGTGACCCACACTGGCCAAGCTTCTTGCTGCTCAGAGGCCATGCAGACTGGTGGGATGCAGATGGTACCCTTGGACCCCTGACAGTGCCTGCTGCCTCACAAGCTGGTGTACAGAGACTGTGTTTGAAAATAAAGAAGACTTTCACAAATGACCATGCATTCCAGTAAATAGATGAAAAAGTTGTTCCTACTACCAAATGTCTACCCGTCTGAACTGGAAAGGATTTCAACAGCTCTGTGAAGTGGGAACTTCCTCAGCAGTGTACTGTGGAGGAGAGGGCACAGGAAACTCATTTGCTCTCCTCAGGATCCTGATGATGCAGGAGACGTTCTATTCTGACTGTACGTTTAATAAATGTAAATACTTCAAACAAAAAAAAAAACAAAAAAAACAAAACAAAATAAACTCCATAGCCTTTCTGCTCCTATGGTTCTTTAAACATCCTTACATCCTTCTCAGTTCTTTTAGGTTCATTGAAGTTGTGATGTTGTCATATATAGTGTAATTAAAAGTAAAATACACAAATTGTACCTTAATTTTTTTTCTTTTTGCCAGAAGGCACATGTGCTCACTGTAGAGAAACAGAGAGAAGGAAAATGAGAAAGTGTCCCCCCAACCCCCAAGGGGAATGGTCACACTTCAATCTATTCTCTGCCATTTCTATATTTTGGAGGGAGATTTTTTTATATGAACGTACATGGGTCCAAGACTTGAACTTTGCACTCAGACATGTGGGATTCAGGTGCCTTAACCACCATGCCACCAGCAAGCCTGAATACACAAATCGTGGCATAATTCTGGCCTCAAAAGCTTCTTTCAGACTTCTCCAAATATGGCTTACTCGTATATCCATCACATAAACAGTAGGCCAATCTCTATCTTAGACTTTTAGAAATAAACATCATCAATATTCTAGGCTCATATCTTACACTGACATGATAAAAATTCAGGATATTGGGGACCAGCAGGTGGTACAGTGGTTAAGATACTGGATTCCCACATGGCAGACCATGGCAGACCAGTGTTCGAGTGCCGGACTACGGCTTGCCAATCATGCTGGGCATGTGCATGTGCTTGCCCAAAATCCCAAGAGGAGAATATAGGAAAAGGAATGGTAGCATAGCTGTCCCCCCGGGGGATGATTTCTCACTTTACTTCTCTTTGTCTTTATCTCTCTCTGGTGCACACACATGCCCTGTGGCAAGAATCAAAAAAATACACACACACACACACACACACACACACACATATATATAAATCTGATATATATATATAAGATTGGGGGGGGCAGCTTACAGTTTGCTTTCTTTTAGCACTTTCAATATGTCCACTCACTATCTTATAACTTCCAAACTTACTAATGATGTTATTGAAGATCCCTTAAATGTGATGAATCTCTTCTCTCTTAATGCTTTAAGACAGTGAGTGAGCTTAATTATAATGTGTTTCAAGCATCAGCAGTTAGCATAATGGTTATGTCGCTGGACTCCCACGTAGTCGACCGCGGTTTGAGACCTGGACCTGGTGGCTTAAACTCACGCCGGGCGCATGTGCGTGCATGCCCAAGATCCCAAGAGGAGAATGGAGGAGAAGGGATTGTGGCATGGCCATCCCCCCTGGGGGATGATTTCTCGCTTTCTATCTCTCTGTCTCTGTCTGTCTGGCGAGCGTACGCACCCTATAGCAAAAGCACCTACAAAAAAAGAAAAATTATAATGTGTTTCAGTGTGGCTTTCTGATTTTATCCTGTGGAATTCATTAAGTTCTTGGGTGTGTATGTTAATGTCTATGATCAAACTTGGGATTTTTTTGTCATTATTTATTAACTAATCTCTTTGCACCCCTTTCAAGCTCTTGTGCTCCTCCTGACACTACAATGCCTAGGTTAGACTGCTTTATGGTGAATCATAGGTCTCAGATTCTGCTTCCTGTATTTCAAACTTTTTCCTCTCTGTCCTTCACTCTTCAATCATTCTATCTTTAAGTTCATGGATTCTTTCTTTTGTCTTCCCAAATTTGCTTTCGACTCCATCTAGTGAATTCATCTAGCGAATATTTAATTTCAATTTTTCAATTTTAAGCTCTATAATTTCTTTTGGTTTCTTTTTCAGCTTTCTCTCTGTTTATTGACATTTCAATTTTGTTCATACACCATTTTCTTGACTTTCTCCATGTCTCCTTTATTTCTTTGAATATCTTTAAGACAGTTGATTTTGTGTCCTGAATGTGCCAGCTGGACTTCCTCAGGAAGGGCTTTTGCTGTGTAATTTTTTTCCTTTGGATTGGCCATATTTTTCACCACTTTCTATGTCTTGTGTGTTTTGTTTATTTGTTTTATTAAGTACTGGACATTTGAATCTAATAATGTGTTAACTCTGATACTCACATCTCCCTCATCTCCAGAGTTTGCTGTGTTTGCTTTTGACTATTGTAGGGTCTCTCTATGCCAAAGTATAAACGGAACATCTTCTGAAGTATTTTCTAAGCCTGAGCCTTTCCTTAGTTATGCATGGTGACTTTCTTTCTTTCTATTTTTTGGAGAGGTTTTCGCTATAGGGCTTGTGCGCTCGCCAGACAAACAGAGAGAGACATAGAGACAGAAAGCAAGAAATCACCCCCCAGGGGGGATGGTCACGCCGCAATCCCTTCTCCTCCATTCTCCTCTCGGGATCTTGGGCACGCACGCACATGCGCCGGCGTGAGTTTTAAGCCACTGGGTCCAGGACGCGAACCGCGGTCGACTACATGGGAGTCCAGCGATATAGCCATTACACTAACTGCTGGTTCCCTGCATGATGGCTTTCTTAATCCCCTTTTTATATGTATATATCAAGTATAGTGGTTAAATCACTGTCATTAGTATATGCATCATCTCAAACATTTGTAACATTATATACAGTAAGTTGCTAGCTACATCCTCTCCACTGCTTGTCTTTTAAAAATTTTTGATTTATTTCTTCCATAAAAGAAGGAGAAAGGGGGAGAGAAAGAGAGAGACTGGTACCCCCGCAGCACTTTCACGCAGCGAGCCACCCATAGGCTCAGTCAGCCCGGATCACAGGCCCATGCTACCTGCCTAGCATATACAAGGAGATTGGGACACGAAGCTTGGGCCTTCCCATATGACCCCAGGACCATGGGTGCTTGTGCTGTGCCACTACTGTTGAACATACATAGCTGCTCTGAGTGATCTAGTCTTCATGGTCTGGCTCTCAAAAGAGGAAAATGAGAAAAATTAAAAGGGATGAGAAGACACCAGTTATTTAAATTCTTTGGAAGTTGCTTGAGCCCAAGGAGAAGATTACAATCACGAGGGTGAGGGGAGCAGCACTGGCTGCTTCCCTCTGTGTCTGTACTTCCGTGATCAGACACAGCAATCAGTGATTAGAAACCAGAACTCAGCAGGTGGCATGGCGCTTAAGGCACTGGATTCCACAGTGGCTTGAAAAACATGCTGAGCACGTATACATGCATGCCCAGAATCCTGAGAGAATGAAGAAGGAATCGTAGTCTGGCCATCCTCCCTGGGGAGCAATTTTTCATTTTCTCTCTATCTCTGTCTCTCAGCAAGTGCATAGCTCCTATAGCAAAAATCTAAAGAAATAAGAAAACAGATCCCTGATAGTTGGAGGACAGACTTCTACTGCCCACGCTGGCTCCCATGAACTGTAGAAGCTGCTATAAGAAGACAGGCACAGCAGCCTGCCATGGAGGTGTGGTGTAGGGCATGGGGCCACTGCTGAGCTAACAGCTGCCATGAACTGAAATTTACTATGCAAGCCTTTCCCTGGAAGTGGCAAGGCTATGGACTTTATAGTTCCAAAATGATGGTTGGATTAGACAGGTTCTACTGGTGCAATTATGGTAGAGTGGGTAGCAGATGCCTGGTACTTCCTACTTTGACGTCGCCCCAGAATTGTATTTATGAAATGCACCCCAGTTTTCCCTATAATATCACTGACAGATGGTCAGTCTACAGCTGTTTTAGCACATTCCAGGTTCAGGAAGGCACAAGCACATTTGTGTGAGGCTCACTGTGCATTGGAGAGTTTCTCCCACATTAATTAGAAATCTCGTCACTACGACTTCTACCTATTTGTCCCTCCACTCTATGGTTGTCATTCACTCTTTAAAATAATAAACACTTATTACCTAGCAACCTTCTTTTAAAAATTTTATTTGTTAAGAGATGAGCTCACAGTTGTGCATTTATATTGCATAGATATACTATAGAATTCCTTCTGCTAACAAAGATTTTTCTTATGCACAAAATACAATTAAGCGTTAAATATCTATTTTTTTGGTGTTCAAAAAGGAAAATATGACTTTTTTTTTTTTTTGGAGAGGTTTTTGCTATAGGGCACATGCACTCACTAGAAAGACAGAGAGAGACAGAGAGACAGAAAGTGAGAAATCACCCCCTGGGGGGATGGTCACTCTACAATCACTTCTCCATTCTCCTCTTGGAATCTTGGGCACGCACGCACATGCACCCAGCGTGACTTTAAGTCATTGGATCTGTTACTCCAACCACAGTCAACTACATGGGAGTCCAGTGACATAGTCATTACTCTAACTGCTGGTCCCAAAATATGACTTTTTTTTAAAGAGAGATTTTTGCCATAGGGCATGTGCACTTGTCAGAGAGACAGAGAAAGAGTGAGAAATCACTCACCAGGGAATGGCCACACCACAATCCCTTCTCCTCCATTCTCTTCTTGGGATTTTGGGCATGCACACACACATGTACCCAGTGTGGATTCAAGTCACTTGCTCTGGGACCTAAACTATGATCGACTACATTATGCCATCTGCTGGTCTCCAGGAAAAATGTGACTTCTAAGTCCTCTATTTTGACATGTTTGAAATCTAATATTTTAGTATATAACCTTTATTCTTATTAAATTCCTGTACATTTTCACATGTATCATTTGATTTTTGTTATTTAAAATCTTTTTACCCCTGAACTATTGAGTGTGAAAATACATCATCTTATAAATAAGGAGTTCCATATGGACAAGAGTAAAATCATCTGTGTTTTAACACAAAACTCCTTTTTTTGTACCTAAACACTGTATTTAGTAGTAGTGGACTGTGATATATTTATCGATTCAATCCAAAGTGATCTGTATTTGTATTGATACTATTTAATAAGCAGTTATAGACTCTGAGTTGATACAGAGTGAGAGTATTTAGGAGACCTGGTTTCTCTCTATTTATCAACTGTGGTTTCTTTTCAGGCACAGTCATCCCAGGTATGAGAATATCTTATCTGTGACTCAAATTGTGAATCCACAGTGTCAGGTAACACTCCATCTCAGAAAGCATTTTGCAAACTCTAGTTTCTTGGTAAACCTTAGGAGCTAAGCAGGGAATCCATAATTAGTAAAGTCTGACTTTTAGATGTAAATAGGAAAAACTCCTGATTGTATGTCTCCCACTGTTCATTGTAAATGTTTGATACACGGTTCCTCAGACTGTTCCGCACACCCCTTCAGCTACCTAGGGAAAGTTTTAATTGGTTTCACCTGGACTTTAGACAAAGTCTCCCAGTTGTCTGTTTCTCTTTAGGGGATAAATGATGACTGAACACAGAAATGTTCATTTTTCATATTTTTCTTGTTCTTGGTAACAGTGAATCAAAAGGAAAAATAAGTCAGAAAGGTATGAACTCTGTTGTTACAGTCAAACCTATGCAATGAGAAGGCAGTTTAACTTGGCAATGTAGTTACGTTAAGTGCTACCTTAAATAGTACATAATTAAATATTCCCACACTCTACCAAAAAAAGTAGATATTTTCCCCCATTAGCTTCTAGAACCCTTTTTTAAAGTTAGTTTTGCCTGGCCAGCTTTTCCCTGAAAGTTTTAAAATCATGCCAAATTTTATCACATTCATTAATTCATTCAAGACATAAGTATTGTGTGTTACTAAGTGCAATGAATCCTGCCAATTAAGGAACTTTCATAAATCCATTCAATAAATAGGATATAGACTGCTGCCTTCACAGAGCTTCCTGGCTAGCAGCAGAGACAAGCTTAAACTATTTTCCATGAGACAGAGTGTAGAGGAAAATGGTTACATTTGGTTAACCTAGCTTCAGATTCTAACTTTGCCTCCTCCTCATTGTGGAAATGTGTGCAAATGCCTTAACCTGTCTAAATTGTATTTTACTAAAATAATAATGGGATAATATAGCATTTATTTCATATAGGGTTTCCATAATGATGTAGTTCATGGATATAGAGTATTTAATTCCATTGTTGGCACAGAGGCCCTCCTTAATAAACAAGAGCTAGTAGTAGTAGGAATGGAATCCCCAGCAGCACTAGCAGCAGTTAGAATTGTAGCAATATCCTGATGAAGGAGTCTGTTGCAAGTGTACCTAAGCCCTATTAGAAGACTGTAAGAAGGTTTTCTAGAGAAAGAGATCCCCATGTAGACACCTTAGCAATGAGTAGAAGTGAATAACAATAGACAAACGAACAAACAAAAACTCAGAAGAAAAACATTGTGCAAATGTATTTGTGCCTGATATAGAAAGGAAGAATGGGTGGAATCTGAGCTAAGATATCTATTTGAGAAAGAGAACTAGAGTAGTGAGGAAAAGACGCATCTCATCTCCCCATGAGCTTTGTGGTGCTTTTCCATTTTTAGCTCCTTACAGACTCACAGCTCTTAATGCAAAGTAATGTTGTCCATCTTACTGTTCTAACTTTGTTTATTTGACCACTGGTTTGACTTTCTTTGGGTGTTTTTCTAGCATAACTTTAAATATCCTTGAATGCATCTTTGTTTTCTTGTAAGTACAAGGTGTTTTAACCTTATTTATATTTTTTTCTTTTTTATTAGAACATGGAATTTGATTTCTTTTTGCATATTAGAGAACATAACCTATGAAACACTGGTATAACAGGAAGTTGGTTCACACAATTAAAGGTAGGCATAATGTCTCCAGAAGCTAGTCAGATCATTTAAAGACAAAGCAAAAGTTTTTAAATTTGTTTGTTTGTTTCTTTGTTTAATAAGAGAAGCAGAGAGCGAGAGAGAGAGAGAGAGAGAGAGAAACACCCTCAATAGGATCTCGGGCTAGGATCCTCTCCCTAGCCTTCCAAACAAATCAAGATCACAGACATGTATCACATCTCTGGCATATATAGGCCAACCCAGGAATTGAACCCTCATCTTCCTTATGGTCTCCAGCATTGCAGAACATTGTGCTACTGATGCACCATTTTCTGGGTGGCAAGAGCTAGTACTAGGATTTTGAAAAGTAGCTGATCTTGGGGGAACCAGCAGTTAGTATAATGGCTATGTCGCTGGACCCCCACTTAGTCGACCATGGTTTGCGTCCCAGACCCGGTGGCTTAAAACTCATGCCAGGCGCATGTGCGTGTGTGCCCAAGATCCCGAGAGGAGAATGGAGGAGAAGGGATTGCACCGTGGCCACCCCCCCCAGGGGGTGATTTCTCGCTTTCTGTCTCTGTGTCTCTCTCTGTCTGTCTGGCGAGCGCACGCGCCCTATAGTGAAAAATAGCTGATTTGGGCAAGAAAAAAAGAAAAGAAAAGAAAACAGGAGAGTAGGCTTATGCTGATCATTTAAATTGACTTCCTCTTTCTTTTCTTCTCTTCCTTCCCTCCCTTTTTTATTATCTTCTAATCTCAGTAGTCTCCTTTTATTCACTAATTCATCGATCAACAACTCATCCACTGAGAATATATTTATTGTTGAATGAATGTTAACATCTAAACCCTGTTTGAGACTCTAGGAAACTCAGCAGTGAGTAAAATAAATACTGCTTTCATGGATGGGTCTTGTTTTCTAGGGATATATAAATTAAATATGTAGATATTTAATATGTCAGGTAACTATAAGTATCACTGAGAAAGATACATCAGGATAAAAGGATAGAGAGCATGGGTCAGGGAAATAAAATACAATTTAGAGAAGGTCTTCCTTAGTTCAACATTAAATCTGAAGAAAGGCAAAGACGTGGTGGTGTACTTACATAAAACCAGTCTCTCTGTATAGTTACTTACAATGAATAATGCTCATGGGCCTTTTAAACCAAATGGAATCCATAATTTTACAGTGTAAAAATCTTTTTCAGATAATGTAGCAAATATTCAGAGAAAATAAATAACTTTCCAGTCATTGATGCAGAATTACCTAGGAATACAATTTAGTGTTCCCTAATACAAGTGAAATAAAATGCATTAGTTAAGAATCTATAATCTCTATATAAGAAAGATGGTATAATTTTCAATTAGAAATCTTAGCATAAAAAATGGTGATGCCATCTAGCCACAATTTTGTTATCTTTAAGTGTTGTATGCAATCGAAATAATGACATTTCCTTGTCTCTTTTTTTTTTTTTTTTGGAGAGGTTTTTGCTATAGGGCACATGCGCTCGCCAGACAGACAGAGAGAGACATAGAGACAGAAAGTGAGAAATCACCCCCTAGAGGGGATGGTCACGCCGCAATCCCTTCTCCTCCATTCTCCTCTCGGGATCTTGGGCACACACGCACACGCGCCCGGTGTGAGTTTTAAGCCACCGGGTCCGGGACGCGAACCGCAGTCAACTACGTGAGAGTCCAGCGACATAGTCATTACGCTAACTGCTGGTTCCCATTTCTTTGTCTCTTATATCAATATTGTAATTAACGGCTCTTTTCCTTTAGAATCCATCAAGCTACAAATGGTGTTCGGGACAAAATCTCCGGTGAACACTCGTCACAGCTTCTAGCATGGGCCTCTAGGCAGACCTCTAGTAGAGGTGCTTTAATGGCTGCATCCCTCATACCCCCATCATCACCCAGTTTCCGCAGGAAGAAGTCAGCAGTTAGGGATTCCTCTACAGGGTGGGTAATGAGGTAGGAGACAGGGATCCTAAAAATATAGGATATAGACCCAAAATATGTAATTACAAATTGGCTGTTTTAAAATGGAGACAGAGCTGCTTACTCGGAAGAGACCTCTTACAGCGGTGGCTCAGTGATTGACCAAAGCAGTATGATCTAGATCTAAAACAAAGGCTTTTTCTAGGTCCCACCACATGCCAGGAAGAAGATAATGGCTCTTATGCCCCAAAGCTTCTAGACAAAGAATCTCTTACCTTTGTACTGACTCCAAAATTAGGAAAATATCTAAAAGCATTCAGCATATGACCCCCGTCCCCCACCACAAGGGGAATGCATGCACAAGCCCCAACTAGAACAAGTCCAGACAAAGCCCTTCCTGACCAAAATGAAAACCTGTCACCTCAGTTCTTCCTTGGCAATCCATTTTCTGGGAAACCTCCCTTCTTGGCAGCTCTGTTTTTCTTTCTCTCTCCTTCAATAAACTCCCTGCTTTGCTATACCCTACCCCTCAAAAAAAAGGCATTTAAAAATTCACTTATAATTAAGTTTCAGAGAAGGCATTTTATTGCTATGTCTGATAACTTACTGTTACAGGTGAGGACGATTTTTTTCTGTTCCTTTTCTTGATTGGGTCTGAGGCTTTACTATGTAATAGAATAAGGCATGGGTCAAAGGATAGGGTTACTTTGAGGCGGAGAGTCTGGGTAAGTTTAAGGAGACAACTTCAGGCCCCCTTTTAGGCATCCAAGTCACAATCTGTGTGTGCCGAGCCTACCTGCCAAGGAAAGGACCTTACCCTGAACAGTTCTGCTGATGGTACTCTCATTTGTTTTCCCTAAGATAGTCTGTCACAGTCAAGTCCCTAGGAACAGACTCAGAGATAGAGCTTTGCCTACGGAAAGTTTACTGGGGAGTGAATGCTCTTGAGATTCACAGTCTCATGGGGATTCGTGGAAGCAAATGGGCAGAGAAGAATTTGAACCATGATGCAGTTGCAACACAGGCCTCGGCCAATCCTACCAGACTCTCTAGAGCTGGGATGGCCTTGAGGAGTTAGTTAGTTGTGTTAGTCCAGGCAAAAAGCTTGGCCATTGCATCTTCACATCAATGCATTATCAATGGCTTCCACGCAGAGGGGCCGTGGCCTTGGTCTAGGTGGGTCTTCAACAGAGAGCAATTGCCAAGAGCAGAGATTCAGTGTGCACTGTTGCTCATCAACACTCACTAAAGTTAGGGGGCTAAGTCTGGTAGGAAAAGACACATTACCATGAATTACTGGGAAAATAATTGTAGTTGTTATAGGCTGATGTGTTCATGACTGTGTAAACTTGGGATAAAATTAATCACCATGAGAGGACGTTCTTGATAAACAATATTTGATTGATTGCTGTGCTTTATTTTAATAAGATAAAGGTAACTTTTTATTTGTACGGTGTTAAAGAGTTTTGTAACTTGTTCTGTTTCCCTGGGATTATGGTTTGGACTAGTTTAATAGTAAAATTGGGCTAACTCATGGCATGGTAGTTAAGGAGGCTGGATCCCACATGGCCAACTGTGCAGTTATACTCCCAGATGAGGCAGCTTGAGAAACATTCTGGGTGCATGTATGTGTATTCCCAAAATCTCAAAAGGAGGAAGAAAGGGAGGTGACGGGATTGTGGTGTGACCAATCCCCTGGGGGGAATGCTTCTCATTTTCCCTCTCTATCTCTTTCTCTCTCTGGTCAGTGTATCCACCCTCTGGCAAAACATTAAAAATAAGTAATATTATTTCAAAGATAATTTTAACAGTCATCTTATCCTCATGGCTAATGATATGGAGCACTGAACCCATTAATCTCCCCTTTTTTCTCTATATTTTTCTTAATCAGCACCTAGAACCACCTGCATACAATAACCTTGGAAGACTAAAATTATTACTTAATTTTCTTTGTCTCTTGCATTGCCATTTTTTTTTTTTTAATTAAAGTTCATGTTGTAGATGCTGGGAAAACAGTGCTGCAGAAAACAAGTAAATTCACTAAGCCTGATTCTAATATTAATAGTTATAGGGATAAGTATATTATACCTGGAATATATATATATATAAAGAAGACTATTTGAAAGGCTTACTAACCTAGAAACAATGGTATGATATCATCTGATTCTGAGTTTGAGGCATATTTATGTACAAAAACAGCTGGAAGAGTACAATCCTGTTCAGTGATGAGACCAAATAGTGCATGAAATTGTGAAGTTTCAGGCTGGCAGGTGGCATGGTGGTGAAGCTGTTAGGCTCCCACATGACTGACCATGGTTCAAGTCCTGGACCTGGTGGCTTGCTTTCTCACTTCGTCTCTCTCTCTTTCTCTCTCTTTCTCTCTCTCTCTCTGTCTTTCTCTCTCTCTTGGTGTGTGTGTGTGTGTGTCTTTCTCTGGTCATTTAAAAAATAATGATAATAAATAAATAATTTAAAAAAAAAAAGAAATGGCAAAGTTTACACTAAAAAGGAAGCAGAATAGGCATACTCTCCATTTTGATATACGAGCCCGAGGACTTCAGTTCTAAGTTTGGTATCAATGAATATGTCTTATTTAAGTGTTTTCACTGCACTTTTATGTAAATAAAAGTGTGGAGGGATCGAAAAATGTTTCCCTTTTTTTACCTTTTCTCCCTTCTCTTTCTCTCTTACTGTCTTACTCCGACTGCATCCATGTTGGCTACTTTAGAACACTAAGCATCAGACAAGGAGAGTACGAGAAACATAAGCGATAGCAACTAGATTTATGTACAAATCCAGGAAAATAGAAACATAAATAAAAATAAAGACTGATAATAAGAATCAGTGTAAAGTATTGCTCAGACCATGCGCTTGGTATATTTTCATTAAGGAGCTAAATGGATTTTTCATTAAATGTAATCCTGCATGCTCACTCTAATTTATGGGCAGTGGTAAGACAAAAGACAAACCGTGGCTGTCATTTGTGTCAGTTAGCCTCTTCTCTCTGTAGTCTGAAACCACGTGCTCTATCAGCAATTCCAAGGAAAATAAAAACTACGTGTTTCCTTTTCTGTCACCTGACTCGTGAAACATTTTCATTTGTTTGTCCTTCATCACCCGCTGTTGTTTGAAATTCTGTCATGTGAGACAACATGGATAAATCTGGAAGACATTATGTCAAGTGAAATAATCCAGGCACAGAAGGAGAAAAATCACATTTCCTACTCAGAGATTCACAAAAATTGAAAACAGCATCTCAAAGAAATAATGTACACATCCATGTTCATTGCAGCATTATTAACAATAACCAAGATGCGGAAATGACTTAAATGTCATAGACAGACAGAAGGACAAAGACGATGTTGTATACCTAAGGAGATTTCAAAGGTCTGTGGAAAAATGAAGTTAAAGTTCGAGTTTATTTTGGTGTAAAAAGACTCTGACGGCCAAATAAATAATTTAAAAAAAAAAAGAAATGGCAAAGTTTACACTAAAAAGGAAGCAGAATAGGCATACTCTCCATTTTGATATACGAGCCCGAGGACTTCAGTTCTAAGTTTGGTATCAATGAATATGTCTTATTTAAGTGTTTTCACTGCACTTTTATGTAAATAAAAGTGTGGAGGGATCGAAAAATGTTTCCCTTTTTTTACCTTTTCTCCCTTCTCTTTCTCTCTTACTGTCTTACTCCGACTGCATCCATGTTGGCTACTTTAGAACACTAAGCATCAGACAAGGAGAGTACGAGAAACATAAGCGATAGCAACTAGATTTATGTACAAATCCAGGAAAATAGAAACATAAATAAAAATAAAGACTGATAATAAGAATCAGTGTAAAGTATTGCTCAGACCATGCGCTTGGTATATTTTCATTAAGGAGCTAAATGGATTTTTCATTAAATGTAATCCTGCATGCTCACTCTAATTTATGGGCAGTGGTAAGACAAAAGACAAACCGTGGCTGTCATTTGTGTCAGTTAGCCTCTTCTCTCTGTAGTCTGAAACCACGTGCTCTATCAGCAATTCCAAGGAAAATAAAAACTACGTGTTTCCTTTTCTGTCACCTGACTCGTGAAACATTTTCATTTGTTTGTCCTTCATCACCCGCTGTTGTTTGAAATTCTGTCATGTGAGACAACATGGATAAATCTGGAAGACATTATGTCAAGTGAAATAATCCAGGCACAGAAGGAGAAAAATCACATTTCCTACTCAGAGATTCACAAAAATTGAAAACAGCATCTCAAAGAAATAATGTACACATCCATGTTCATTGCAGCATTATTAACAATAACCAAGATGCGGAAATGACTTAAATGTCATAGACAGACAGAAGGACAAAGACGATGTTGTATACCTAAGGAGATTTCAAAGGTCTGTGGAAAAATGAAGTTAAAGTTCGAGTTTATTTTGGTGTAAAAAGACTCTGACGGCCCTGCTTGGTTTTTTTTATAATACACATTTTCCATACACTTTTTGAAGACTTC
This sequence comes from Tupaia belangeri chinensis, assembly GCF_000334495.1. Taxonomy (NCBI): domain Eukaryota; kingdom Metazoa; phylum Chordata; class Mammalia; order Scandentia; family Tupaiidae; genus Tupaia; species Tupaia belangeri. The sequence continues at coordinate 959,245 of NW_006159448.1, read as the reverse complement.
TTGTGCATATAATGAAGTATTATTCAGCCTTCAAGAAGGAAATTCTGGGGACCAGCAGCTGGTGTAATGGCTTTGTCACTGGACTCCCATGTAGCTGACCGTGGTTCAAGTCCAGAACTCGGTGGCTTAAACTCACGCCGGGCTCGTGTGCATGCGTGCCCAAGATCCAGAGAGGAGAATGGAGGAGAAGGGATTGCGGCGTGGCCATCCCCCCTGGAGAGTCATCTCTCGCTTTCTGTCTCTCTGTCTTTCTGGTGAGCACACTCATAGCGAAAACCTCTCTAAAAAAAAAAGGAAATTCTGGCTTATTTTACAACATAGATGAATTAAATAAACCACTCACACACACAAATACTACATGCTTACACTTATATTAGTTTTCTAACATAATCAGACTCAGAGAAACAAAAAGTAGAATGGTGGTTATCAGGTTTAGGGGAATTGGGAATGAGGAACTGTTCATTGGGTGTAGAGTTTAAGTCATGCCAGTTGAGAAAGTCATAGAGACCTGTTATACAACAGTGGGCATGCAGTTAACAATACAGTGCTATACACTTACAAATAGTGAAGAGGGTAAATTTGTTAGGTACTTCTTGTTTTTTTTTAAATCTTTTTGAGAGGTTTTTGCTATAAGGTGCATGCATGTACCAGAAAGACAGAGAGAGACAGAGAGACAGAAAGTGAGAAATCACCCCCTGGGGGAGATGGCCAGGCCACAATCCCTTCTCCTCTATTCTCCTCTTGGGATCTTGGGCACGCACACACACATGTCGGTGTGAGTTTAAGACACCTGGTCCAGGACTCGAAACTGATTCGACTACATGGGAGTCCAGCAACATAGCCATTACGCTAACTGCTGGTCCCTTCTTAGGTACTTCTAACATGGATTTTAAAAATAGTTTGCTAGAATACACTGAAGGATAGCACAGACAATTTTATATTCTGGATAATACTTAGATTGCATTAAATTTAGAATTCTGTAATGCCAGTATATGGTTTTTGTGGTGAATAAAACCCATTATAACATGCCATAATCTCTTAAACTTCAGTGTGGTGATATGGCAAGCTTTAATAGCTGGGAAATTGTACGTTATTGTGTGTGTGTGTGTGTGTGTGCTTAAATGGCTTAGGAAATTGTATCTTACAACTTCTTAGTCCTCACTGTCACTGTTGGATACATTTCACACTTCCTTCCTGTGAATTTTAAATATTCTATAAAGCTCTGGAAATATACTATGGACTGTTCCATTGGGTCGCTCCCATGTCTTACCTGATATATGGGTGTTATGAGATTCCTCTTGAGGCTCCATACAAAGAAGGTAATTGAATAGTCTCTCATTGAATCTCTCCCACTCTCTGTTATTTTTCTAGTTCTTGAGGGGGAGGAGGTAACAATTTTGAAGAAGAATATATAAAGATGTGTTTTTAGATCACTTAACTGAATGGTTTTCTACTGCTTCCTGAAAAATTTTAAAGTCAATCTCCCTTTAGTTGCCGCAGGAACAATAAAATGCCAGTAAGAATTTAAACGTGTCTGTCCAAAATGCATTCCAAGACCCCTCTTCCCCTCTCCCCTCGCTTCTCTCACTCCACCCTCCATGCTTTAGACAGGATGAAAGTCAGGCAGTCTACTGCTGTAGCTAGGCACTCCTGTACAATCCTCTGCCTTTAGCCTGGACTCATTTCTCTCTTATTTCTTTTAAACCCAAGTCCTCTTTTTCTCTACCTCGGAGTGCAATATTTATGTTGTTCTATTTGAAGTTACAAGTTAATAGAGAACTAACCTTAACTAAATCACTTTAATATCATTTTTAAAAGATACTTCAAATTTTGAAGTAATTTTAGATTTACAGAAGTGTTATAAAAATGTTACAAAATTCTTACATATACTTTGTCTACCTTCTCTCAAAATTAATATATTATAAAATGATGGTACATTTATCAAAACTAAGGAGTTTGTGTCCATGCAAAACCATTAAACGATAGCTCTTATAGTTTTCCCACTAATTTCTCTTTTCAGTTTTGCTCTAGGGTGTCTCACCAGAATGAGACAGAGAGAGCAAAAAAGTGAGAAATCACCTTCCAGAGGGCATAGCCATGCTGCAATCCCTTCTTCTCCACTCTCCTCTCAGGATTTGAGGCATGCCTGCACATGTACCTGGCATGTTTTTGAAGCTACTGGTCTGGGACTTGAAACGTAGTCAGCTATGTGGGATCCAGCTACCTTAACCACCATACCATCTAGTTGGTCCTCCCATTCATTCCAGTATCAGTGTTTTCATCTTATAATGGGGATAATGTCACCTACTATATAAAGTGTTAGTAAGGGGTAGAGAGGATATAAGTGAAGATGTCTGGGACATAGAAATTTAGATATTTCTTATTCTTTTAGATATTTCTTTAGATATTTCTTATTCTTTTTATTTTCATTTTCTATTGTGAGAGGGTGCATGTAAGAGGAAAAAAGGAGAGGAAAGCATCCACAATTGGGCATGGCCACATCGCTACTCTTTTTCTTCCATTTCTCCTTCCTATGAAGATTTTTGGGCATGCCCACACATGGGTCCACTATCTTTTTCAATTCACTGGGGCTGGAATTCAAACCATAGTCAGGCACGTGGGATCTATCTCCCTTAACCACTGTTCTATAGGGCTGGCTCCCCATTATTGTTTCTTATACATTAAAATAATTATTAGGGCCAGCAGATGGCATGGTAGTTTAGGTGTTTTATACTCCCACATGGCTAATAGAATCCCATACCTAGAGGCTTGCTTCTCACTTTTCTCTCTCTCTCTCTGTCTCTCTCTGGTGAGCACATATGCCCTATAACAGATTATATAATAATAATAAATAATTTTTAAAATTTTGTATAGAAATGGGGCAAAAATCTATCTAACAAGACTGCAATCACTCGTAATTTCTATGCACGTATCATTCTTGCTGTTTAAGTTTAGGCTGAAATGAAGGTGTAAAAATTAGTAGAATCAGGCCATCAGCTGGAAAAAGGATGCCACCATGTGGCAGCCACAGATATGGCTCCCTGCTCACTCTTGTGGCAGATATGGCTCCGTGCTCACTATTGTGGCTCACAGCACTAGCAGCCAGTCACAGACCACAGATGGCAGCCAACACTAATGATGCCCATCTCTGGCAAGGCTGCTCACACAGCTGGCAAACAGACTTAAAGCTTTGAACATGTCCCACAAATTAATTCATCACACTACTTTGCCATTTTTCTGGAATGATAAAATGACCCTACAGAGAATAGTGACATTTTTGTTGGAAGAAAAAGGGCAGAAAAGAACCAGGTCTTGGTAAGAATCCTTAGAAAGGGTAAAACTTTGAAAGTCCTGGATTAACTGAGGGAATTAAGTATTAGGGGAAAGATTAGTACAAAATCAGAACAAAAGAGAGGGAGACTCACAGAAGGACAGACTATTTTCAGAGGCAGGCTATGGCAGTAATTGAAAGATTGCTAATCAAAAGCATCTGTATAAACTATGCAGCTCATTTGTAGAGCAATGTGGAAGCATTAGGTCACATTAAGATTAATTATATCCTAAACCCCAGACATTATTCTGAAATACTTATAGTGGATGTGTTGGATGAGATTATGAAATGGAAATCAAATGGAACAAGGAAGTAAAATAGGAGACCTTGGATAGAATGATAACATTGTTGGTCAAGAACTGAGAAGTAAGATGAACTTTGCAATGAGCAAGAGACAAAATTAGAAACACAGCTGACGCCTTGACATACAATGTAATAACTTTCCAGGTAAGCAAACTACATCAAGTTCAAACTATTCAAACACATGTGGATTGTTACCATTTCCTGGGATTCAATAGCTGTCTTCTGAGATTACTAACCTCTAGAACTTTTCCAATACACAGGCAAGGGCAGCCTTTACTGATCTGTGATTCTACTGCAAGGCAGTATCTGCCTGTCTCCATAGCAACACTTGAAATAGATTCAGTTTTACAGATCCATCATAAAGTTACTGGGATCACTGCTACTTTCTGGCATCACTTAATGAAAGAGCTCAGAAAGAAGGTTTTCACTGTTAAATGGGAGAGAAAAGAATAAAACCTAAATGAATACTATGTAACACACATGAGAAAAATGATTATCATTTTGTATCTCCTTGCAAAGTACTGACAGAATTAAAGAATAAAAGCATAAATACAATGCAAGCTTTATAATTAATTATAAAAGTAAAATTATAGTATAGCCCATGACTTTCTAGTTTCAGTAATGGATGCTACTTCTAGAATTATTTTCTTTAATGATTATCTAAGTAATAGCCTTCTGTTACTCTAATTGAAATCTTCTTTAGCAGTGATTCTTTTATTTTTTTAAGATGTCTAGTATAAATGAGATCCTGGTAATTTACTTTCTGGGTCAGTGACTTACATTTCAATAATGAATATTAGTTAAAATTATCCAGACATTTTTGACAGAATGCAAGATCAATCAGACAGATGAAGCATAATGTAATTGGAAAGATTCTCCCAATATGTTGGTTAGTTTAAAAAACAAATTCCTAAACATAGTCACATTTTTTGTAAATATATATATATATAATAAAAAACGCGTGGTTCAAGTCCTTGACCTAGTGCTTGAAAATCACACTAGGTGTATGTGCTTGTGTGCCCAAGATCTCTGGAGGAGAATGAAGGAGAAGGGATTGTAGCATGGCTATCCCTCCGGGGGGGGGGGCGATTTCTAACTTTCCCTCACAGTGTCTCTC
>NW_006159448.1:950464-954299 GCF_000334495.1 Tupaia belangeri chinensis | reverse complement strand
TCCCTCTCCCATGAGCATGCACACCCTAAGGCAAAAATCTCTTTAAAAAATTAGAATTTTACATATTTTTTATATAAATGAAACAGTGTGGTTCCCTAAAATTTATTTTAATAATCACAAAAAAAGGATTAGTAAGAGAATCAAGGATCTAGTTTCTTTCTCTCTTTAGCTATGCGTCCTTGATGTTAACTGTTTTCTTAGGTAGTTCAGAAATGGCTGCAGAGGCTCCAAGCAAAGAGAGTCTGATCTGACAGGGTCCAAAGCATCATATAATCCAAAATGTCTTGAGATGTGAAGCCATACTTTCTAAAAAGTGGCCAGAAGACTTACCCCACATCTTATTTGCCATTCTTAAACCAATTCAAGTGTGGAGGTTAGTACTGCCATCTCCCACATATACAGCTTAGCAGGATCTGGCTGAAAAATCAGAAAGCCATTGTATCACATGATGAATTTTTTATGATACTGGGATTATTTTCAATTTGGAAGTTATAATAAACTCCCTATACATGTCCCTTTGCGGTTATCTATTGGTAGTATCGTATTAGAATCCATGGGCTGACGTTTCTTCAATGTTACTAATGCTGAAGTGCTCACAAAGTAATCGTAGCAATTTAAACTTTACTTATAATTGTATTTGGATTTTTCTCCTTGTTAAAATAAGACTTTTAATATTTTACCCACTTGTGCAATGATAGTATTATATCTGATTATTATTTTACTTTCCTGGTGACTAATGAATATAAGCATTTCATTTTCTTTATCGGTCATGTGTTTGTTTCATTCTGTGTTGTACTTCAAATCTTTTGCCCATTTCTTTTGTTGAGATGATCTTTCCCCTTATTTATTGCATGCTTCTATATTGTCTGGATTCTATGTATGTCATATATATGTTTTTCCCTTTGTACACTGTCTTTGTATTGATTTGTATTTTTTTAAGTTTTTTTTTTTTGAGAGGTTTTCGCTATAGGGTGCGTGCGCTCACCAGAAAGACAGAGAGAGACAGAGAGACAGAAAGCAAGAAATCATCCCCCAGGGGGGATGGCCATGCCGCAATCCCTTCTCCTCCATTCTCCTCTCGGGATCTTGGGCATGCACACACACGCGCCTGGCGTGAGTTTAAGCCACTGGGTCTGGGACTTGAACTGTGGTCGACTACATGGGAGTCCAATGACATAGCCATTATGCTAACTGCTGGTTCCTTTTTTTTTTAAGGATTTGCCAGTGGGCATGTGCACTCACTGGAAAGCAAAGAGATGAGAAACGATGAGAGAGAAAGTGACAAATCACCTGGGGGGAATGAACATGTCATAATCCCTTCTCTTTCATTGTCCTCTTCGAATTTTGGACATGCGCACATAAGCGCCCAGCATGATTTTCAAGCCACCAGGTCTGGGACTCAAACCACAGTCAACCAAGTGGTACTCTAGCACCTTAACCACCATGCCACCTGCAGGTCCCCTAATACTGTTTTTAATTAGTTATGTTAAATAAAAACTTGCAGTCAACAGAATTCACTTTTTGATGCACAGCTCTATGATATTTTGAACGTTCATAGTTTTTTTTGTAATTAGCACCACAGACACACTACAGAATGATCCCAGTATCTTAGAGCATTCTACTGTGTTGTCCTTTGGCATTTAAATCCTCCTTCCACCTTGGATCCGTGGTCACAGTGATATGTTGCCCAATTCTGTTTTCTTCTTTTCTAGAATGTCATATAAATGGAATCATCCCATAGGTAACTTTCTTGAGTCTGACTTCTTTCATTCAGCCTAATATATTTTAGATTTATCCATCGTGCCTGTTTCAATAATGTACTTTTTAAAAAATTCTGAATATTTCATCATATGAAAGTATGTTGATCCATTCACTCAAGGGACATTTAGGTTGTTTCCAGCTACTGACAATTGCAAATAATCATCCTATAAACTTTTATATACAGTTTTTGTGTAAACGTGTTCTCAACTCTCTAAAATAAACACTTAGATGTTGAATTGCTGGGTCAAATAGTAAGTGTATGTTTAACTATTAATAAACTAGACTCCTTTTCATTAAAAAATGTATGAATGTGAATTTTAGATTCTTTACAGTTTTTGTATCTCCATTCTCTCAAAGGAAGAGGAATATTAAGAAGATTTTTTCCTATATTAATATCTAAAAGATATACGGTGTTGCTCTTCTCAGATATGGTACTGAACACCCTTCAGTGCACAGCGCAGCTCCCTCAACAAATATTATTATCTCAAAATGTCAGAAGCATCAACGTTAAGAAATTCTGCCCTGAGGGATAGAGAGATTTTCACATTTGTTTGTCTCTCTTCCCTGACCAAGCTGCAATCGGTTTTCACATGTAACATAAAGTTACAGTTTCATGTTGTCTTTTTTTTCTTTTACTCTTTCCATCATAGCTTAAGGCTTTTGTTTCATAAAGGACAATAAGGTGAGATTTCCAAATAGTGTTTCCTATAGTGCCGCAGCACCTACTTTTTCAGGTCTTCTTTGCTTCTAGTGGAAGTTGTCAAAAACAAAGATTTGAAATCCTCCATCCCCACATATATGGGACTGCATTTGCAATGGTGATAGAATCCCTTTCCCATAACTAGGAACTCAAGGCTTCTCACCTTCCCGCTAGACTACACTCAGGTTCCACCCATTCCACAGTACTAGTGGAATTACTTTTTTTTTTGGAGAGGATTTTGCTATAGGGCGCGTGTGCTCTCCAGACAGAGAGAGACAGAGAGACAAAAAGCAAGAAATCACCCCCAGGGGGGATGGCCATGCTGCAATCCCTTCTCCTCCATTCTCCTCTCGGGATCTTGGGCACGCATGCACACACGCCCAGCGTGAGTTTAAGCCACCAGGTCCGGGACTAGAACCGCAGTCGACTACGTGGGAGTCCAGCGACATAGCCATTACGCTAACTGCTGGTCCCTAGTGAAATTACTTTTATTATGCTTGACTGACTGGGGCTCAGGTGAGCAAGTGCTCCTCTCAGATCTAGTCTCTTCCTGCAGGCACCTGTCTTTCTCTAGATTTAGGGATAATTGGGTTCTCTGCTTCCTTGGCTCTCTGATAGGTTCAAGAAAATTCATGAATTTGGAGTTGTTCTAAATTTACCTTCATTGTAAATGTGGGAGCAATATTCTTTCCAGTTCTCTACATTCCTAAGCAAATAGTAAAATGACACCATAAAGTTTTTAAAGTAAAATACACTTTTCTTAAACAGATAATCCCACCTCAACATTTCAAAACTTGTTTTTTGATATAAAAATATTTCAAAGGACAAGCTATCTCCTGCATTTCTTTTTTCCATTATTTGTTTCAGTGAATACTTAATAAGCTTGGTCCATACCCAAGCTTAATTTTAAATTTCTATGTAAATATATCACCCCATATTTATATGTAGTTAAGAGAAATAGTAAAGATATATTCATGCTTTTGCTGTTGTTTTGAGTTGTTTTTAAATCTGACATTGGAAAAAATTGATATATGAACATCTACCAAATACGTAGTCACGGTCCATTTGTACTGCAATAACAAGATATCTGATTGTGTAATTTATCTATTTATTTATTTATTTTTAGATTTTTGCCATAGAGCACATGTGCTTACTGGAAAGTGATAGAGTGAGACAGAGAGAGAGAGAGAGAGAGAAATAAATAAATAAATAAATAAATAAATAAATAAATAAATAAATAAATAAATCACCCCCCAGGAGAGATGGCCACACCACAATCCCTTTTACTCCATTCTTCTCCTGGGATTTGGGCATGCACACACACACACACACACACACACACACACACACCAGGCATGTTTTCAATATACCAGG
>NW_006159448.1:925718-935344 GCF_000334495.1 Tupaia belangeri chinensis | reverse complement strand
TAGTACAGAAATGGCTGCAGAGGCTCCAAGCAAAGAGAGTCTGATCTGACAGGGTCCAAAGCATCATATAATCCAAAATGTCTTGAGATGTGAAGCCATACTTTCTAAAAAGTGGCCAGAAGACTTACCCCACATCTTATTTGCCATTCTTAAACCAATTCAAGTGTGGAGGTTAGTACTGCCATCTCCCACATATACAGCTTAGCAGGATCTGGCTGAAAAATCAGAAAGCCATTGTATCACATGATGAATTTTTTATGATACTGGGATTATTTTCAATTTGGAAGTTATAATAAACTCCCTATACATGTCCCTTTGCGGTTATCTATTGGTAGTATCGTATTAGAATCCATGGGCTGACGTTTCTTCAATGTTACTAATGCTGAAGTGCTCACAAAGTAATCGTAGCAATTTAAACTTTACTTATAATTGTATTTGGATTTTTCTCCTTGTTAAAATAAGACTTTTAATATTTTACCCACTTGTGCAATGATAGTATTATATCTGATTATTATTTTACTTTCCTGGTGACTAATGAATATAAGCATTTCATTTTCTTTATCGGTCATGTGTTTGTTTCATTCTGTGTTGTACTTCAAATCTTTTGCCCATTTCTTTTGTTGAGATGATCTTTCCCCTTATTTATTGCATGCTTCTATATTGTCTGGATTCTATGTATGTCATATATATGTTTTTCCCTTTGTACACTGTCTTTGTATTGATTTGTATTTTTTTAAGTTTTTTTTTTTTGAGAGGTTTTCGCTATAGGGTGCGTGCGCTCACCAGAAAGACAGAGAGAGACAGAGAGACAGAAAGCAAGAAATCATCCCCCAGGGGGGATGGCCATGCCGCAATCCCTTCTCCTCCATTCTCCTCTCGGGATCTTGGGCATGCACACACACGCGCCTGGCGTGAGTTTAAGCCACTGGGTCTGGGACTTGAACTGTGGTCGACTACATGGGAGTCCAATGACATAGCCATTATGCTAACTGCTGGTTCCTTTTTTTTTTAAGGATTTGCCAGTGGGCATGTGCACTCACTGGAAAGCAAAGAGATGAGAAACGATGAGAGAGAAAGTGACAAATCACCTGGGGGGAATGAACATGTCATAATCCCTTCTCTTTCATTGTCCTCTTCGAATTTTGGACATGCGCACATAAGCGCCCAGCATGATTTTCAAGCCACCAGGTCTGGGACTCAAACCACAGTCAACCAAGTGGTACTCTAGCACCTTAACCACCATGCCACCTGCAGGTCCCCTAATACTGTTTTTAATTAGTTATGTTAAATAAAAACTTGCAGTCAACAGAATTCACTTTTTGATGCACAGCTCTATGATATTTTGAACGTTCATAGTTTTTTTTGTAATTAGCACCACAGACACACTACAGAATGATCCCAGTATCTTAGAGCATTCTACTGTGTTGTCCTTTGGCATTTAAATCCTCCTTCCACCTTGGATCCGTGGTCACAGTGATATGTTGCCCAATTCTGTTTTCTTCTTTTCTAGAATGTCATATAAATGGAATCATCCCATAGGTAACTTTCTTGAGTCTGACTTCTTTCATTCAGCCTAATATATTTTAGATTTATCCATCGTGCCTGTTTCAATAATGTACTTTTTAAAAAATTCTGAATATTTCATCATATGAAAGTATGTTGATCCATTCACTCAAGGGACATTTAGGTTGTTTCCAGCTACTGACAATTGCAAATAATCATCCTATAAACTTTTATATACAGTTTTTGTGTAAACGTGTTCTCAACTCTCTAAAATAAACACTTAGATGTTGAATTGCTGGGTCAAATAGTAAGTGTATGTTTAACTATTAATAAACTAGACTCCTTTTCATTAAAAAATGTATGAATGTGAATTTTAGATTCTTTACAGTTTTTGTATCTCCATTCTCTCAAAGGAAGAGGAATATTAAGAAGATTTTTTCCTATATTAATATCTAAAAGATATACGGTGTTGCTCTTCTCAGATATGGTACTGAACACCCTTCAGTGCACAGCGCAGCTCCCTCAACAAATATTATTATCTCAAAATGTCAGAAGCATCAACGTTAAGAAATTCTGCCCTGAGGGATAGAGAGATTTTCACATTTGTTTGTCTCTCTTCCCTGACCAAGCTGCAATCGGTTTTCACATGTAACATAAAGTTACAGTTTCATGTTGTCTTTTTTTTCTTTTACTCTTTCCATCATAGCTTAAGGCTTTTGTTTCATAAAGGACAATAAGGTGAGATTTCCAAATAGTGTTTCCTATAGTGCCGCAGCACCTACTTTTTCAGGTCTTCTTTGCTTCTAGTGGAAGTTGTCAAAAACAAAGATTTGAAATCCTCCATCCCCACATATATGGGACTGCATTTGCAATGGTGATAGAATCCCTTTCCCATAACTAGGAACTCAAGGCTTCTCACCTTCCCGCTAGACTACACTCAGGTTCCACCCATTCCACAGTACTAGTGGAATTACTTTTTTTTTTGGAGAGGATTTTGCTATAGGGCGCGTGTGCTCTCCAGACAGAGAGAGACAGAGAGACAAAAAGCAAGAAATCACCCCCAGGGGGGATGGCCATGCTGCAATCCCTTCTCCTCCATTCTCCTCTCGGGATCTTGGGCACGCATGCACACACGCCCAGCGTGAGTTTAAGCCACCAGGTCCGGGACTAGAACCGCAGTCGACTACGTGGGAGTCCAGCGACATAGCCATTACGCTAACTGCTGGTCCCTAGTGAAATTACTTTTATTATGCTTGACTGACTGGGGCTCAGGTGAGCAAGTGCTCCTCTCAGATCTAGTCTCTTCCTGCAGGCACCTGTCTTTCTCTAGATTTAGGGATAATTGGGTTCTCTGCTTCCTTGGCTCTCTGATAGGTTCAAGAAAATTCATGAATTTGGAGTTGTTCTAAATTTACCTTCATTGTAAATGTGGGAGCAATATTCTTTCCAGTTCTCTACATTCCTAAGCAAATAGTAAAATGACACCATAAAGTTTTTAAAGTAAAATACACTTTTCTTAAACAGATAATCCCACCTCAACATTTCAAAACTTGTTTTTTGATATAAAAATATTTCAAAGGACAAGCTATCTCCTGCATTTCTTTTTTCCATTATTTGTTTCAGTGAATACGTAATAAGCTTGGTCCATACCCAAGCTTAATTTTAAATTTCTATGTAAATATATCACCCCATATTAATATGTAGTTAAGAGAAATAGTAAAGATATATTCATGCTTTTGCTGTTGTTTTGAGTTGTTTTTAAATCTGACATTGGAAAAAATTGATATATGAACATCTACCAAATACGTAGTCACGGTCCATTTGTACTGCAATAACAAGATATCTGATTGTGTAATTTATCTATTTATTTATTTATTTTTAGATTTTTGCCATAGAGCACATGTGCTTACTGGAAAGTGATAGAGTGAGACAGAGAGAGAGAGAGAGAGAGAAATAAATAAATAAATAAATCACCCCCCAGGAGAGATGGCCACACCACAATCCCTTTTACTCCATTCTTCTCCTGGGATTTGGGCATGCACACACACACACACACACACACACACACACACACACCAGGCATGTTTTCAATATACCAGGTCCAGGACTCTGTCAAGTCAGTCATGTGGTATCTTAACCATGGTCCCTGCTACTGGCTCAAGACTGGGTAATTTATGAAAAATAAAAATTTATTTCTCACATTTCTGGAGGCTGAAAGTTCAAGATCAAGGAGCCAGGAGGTTTGGTGTCTGGTGAGCGTCTGGTCTGATCTCTGTTTCCATGATGGAATCTTCAACTCTTGATTCTCACATGTCAGAAGAGGCAAAGAGGGCAAAAGAGAACGAATGCTGTGTCCTCCCACAGCAGATGGGCAGAAGAGAAAAAATCGCTCTCTCAAGTCTTTATTTCTCTACAGTTTTTGTCATTTCACAAGACAGGTGTGTATGGGGGAGAGAAAAATAAGTACCCTCAACAGGGTCTTATGTCATGAATTTCTCCCCAGACTTTCTTAGCTAGTCAGAATCAAGGTCACACATGTGTGCCCTTCATGTAAGGTGAACCCAGGAACGAAACTCCTGATCTTCCATGTGGCTTCCAGCATTGCAGAGCATTGAGCTTCTGCTGTCACCACAAATGAGTCATAAAGTCCTTTTTTTTTTTTTTTTTTTTGGAGAGGTTTTTGCTATAGAGCGCGTGCACTCACCAGAAAGATAGAGAGAGACAGAGAGATAGAAAGTGAGAAATCACCCTCCAGGGGGGATGGCCATGCTACAATCCCTTCTCCTCCATTCTCCTCTCGGGATCTTGGGCATACACACACACATGTGCCCGGCATGAGTTTAACCCACTGGGTCCGGGACTCAAACTACGGTAAGCTATATGGTAGTTCAGTGACGTAGCCATTACTCTAACTGCTGATCTCATAAAGTCTTTTTATGAAGGCCCTAATCCCGTCTATGAAGGCTATACTAATCACCTTCTTAAGGTTTCATGTCCTAATACTATCATATTGGCTATTAGGTTTCAACCTCTGTATCTTGGTGGACACATTCATACATAGCATATGTTCATTCATGCCTTTGATATTTGTCACTTTTGAGACTGCATACACAACCATACCCATGGACTTAGACATAACTTGAAATCTGATGACTGGGGGAATGGCTGTTTGAGAAATATGCAGAATATTAGAAATTTCTCTATTTTCTCACTCCTTAGACCTAGAAGTAATCTAAAATAGATTAGAAAATAGTTGGATGACAACTCTACTTCATATTCTAAAGAATTCTAAACACGCTTGAGGGTAACTGTGGTTAGGAGAGAGAATTAGAGTATAAGTGAGGTACCCCATAATAGAGATTTCTATACAAGGCATTAAAATTCTCTGAATAATTTTTTTTCATTTTTCCTCTTTTTTCCCCATATTTCCTTTCTTCTCTTGCTGCACTTTTCTCAAAGGCTTAACTGAAATATTTTGATCTCTTCATAATGAAAAGATTTTTTCCACTATTTTCATTATTTCAAAGTCATTAATAATTCCCTTAAATGTATTTAAACATGAAATTGAAGGCTGTGTGGCATTAATTATATTTGTTCAACTAAGGCTCCTATGCCTGAAGTTTTCTGAGTGGGAAGAACTCACTGTCAAAAGGGTAGAATGACGAATCACTGTGGGAAGGCTGAAAATTGTCTGAATCTATCAAAATGTCATGACCAAATTAAGATTTAATTAAAAGCTAAAAAAAAAATTCACTTGATGTTGAATCCTAGAAAATCATTTTAGAAAATTACTATTTATAATATTAATGCTTAATATTTTATATTCCTTGGGACCAGTAGTTGACATAATGGCTATGTTGCTGGACTCCCATGTAGTCGAGCGTGGTTCGAGTCCCAGACCCGGTGGCTTAAACTCATGCCTAGAGCGTGTGCGTGCGTGTCCAAGATCCCATGAGGAGGATGGAGAAGGATTGTGGTGTGGCCATCCCCCCAGGGGGTGATTTCTCATTTTCTGTCTCTCTATTTCTCTCTTTCTGGAGAGCACACATGCCCCATAGCAAACACCTCTCCAAACAAACAAGAAAAATTATCCTCCTTCTATCCTACATGTTACAAATTTGAATGTCAACTATAGTGGATGCTTTCCTGATTTGAGAATAAAATACTGGTAACATCTGAAATCTCACCCCTAGAGATTTACAATCTTATCTATCTCCAATTTAATTCTCTTGATTCAATTTGTTGGTAACATTTGTAAAATGTTCTCTGGGTAAGATGAGAGTACTTATAGTGTGGCAATCTACTCATCAATACTGCTTTCTCTCCTATTTTTTCTGTCATTGCATAAACATAAATTAAAAAGTAATAGGATGGAGAAATTCAATGACCAGAAGATAATGATCAAATTAGAGACTCGTCAATAGCAGAAACAATCCATCATCGTATCTGTATCTCTTTGGCTTACATCAAGAAAGGAGTAAACAAAGTGCTAAGAAAATGAATGAACAAAGAAACAAGAAGTATTCAAAGTACTAAATATCCAGATACCCAATATTGTTATCATTTTTCCCACTGGAATTGGATTTTTAAAGGTCAATGGCTTCCTCATATGATTTGGAGCATAACAACACTTGATGCATTTTGAAATGTTTCCTTTATTTGGCTTCTAAGATTAAATCCTCTCCCTTTTCTGCTCCTTTCTCCTTCCACCCCTTCTCTGTCTTTTATGCTGGTGTCCTATCATTTTTCCACCTCTATATGTCAGAGAAGCCAAGGAATCAGTTCAGGATTTCTTTGCTAGTTATCCTCATTTCCCTGCCCCCAGGGTTTTAAGCATTACCTACATGCTGATCACTGTCAAATCCCAAGTTGATTTTTTTTTCTCCTGAACTCCACATTCTTAGAGGAAATTGCCTATTTAACACTTTCACTTAGATGTAATATATATTCTAATATGCATCTTGAACCTAATACTTTCCAAACTGAGAACTCATTGTCTCTCAATGACAGAAATATTCTTCTAGTTGCTAAAGCCAAAAACTTTGGCTCATCCTTGATGTCTCCATTTCTCTTTCTCCTTCCATTCAAGTCTACAGCAAATCTTTTAGAGTTACATACAAAATATGCCCAGAATCTATTCATTTCAGGCATTATTGCAGCAGCCTTTTATCTGATCTTACTACTTGGGCCTGGCAATCCTAACATTTTTCCTCTAGGAGCACCAGGGTAGTGTATACAGGAAAAAGTATATTAGAGTGAAATTATAGTCAGACAGAGGGGCAGTAGAATTGAGAAAGTTTAGTAATCCAAAAGAGTAAAGAACTAATAAAGAATAAAATATAATAATGAAGATTACATATTTTAAAGATAAAGAATATCTAGAGTACTAGATCTTTCTAAGGTATATAGCCAAAATATGAAGGATAATTATCAAAAGATATGTTGGAAGAAACTCTTCCCCCAAAACACATGACTCAGTAGGTCAAAAGAACTTTGCATTTCCCAACAAAAATACTGATGCAAGGGAACCAGCAATTAGCATAATGGCTATGTCGCTGGACTCCCACGTAGTCGACTGTGGTTCGTGTCCCGGACCCGGTGGCTTAAAACTCACGCCGGGCGCGTGTGCGTGCGTGCCCAAGATCCCGAGAGGAGAATGGAGGAGAAGGGATTGCGGTGTGACCATCCCCCCTGGGGGGGTGATTTCTCGCTTTCTGTCTCTATGTCTCTCTCTGTCTGGCGAGCGCACGCGCCCTACAGTGAAAATCTCTCTAAAAAAAAATACTGATGCAAAATTATCAATGCAAAGAGATAATATTGTAAAGTTTACTAAAATTTAGGAATGAAAACAAGGATCTTAAAATACTCAGGTAGGAAAACAATCACATACAAAAGAAAAAACTTTTCTAAAAGAAAAAGGAAATTGCAAGAAGATAGTGAACAATGTTGATAATGGATCTGACTAATATGGTGGCTTTTATACGTTCTTAACAGAAAAACAAAAGATATGTATTCCCAAACACCAACTGAGGAAACAGTTTCCTGTGTTTAAACACTCTTGAAAGTATTTGAACAAATCCAAATATTCAAGAAATAAATCACAATGAATATTTAGATGTACTATTAATAGTTTCTTACTGCTACTGTAATAAATCATACAAAACTGGTTACAATGAGACCATATTGAGGGTAAATCTTTCTCTCTCATGATGAAAATAAACTGGAAAAAAAACAAGCAAAATTTTAAAATACTCTTTAAAATATGGGATAGTATCTGGAGTTTTCAAATACTGTAAAAGGTTTCAAGATGACTAACATACCAACTTAGGTAGCCTAGCAGGACAGAAAGAAAGCTTTACAACGAAGGAATAAATCTTTTCTTTAATCTGATTAAGCAGTTCAGTCCATTTGTCAACTCTTATCTGGGTTCAGACCCCAGGAGAATGCCATGGTCTATCTGGGTTCAAACAGAGTTCTTTTATTTGATAGACAGGAATAATTAACATGATTGATTTAGGAGTGATAATCACCTCTGAGCTAAGGGTGACCCTGGATTTCCCGGGTATCACAGAGCACAACAGGAAGGCTGAACCCTTTAATATAATTTGTGTGTTGCAAGGAGGAAGGAGGTAATAGATGTTGGATAGTCAGTCAACAGTACTCAGTGCATTGTATTAGCTGTTAGCAAATACAGAGGAAGAGCATGGTTGACAAGGGATACAAAAACAAATCGTCTCTGTAACAATGCAGTTTCTTTCTTTAACATTTGACTGACAATGTGCAAGAAAACTTGCTTGAACAAAGTATACCACATACCTCAGGATTGCCATGCTAGAGATAATCAAATTTCATTGTTAAAAATGTTCAAAGGGAGACTGACAGATGGTGTGGTGGTTGAGGCCACTCAACTCCTGCACAACTGACAGTAGTTTAAATCCTGGACCTGGTGGCTTGCTTTCTCACTTTCCCTCTCTCTGGTCAAATTAAAAATAGTAATAATAATTAAAATTAAATAAATAATTATTTTATAGAAATAAGAAAATATTTAAAGGAGCCACCCTTTACCTGGTTTCAAATTTGAATATTGATCTTATCAGGGCTAAACTGTAATACATTATCCATGAAGGAAGGGAGCAGTGAAATGGAAATAGGAATTAAGTTAATTAATTACAAATGTATTATGGCCCTAAAAGTTAGTAACACTTTATCAGTTGAATTGCTATTATTATTTTCACTATAGTCATTACCATCAGTATTATAATCTGATTCTATGATATCCAAACCATGTTCTCATAATTGTCTATCTTTTTCTTCTTGGAATACTAGGATAAAATTAGGATAAATAAATGAATCAGATGAATGAAGGGGTAAATTTTCATCCACTTGTCTCCACTTTGTTACCTTTTCCCACTGATCCTGATGATTACTGAGATGGGACATTGTAACAGAATTTGAAACTTAATTAATTTTTATTTTGAGAGATTTTTGCTATGGGGTGAGTGTGCTTGCCAGAGAGACAGAGAGAAACAGAAAACAAAAAATCACCCCCCCTGGGTGATTTCACAAAAAATGTTGCCCACATTCTTTTAACTTCTTATTTCAATAGCTCTTTTGGGGTCAATCCCTGGCCTAAAGGTTAAGGCAGTTGTAGGTCATATGGACTGGTCCCCAAAGCAGAGAGAATTGGACAAAAGATTGCCACTGCATGACCATGTCCCATGGGGGTTGTTTTAGTGTTTCCTTCTCCCAGCCCACCATGGGCATGAACCCTTGGAAAATTTTTAAGAGGGGAAAAAAAAAATCCCAAAAAAACAAAACCAGAGAGCTTTTGTATTTTTTGGTTTCACTTATTTTTGTTGGTGTCCTTACTTTTCCTTCACAGAAGTTGGATCATAATTTCTAAGGGCATTTTCTAGTCCCTTGCCTGAACACAATGGCATCTTAATGGTCTTCGTGGCTCAGGGGAGGGGTCTGGGGATTGATGATTACATTGCTTAAGGTAAAGAATTTTGGGTTATTTAGCAAAGATGGTAGGAATGTTAATCACTCTGTTTACTCTAGCCAAATAAACAGGAGGAAGCAAGTTTCTAATAGAGAGAGGAGATCAAAATCAGGTTTTCCTC
>NW_006159448.1:917099-925687 GCF_000334495.1 Tupaia belangeri chinensis | reverse complement strand
GAATCCTATGACATAATCATTATGCCATCTACTGGTACTGCAAAGACTCTTCATACTGATTGGCAAATTTTGTGTCTCTCCCTCTCAAAACCAAAGAAAAGAAACTGCTGTATCTGAGCACCCTGAGCACTTTTGTCTTCCTCTAGGTCACTCAAACTTGTGCTTAAAATAAACCATATTAATTATTATTTATGCAGAGTTTGGGCTCATGTTTCTCAATAGCCTCATTTTAATGATGCTCACATGGGAGGCTCTAAATTCCATGATTCTTCTAATGTCTTTAACACAGTAATCTACTGTGAGTCACTAGGTAAATAGAGCAATCAATTTCAGTGAGGAAAGGAAAAGGCAGCCACAGTTATTAAACTTCCAGTCTGCACCTGGCTCTGTACAAAATACACACATGCAATATTTTTGTTCTTCCATTATACCCTTTGACAGGTTTGGCATTATGTCCAAGGTTGCATATCTGTGTACAAAGAAACAGGAAGCCAAAGTCAAGTACTTCTGACTTTGAAGACCGCTCTTACTTCATTCTATCATGCAACATCTTGGCTTAAGGGATAGGGATGCTTATTGACACCAAGCTATTCATAATTGGGATTACTAAAACTACAACTGAGGAGTTAATTAAACTACTTTAGTGTAGAAAAATAACCTCTGAAGTCATTAACCTGTTTTGTTTGTATGGCTAAGCTTTAGAAGAAATAATCATAGCAGAGACTGTTTCTCCTAATTACAGTCATGAGATATAGTCATTTTCAGCAAAAGAGTCACATCACATGATGAATGCAACCAGAAAGACCGGACCATGAGGACAAAGAATGGACCACCTGACTTCCTGATGCCATGTAATGGGAGATAGATAAAGGGTGGGAAATCATAAAGGGTGTCAAACATCATCCCTTACGCTATGTCATTGTCTATTCCTCAATTCTGTTAACCCATGATAATCTCACACCTGCCCTCTGCCATTCCATAAAAACCCCTAACCCCTTTCAGTCACAGAGGTGAATTTGAGTTTTATTCTTTTGTCTCCTTGCCAGTACTCTTTGGATTAGAGTCTTTTTCTTCCTTGCAAATCTGTTGTCTCCATTTTCGGGAGACTAGATGGTAGTCAAATGAACCTGGGCTTGGTAACATCATTTTGCAAAAATACAAAGCACTTAAGCACAATTAAAGGCAAGGATGTGAGGAAGGTATATCTTTTCATACAGACTGAGGAATATGCGATGTCCTTCTTTCTCTGAGTGCTCAAAGGGCAGTGTGCATCCTGGAAGTTTCTGAGAAAAGTAGTTCAGAAAATGCTCCACTGCCTTCATTGTCACTAAATATATACATACCATACAAAGCAGTAAATAAACTAATCCTGCAGACGAATCAACTCTTTATGCTTCGTTCACTCTCTAATTTGGTTTTATGTTGTTTCTAACGTATACTTGAGAATGAATACAACCAGTATATACAACAGGACTTCAAAAAAATTGGGTGCAAAGTGGAGTAAAGTGTAAGTTTTAGTGCAAAACTGTTGAAATCCATGCATAGTTTTAAATAATAAGTATTTTCTATTAACTTTGAAGACCCTTGTATGTATCACACATTGTCCTCTGTGTGAAATGCACTCTACTTCTAAGATTGAGCTATTTTCCATATACATTGTTATGAATCAAATGTGTTAGCTTTCTTTTTACATTCCATTTAATGAATAAATATGCCCTTCACTGCTGGCCACAGCAAATGATGTTTAGGAAGCTAATGGTGCGCACAACTCTTACTAAAGTAACTTTTTCTTTCTCAAGTGCTGTAAACAGTATATCAGTCTTTGATCAAAATTCTCATTTTCCTGACTGTGGAGAATTCATTCCTTCAGTCAGTCAGCCTGACAGCATGTATCTCAATGGCTACAAATGTTCCAGGGCAAAAATAATTGTATGTTCAGAACAAACATCCTGAAAACTTTCCAACGGTCTCATATTGTTAAAAACAAACAAACAAACAAACAAAAAACTACTTCAGTTGAGTTTTGAAAACAAGCACCTGATTTAAGAAAAAGAAATATTTTGGCATGTCTTTTTCTTCACCTTTGATCTATTAGCATTTTGTTCACAAAGAACAGTGTGCAAAATTCAAGTTTCCTCTTAGGCATGTTGATAAATAGTTCATGGATTTCCTAAATTCTCAAAGTTTTATCTTTTAAATTCCATAAAATTTACTCTCACCTGTCTATTTGTTGAGAATTTTCAAATGTGTCTGCAAAATATCACAGCTGACTTCTTAGAAGAAAAACTGTCTCCCTTTGAATTCTCCTGGAACTGAAATGTAGAATTTCATCATCAATTCCATATTCAAAATAAGACTCTATTCTTTGGCTTTAACAATAATCTCTATATATGTCAGGGTCATTGATAGGGCAAAAAGTATCTAGAGCTTTTTATTTATTCTCCAAGACCATAAAACTAGATTTCATCTTACCTGATTTTTTCAATAGTTGAAAAAGTGAGTAAGTTGGAAGGACCTGGAAGAGGATAGGGTGGAGATAAAACAGAAGATGCACAGAGAAAACAGTATCTTAATGTCTGCCACTCCTCTCGTATGTGAATATAAATTTTAGGCCAGACAAAGCCAGGTTAGTAGCTGAGGTAGGACAGTAGCTAATGAGTGGTTTCTTCTCGCCTGCCTGCCTACAGTTCTTTTCTTTTCTTTTTTTTTTTTTTTAATTAGATATTTTTACTTTAGGGCACATGCACTCACCAGAGACAGAGTGACAGAAACCAAGAACTCAACACCCCCCCCCTTCCAGGGGATGGCCACACTGCAATCCCTTCTCCTCCATTGACCTCCTAGGATCTTGGGCATGCCTTCACAAGTGCCCAGCATGAGTTTGAAGCCATCAAGTCAAAGATGTGAACTGCAGTTGGTCATGTGGAAGTCTAGTGAAGTAACCACTATGCCATCTGCTGGTCCCCTGCCTATAGTTCTTAATAAATGACAAGGTTTGCTTTCAACTTAGATATCATGGTTGCATTTGGTCTCTGTGAGCTGAGCACAGACGTAGTAGGGGACATTCCATAACCACTAGGATGTGGTGCAATTGAAAGGACTGATCCCCCAAGATTGTCCTTCATGAAAACCTTGCAATACCATCTTTTTTTGCCTAAAGTGTTTTTTAGGGAAGATTATATCTCTTCAGAGATAGCAAAAGAACTGTCCTTCAATTCACTTGAAACACATTTGCCAGGTATTTTAAAATCACTGAGTCACAAAGTTTTTGAGTAGGACGTGTATACTCCATTTAGTCACAGACCCCACTGGTCCTTATCACAGTATACCAGAAACTTCACATTCTCATTAACATCTTGGCTATTGAAGGCATTTAAAAGGTTAGCTACTCCTGTTTCACTTAAGTCAAGGTATTTTCTCCAAAAAAGAATGTTTTATGTATAACTACCTTATCCCACATCTTCAGAAACCATTGATTCACGGATGCTTTTTCCTTCTATGTGTATATCCCTTCCACATCATTTGGCCTGCTTTGTACCAGGAACATTCTGCTAGATCCTTCAGAAGATACAAGTCAAACGGCACATTATCCTCACTTGTATAAGGTTAGAATTTACTAGAGGGGGCACCAAGCTAATATCCAGCATGAAAATGTCACAATCGAAGGGCCATCACTGGAAAAGGAGAGTGGGAAGGATTAGCTGAGGAAAGACATGACTTGTGCCTGCAGAATCCAGGTGATTGATGTTAATTCCAAGTGTAACTAATGAAACAACCATATAATGAGATAAGGCTGGCACCCAATCCTCTCCCAGGGCCTCAATCAGTGACAGGTGAAAATTATAATTGAATTATATTATAATTCATAGAGGAGGTGATGACTGTGTAAAAGTTAAACATTTTATCTCCACCTCTTAATTTCCAAGATTTTTTATAACTCTATTTAAGGGTAAAAACATCTTGAACCAAAATGTCAAGGGCTGAGCTGTATCTGAATACAAATCCCAAACTCTCCTCATTTTTTTTTTCTTTCACTTTGATGTCTTGGCCAGCACTATCTATCATGTGGGACATAAGAATAATCTTAAACTTCCTAGTAACCACTTTAGAAAGATGCAAGTAAAATTCACTTGAATAATAGCTTTTTTTTAACCTCATTATATCCAAAATATTATCTCAACAATGAATTTTATAAAAAGACATTAAGGAGGTACTTAAGTCTACTTTTCTTACTAAGTCTTTGAAAGGTAATGGGTATTTTATTATTATAACACATGTTTACCTGGACTATTCTCATTTCTGATGTTTAACAACCACTTACGGCTAGTGACAACAATGCCGGACAAGGCAGTCTTGACTGCTCTTTTATTATAGCTTCTTTATGTATCTTGCAACATGTATATACGTATATTAGGTAAATAAAATGTTAAGTATACCAATCTGAAATCCTTTATCCTTTTAATGTTCAAAGTTTTTCAAACAACGTATGAGATATTTGATTGGTATTTGGATTCAAGTTCAAAAACGTCATGGTGATTCTTTCCTAATTATGGTCATTTAGCTCACTATGAACTTATTTCAACAAGAGGTTGCCAGTTCACAATGAAGGCGAACTTCTGAACTAAGAAGGAATTTAGTTTCCTTTTGGAAATAACATGTAAACATTAGAAAATCTACTACTGTTACTTACAGAAAACTCTCCGTTGAGGGCCAGCAGGTTAAATTGCTGGACTCCTACATGGTCCCTCACAGTCACAGTCCCAGACCCAGTGGCTTGAAAATCATGCTGGGCATATGTGCGTGCATGCCCGAGATACCAGGAGAAGAATGGAAAAGGGATTGAAGCTGGCTATCCTCCCAGGGAAGGGGAAGAAGGGGGGGAGTGATTTCTCACTTTCCGTCTTGCTCGCTGTCTCTCTCTCCAGTGAGCACACATGCCCTAAGGCAGAAATCGCTTAAAAAGAAAAAAAGAAAGAAAAGAAAACCCTCAGTTGTAATAAAATACCCATTTAGATTGTATTTGATGAGCTTTATCTTCTTACAAAGAGAGGTTAGAGTCCATTAAATGATTAGTCCCCATGAGTTTTTTTTTTTCTTAGTACTATGATTATTGAATGTTAATTCATTAACCAGATATCATAAAGATCCATCAAAGTTTGGGAACAATGATCTGTCCAGCAAAAAGGCTTATAAGCTTTGTATTAGTGCATTTTTTACCCATTATGGTGTACCTTCTGCTCTTACTCCCATACTGTGAACTTGTTTTTACCGGCGTGTACTACCTGAGTTTTTTGCAGCTCCTTTAAGGGGAGCTATGTTTGGAAGAGTTCTCTGAGATGCTTATGAAGATGGCACTTGGTTCCTATATTTGTGCTCTGGATATAGAAATATTAACACACCTTTTCAGCCAGTGACATGCTTTTAGGTCCCAATATATTAGACCCAGATATCTTACAAATGTGTATCTAATTCTGTCTTTTGTTGCAGTTTCACTTGGCCATTCTGCTTAATGTAATCACCCACAGGGATTTCTAATATTAAGACATGAATAGTGAAGGGTGACCAGATGTCTCATAAGAAAGCTTACAGTCCAGTTTCCTAGAAATTACTATATAGAAAGCTACAGTCAATGATTTTAAAACGTTAACTCATTTAATCCACATCACCACTTTATGAGGGGAAGTGTATTACTATTCCCATTTTTACAAATTAGGAATGGAAGCACAGATAGGCTACCTTGCCCCTCCTCCTATAGCCAGTAAGTAAACTGGGACCCAGGCTTTGGGCACTTGAGGTTGTATTATTAACTGCTACCTTATACCACACTTTCCACTGCTATGTATAAGAAAATCTGCCTTATTCCTATTTATGCTGAGTTCTTCCAAGAAGCCTGAAAGAAACAGAGGACAACATTACTGCATGAAACAACCAGGAAATATTTTATTAGCTTCCAGATGGAGAAAAGGGTACAGTAAAAACATTTCAGTAGAAATCCACAGCTCTCCTCAAAGAGCCCGCTCTGGAACTCATGGACCCCCAGTCGTGGTACCGCCTGTATTCCCCCGGCCTCAGCAGGTACTGCCGTCCCCTGTAGTTGGGCAGCTCATAGAGGACCCAAGAGCCCTCCAGCACGTTGAGGGAGTGGATCTCACTGAAGTGGAAGCGGTCCTGAAGGGACGAGCAGTCCTCGGTGAGCTCCACCATTGGACCTCTGTAGTCCTCTCGCTCATAGATCCTGATCCGGTGGGAGCTGCTCTGTGGAGTCAGCAAACAGCAGGGGAGGAGAAAGTGAGGACACACATACCCCTGGGGGATGTGCACTTCTTCATCTTCTCTGTGTCAAATATGCTGAATTATTATACAATAAACTAGATATATTGTCAACACCTGGGCTGCCTTGCAGAGTTGGGTAGGTTACACACTGTGAATCTTAAGGGGGCGCCTTTCATTTGATTACCATATGAATGACTGCTCCGTGGAGTTTTCTGTTTCCATGGACTACTGAAACACATGGCTGGCCCTGCTGTGTACCATTTGTAAGTAACAATCTTTAGGCATTTAAAAAAGACTCTCTTTTGTAGATTTGTAGTGGTCTCAGGTTCTTTCTGGATGACATACAAAACAATTAGCTATTAAAATAAAAGACTAATGTATCCCCAGGGGAAAGAAAGTATTATTTTGAATCTCAATAGCGGTAGAAGAACTTAGAGGGAGAAAAAGTTGAATTGCTTTTATCCTAAGTGAGGCACAGATTGGTGGCAATTAAGGAAGAAAGTCTAGCCCAGCCAAGCCATTAATCCTTTATGCGTTAAACCCGCTTAATAAGATGCTGAAAAGCAAGTCACCATAAAAAGAGCGTTTCTGGGACCAGCAGATAGTGCAGTGATTTCGTTCCATTGCTGGACTCCCACCGCCCCTGGACTCGGTGGCTTAAAACTCACACTGGGTGCCAGTGTGTGCTGCTGAAAATCTCCAGAGAATGAAGAAGGAATTGTAGCGTGGTCATGCCATGATTTCTCATTTTCTCTCTATCTCTCTCTGTTTCTCCAGAAAGTGCACACGTGTAGCAAAAATCTCTTTAAAGAAAGCATTTCTGTTCTCAGCTCTGATGTTTGCTCCTATAAACCAATTTTAAGTATAAACCAAAACTGGAAATTCAAGATCATGAGGCCTGTTTAGGATTAAGAGTATAAAACCCTTACAAAAGTGAAAAGTTAGACATTTGATACAGAGTGGACAAATATGGAAGATTTAATGCTAAGTGAAGCAAGCCAGACCATGGAAGAGAGGCATTGTATTTCCCTACTTCATATATATCGAATGTCTGCACTCTATGACTGGAACTGAAATTGGAAGGTATAAAGGCAGCAAGGGCAAGTGTAGACACTAGAGATACAGAGATCTACATATCTATAGATATAGATACTGTAGATACAGAGATGCTATAGCCGAGGGTGAATAATAAGGGGTGGTAAGGAGTTTAAAAGAGATGAAAATGGAAAGTTATCTGATGATGATAATGTATATTTTGATATCTTTGATTGGATTAATAAACACTACTCATGCTCAGAAAAACATTTTGCAAGCTATACAGATGTACACAGGTCAAATGTAAATAAAGATATATTAAAAATAATTAATTAATTACAAAATGAAAAGTTAGGCTACTTGTCCTGAGCAAATCCTGTCTCTCTTGAGCTCTTCCTTCATCTGCTTGCTCCTTCTCAGAAGTTCCCCTTATTGTCACTGTTTTTCCTCTTTCACCATAAAAACTGTGTCCAGAAAAGATTCTCATAGCAGTTCTTCTGAGGTGTGGACAATTGATAATGACATGTCATCCATTTGGTCAGCATCCCATGATCTACGAAGGACTCACATGTTCCCTAATCTGATTCTCACAAGCCTGGGACATGCAGAGCAACCACTATAAGCCTTTTCTTTTGTGAGAAAACTAGACTAGAGCTTAGTGCCTGTAATTACAGAGTCAGGAGAGGGAAGTGGAAGCCAAGTTTTCTGGCTCCTAACACCAGACAGGGTTTTCTCAAGGTATCAATCCCTCTGAGGGGGCTTCAAACATCACAGAAGTGGATTTTCACCTTGGAGAATCCCCAGCTGTGGAATCCCAGCCTGCTGGGGCTTCATTTGCCTAACAGTGGGCTTTGCCTGTGCTCTGGGACTCTCCCAGTTGGTCACTGTTTTGCTTATTCAAAAGGCAGCCCTTGAGGGTCCTGGATGTTCCTAATAAAAGTGACTACTAGGGGCGTGGCTTGGCGCGTGCCAGGTCATCTCCCATGTTCATCACAGCCCTACAAATTAGCTCTCCTTCTTAGCTCCCCTTCACCATGAAGGAAGTGAGAAATAGCGAGGGTCAGGACCTGAGGGGGGAGTTCATCTGCTGCGCATTCATCACCCAGGCAAAGCCACTCTGTTCCATGCCCTGCACAACTTAGTCCCAGTAGACGTGAAGTTGATTTCAGCAAGCTAAACTAAACGTCCAATGAAATACACGGTTTTTCAGTGAAAGGAAGTCTTAGAGATGTTAATAAACGGAAAGAGTATCGTAAGAGCCCGAAAAATGAAGGCCACCA
>NW_006159448.1:910997-916813 GCF_000334495.1 Tupaia belangeri chinensis | reverse complement strand
CTCCCCTGCCCCATGGCTGGCTGGGCGGACGGCGGAGTGGAGCGTGTGGGGCGGCGGCGCAGCGGGGCTATATAGCAGGAGGGTGCTGCGTTGGCAGGAACCGCACAAAAGGGGACCGCGGGGGAGTGGGGGCACTTCCCTCTCTCACTCTGTTCTATATAATGACTGTGGGGTGGGGTAGGGATTTAGTGTATGTTTTCCCTTAGACTCTCCAGAGCTTTCGAATTGATGACCTGGTTGGAACTGTCACTTGGTGCCCCTCGGGCCTTTACGTGAAGCCTGTTTGGGAAATTGGAAATGAGCAAATGTGCTTAACGAGTTAATAATTGCAATGGAATATTTACCTGTTTGCTTTTCAAAAATTTTAAGATAATCTCTTTTCGAGTCAAAACGTTGGGTAATGGCAAGTCTGAGGTCAGAACGAGCTGCAGCAGGAGGCGTTTGGATTAGAGAGAGACTTCTTGGTGTGAAAGTATGAACCGTGGATGAACTCGCCTTCCACATAGGACCTTGAAAGTGGGATGGGCTTTCCTCCAAGAGACAGGCTCTATGACCCTACCTCCTGGTAGCAGAGGTATCAGTGCATGTATTACTAATACTTGAAGATAGATGACCGAAGATTGGACTCCTGAGAAAGGCCTATTTAAATACTCAGCCTCAAGGGCGCTCTCTGGAGACTGGGTGAGAACAGGGTCCTGTCAATGTAAATTAACATGCAAATGAAACTATTTAAATCCAGCGGTCTTGCAAAGTTTCTGCTTTCTCAGTCCTGGGGCAAGTCATAGTTACTCTTTAGTCAGGCCCTGGCTCTAGGGACTAGAGTTTTCCCTCCTCCCCACTCCCCCAGAGCTCCTGGGGGCTCTACTAGCTTTAGAGCAGGGCATTGTATCATTTCAGGACCGAATTCTCTATTGTGGGGAGCTGTCCTGCGAACTGAAAGACGTTTAGCAGTATATTGGGCCATTATCACTAGATGGTAATCACTTCGCAAGTTATGACAACCAAAAATGTCATTAGGCATGCCAACTGTTCACAGTGGTGTTGACTGGTGGTGTGTGTAGGGGGCAAGGGAAAGCCGGGAGTCATAGCAAAATTAACCTTTGTTGAAAACTACTGATTTAAAAATACTAGTCATATACCTAACATTTCCACCCTTCGTTTCAGCATTACATTAATGAGATGATTTGTAGACTTTCTGTGGACCTGCAGAAATTCCTCTGAAATGCTCTAGGGCCATGCAGAGAGCAAGCTGGAGGAGGAGAGGAGTGCCCAGCCATTCTCCTACTTCCCTCCAAACAAATCCTTTTCCCTTTTTTGTGTTTTATGCCAAATCTTATTTGAAAATAGGGTTTTATTACTCAGTAATGATCATTTTAAAAAGTAAATATTTGGGCCAGCAGGTGGTATAGTGGTTAAGGTCTTGGACTCCCACATGGCCAACTGTAATTGGAGTCTTGGACCTGGTGCCTTGAAAATCATGCCTGGCATGTTGTGTCCATGCCAAAGATCCTATGAGGAGAATGGAAGGGAAGGGATTGCTGCATGGCCATCCCCCCCAGGGGGTGATTTCTCACTTTCCCTTTCTCTGTTTTTCTCTTCCTAGTGAGTGCACATGCCCTATGGCAAAAATTTTATGTTAAACTGCTGCTTTTAGGTACTGTGCCTCTCACAATATACTCTCAATAAAAATATCTACTAACTATAGAACAGAATGAGATTGTCATCTTTTTTGCATATTGTATGGATGAGCTTACCAGGACAGCAAGCTATATCCTTGTGAGAAGAAAGCTCTTTACAAAAAGAAACAGGCCTGATACATTTTGATGTACTAAATTGTGGGGAAAGTTGGGTCCTGACGCCACACAAAAAAGAACAAAAATGAGAGAGATACTACATAGAAGGTTCTGGAGAACCAGGCATCAGCCTGTGAACGTGGGCCCTGGAACTGCTGGCAAAGAGACTGTGCTAAAAAAGAGCTTTGACTAATTGACAGTACGGTCTCGATGCTGATTTCAGTCTGAAGCTGTTTTGAAGCTTTGTAAATAGTTCCTTCTAGTCATTTGAAGATGAATTAAGAGATTATTTTTTTTAATATCATTGATGATTAATACAGTTATTTATTCTGCTTTTCTTTATTTAGTTTTATTTCTTTCTTTTTTTGCCAGAGAGGCATGTAGTCACCAAGGCAGAGGGAGAGGAGAAAGCCCCCCCTCATGGGGAACGGTCAAGTCGCAATCCCTTCTCTTCCATTTTTACTTCAAGGAGATGCGCACGCACACACACACACACACACACACACACACACACGTGGCATGTTTCTCAGGCCACCAGGTAAATTTCAAGTTTGCTTTCAATCTTCTAACTGTAATGCTTTTTGCTGAGAAAATTCCTTTTTAGGTCAAACTTCCAGCAGCATCTATATTTATGTTGGTTAGGAAATTATGAGGAAAGACTACCTTTCTATATGAATAAAAGAGAGTAAATAATGCAGGAGACACTTGGTATAGACCTTAGCAGAAATATAATCTATATTTATTCTCTCTTTTTATTCTCTCATTCCCAAAAGCTCTGTGAAGGCTCTATAGCTTTTTCTTCAAGCTCTCAAAAGAAATATATATACATATATATATATGTGTGTGTGTGTATATATATATATTTCCAGAATATACACATATTTCCAGAATATACACACACACATATATATATATATATATATATTCTGGAAAATATTGCAAGGTAAAAGGAAGAATTGAACTACTATCAAATAAAGAAAGCATTACTAAAGATGTTGGCAAAAGAATATTAAAACCTTGAATCTTCAGGGTCTCCAAAGTACTTGCTCCTAAAGCCCAACAGCGTGTTTTCCCAAAAGGATTTGGCACCGTCTTTCAACTGGCTTTTGTGATTAAAACATTTTGATCAATGTTGGATCCATTTCTTTCCAAGACCAATGTCAAATTATTAATTTGCTAGTAATTGTACTTCTTCCTGAAATATATCTCTCCCTGTAATTGTATTTCTTCCTGAAATAATTCTCTCTCTGTCTCTCTCTGTGTGTGCCTGTGTGGTGTTAGGTAGGACCCCTTTGCTTTACAATCCTCCTGCCTTCAGGTTGAGTTGGGTCTGCCATGTGACCTCAGACTTCTGAGCAGCAGTATTCAATGCATGCTACCAAGGCTAGATCTTGAAGTATTTTTAAGGTATCCTGAAGATACATTGTTTAAGACCAGCATATATTTCTACTCTAAATCATATTCTATTCAATGAAATTCTGTAATTGAGCTTATAAGAGGCAGCTGCAATTCCCTAACACTGATCACAGAGAAGCACCTTGGTTTTCCAAAGAGATAAGAATATAAACAGAATATAAACACACAGTGTTATTAGCATGAATATCAATCATTTGGGGTAGAAAGAGTAACTGTGTCACAGACTGCTTTTTCAAGGCCTTACAAACCACTTGTGTATTTCCTATGAGGACTATTTTCTTTAAATAAGTTTTTAATAGCAGAAAATAATGTGAAGGCAATTTATGCTAGAATTAGTTTCTGGTAGCAGTTGTAAAATGCAGACTATATGACACATGTATAAACACCTGTCCTTCATGTCAGCATGCTAAAAATAAATTTCCAATTTTAAGGCAACAAGAAAAAGAGAAAGAGGAGACATTATTACAGCATCTGGATTTCAAGATATTCAAATTCTAACTTATATTTTTAAGTAAAAGGAAAATCTATTTAATGGAAAGGAATTCTGTTTCCTAAATGGCAGAAAAGGAAACAAATTTACAATTAAAGGGTAAAATTTTTTTCTAACCTTTTTTTTTGTAAGATTTTTGCCATCATTCATATGCATTTACTAGAGAGAGAGACACAGAGAAAGAGAAAAAGTGAGAAAGCACTCCCCCCCCCCGGGGGGGGATGACCATGCTACAATACCTTCTCCTCCAGTCTCCTCTTAGGGTTTTGGCCATGCATGCATATGTGCCCAGTGTATTCTTCAAGTTGTCAGGTCCAGGTCTCAAACTGCAGAGCTGGCCATGTGAGACCCAGCATCTTAACCAGCATCTTAACCACAACCTTACCTGCTGGTCCCGCTAAACTTAGTTTTTTGAGACCAAGGAACTAAAGTAACATTATCTTAAATATCTTATTTGAAACACTTCAGTAAAACCAAGAAAAAATAAGCTTTAAAAGGAATGGAAGATAACTGTACATAGCAAAGATAGTGTAATAAGAGAGTGGGAAAGGGCAGAGGGTCAAACATGGGGTAAAAAACATATATATACATATGTATGAAAGTAGAAATGGAATATTATTGATGATAACATGCATGATTATTCTAGATGGGAAACCACATTTAGTATGTTGTGATGCTGCTCAGGGAATGAATGTTAAGTAATTAAAAAAAAGTTGCAGGAGAAAAAAATAAAACAGTAAAACTGTTCGTATCAAAATTTAAAAAAAAATGCATATTTGATGACTACGGTAAGCTATATAGCCCCAGCTGGGTACTACTTTATAATATGTTCATTCTACGCACTGAGATTTATGACTAAAGTCAGACTTGGGTTTATGTATAGGTATATATCAGCTGTGCTAGCTATTTGATATATTTAGACCAATTAAGTTCATTAGCAAATCAATTAAATGGGGGGGGGAAGGCATAGAAAGCAACCATGGATACCAGAGACAATGTGGGAGGAGGGTGGGACATGGCAGAGGGTGAGGGATAGGAAATCAAGGATGGCAAAATGAAAAACAAAGTATACAAGACCATAAGAATTGGAAAATTATTCGCTGATAACATGTATGTTGATGTGCTTGATTTAGCCAATACACAGTGTATTTTGGATGGAAAATTCATCTGTATGCTATAATGATGTATAGTGAATTAATGTAAAAAATAAATAAATTTAAAGAGAAAAAAAAATTTACCCAAGGAAGAAGATCAGAAAACTCTCATATGGCAAGTGAAAAGGGAAGAATTAAGATTCAGACATTTTATGAATTTTAAGTTGTTGGAGTGAATTTACACACTGGATAAGAGTGAGTACTAAATGTTGTCTTTTTTATGTTCTATTGGGCTAACATGTCATAGGAGTGTGAAATAAATGTTGAGGATTTTTGTGCCAGCCTGGGCGGCATGGTTGCTCCACTGGAGGTCATCTGGGAAGGTCCTGGGTTTGCACCTTGAGGTTTTCCTGGGCACATCAAGTGATCCTGGCTGGTGGAGACTGGGGTTGAGATTATGGCATGGAGACCTTGTTGGGAATCTTTCTGGGGGGGTGTCTCTCTCTTTATCCCTCTTTCATGAAAGAAATAAATAAATAAAAAAAATAAACAGACAAATTTTACTCAAGGAACAGGATTGATCAATTTTGTTGGTCACTGTAAAAAATTTTAGTCATTTACAGTTAAACTAGAAATGATTGCAGACTTCTGACTTTAATAACCAAAGCATATAAAAATAAGCATGTAAACAAATAAATATTGCAAAGATGCCATGATTAGTGTCTTACCCCCCCACTTCTATTTTTAAAGTTTATTGATGGTAGAGTGGTAAAACATATGCATATAAATGAGAGAGGGGAAAGAGCAAGAGAGAGAGTCTGGTCAGATCATGATTCCCTTTCCCCAGGTGGTCAGGATCTTGGTCAACCACCTGGTGTGTTTTTAAAAAAAAAAACAAAAAAACAAAAAACTGGGGCCTGCGCGGATGGGCCTGCGTGGCCAGGGCTCTGCTCCGCATTCCGCTGCCTCTCCGGGGCTGGCGTGTGGCCGCAGGGCCTGTGCGTGGCCGCCGGGCCTGCGCAT
>NW_006159448.1:893222-909774 GCF_000334495.1 Tupaia belangeri chinensis | reverse complement strand
AAAAAAAAAGAAATAACAACAACAAAAAAAACCCCAAAAAACAAAAAACTAAGGATCTGAACTTATGGTCAGCCATATGGATTCCAGCATGATAGTTCTTTCTGTGCCCCAAGATTAGGCCACATGGCCTCCACTTCTTTGTGCTTTTGACACTTGTCCTAAGAAGCATCATCCCTTTAATAAAACACAAATTTAAAAATCTAAGACTAAAATGTTTGTCAATTGTTTATTTCTCTGAGACCTTTTTTACATCTCCTTTAAAAAAGATAGTTATGGGGGCCAGCAGGTGATGTAGTGGTTCAGGTGCTGGATTTCTACATGGCTGATTGTGGTTCGAGTCCTCTTCCCAATGGCTTGAAAATCACGCCAGGCACATGTGCATGCCTGCCCCAAAATCCTGAGAGGATAATGGACAAGGGATTGTGGCATGACCATCCTTCTGGGACTGGTTTCTCCCTTTCTCTTTTATTGTCTCTTGCCAGTGAGCATACACACCTTATGGCAAAAACCTAAAAAAAGAAAGAAAAAGATAGTTATGTAAATCAAACTTCCCAATAAAATTAAGTCTCTTTTTACCCCTGAGAAGAGAAATGAAAAGATAGCAAATATAGTTGACCTAGATATCTAAAATATGTGAGAACAAGTAAAAAAACATAGAGAAATTGAATTAAAGTACAAGTTTATTTTGGTGCTAAAAGATTTTGAAATATATGCATATTTTTTCATAATATGCATTTCCTACGAACTCTTTCAAAGATTCTACATCATAGCAAATTTTTATTTATTATAGTAAAATAATATATATGTAAAATGCTTGCTAAAATTAAAAGTAAATAATAATACATTCTTAAATTAAATGAAAACTGGTTTTTCAAACTCTGTACCAGAATAATTGTAATACAATTTTTAAAATTTCAGTTGTGTTGTATTTTAATATATAACATAAAAATTCATGTAATATGTAATTAGCTTTATGATGGTAAATAACTCACATGTTACTGGTTTCCTTTTCTACAAAATAAAGTTTAGAGATCCCAGATAGTTTAGAGGCCATCCTTAAAATTCAATTCCTTGCTAAAGAAGAACAAAATATAAAATAGTAGGTGCAAAAGTAGACTAGTTTTACAATCTTCTATTTAAAAAAACCTGGAAATTAGGATTTAAAAAGAAGTATGTTGGATTTACTGTTTTTTCAAACTGCTATTTAACAGATAAATCAACTGTTTGCATA
Organism: Tupaia belangeri chinensis; assembly: GCF_000334495.1. Lineage (NCBI taxonomy): Eukaryota > Metazoa > Chordata > Mammalia > Scandentia > Tupaiidae > Tupaia > Tupaia belangeri. The sequence continues at coordinate 908,543 of NW_006159448.1, read as the reverse complement.
GATATAAATACAATTAGGAGCCAGCAGGTGGCACAGAGAGTCAGGCACATGGATCTCACAGGGCCAATTGTGAGGTTTGAGTCCTGGATCCAGATACTTGAAAAACACATTAGGTGCGTGTGCATGTGTGTCTAAAATCCTGAGAGGAGAATGGAGGGGAGAAGATTGCAGTGTGGCCATAATTCTGAAGAGTGATTTCTCACCTTCCCTCTCTGTCTCTCACTGGTGAATGCACATGCTCTATAGCAAATTAAAAAATATAGACATATTGAGAGAATTATTGATCCTTATAGAAATTTCTTTCAATCTCCCATCATCTTATTAAGTTGTAAACAAACCACCTTGCTGCAAAGTGTAAGGACAGAAAACAACAGTCTGGAATAAAATAATGAAATATTTCTCCCTACATTCTAACCCTAGTTAATATCTAATTTCTAAAATACTTCTTAAACATTGTCTTCTATGTTTTTTGACAGATCATTGAGGTATAATTAATACATAAAAATTACACACATTTAGTGTGTACAATTTGATGAGTTTGGACATATTAAGATACATCCAATATCTTCTAAAATTTCCTTGTGTCTTCTGTTTTTTGTTGTTGTTTGTTTTGTTGCATTTTGTCTTGGTGGTGAAAACACTTATATGAGATCTATCCTCAAAAAGTGCACAATAAGGGACCAGCAGTTGACATAATAGCCATGTCGCTGGACTCCCACGTAGTCGACTGCAGTTCTAGTCCCGGACGCGATGGCTCAAACTCACACCAGGCGCATGTGCATGCGTGCCCATGATCCCAAGAGGATAATGGAGGAGAAGAGATTGTGGCATGGCCACCCTCCCTGGGGGGTGATTTCTCGCTTTCTGTCTCTCCTCTGTCTTTCTGGTGAGTGCACATGCCCTATAGCAAAAACCTCTCAAAAAAAAGTGCACAATAACATATTATAATTGCACAATAACGTATTATAATTATAGAACAATAACATAAATGCACAATAACATATAACTATAGAACTACACTATACAGTAGATCTCTCAAACTTATTCATCTATTGTAATAGAAACTTTGTTTAAGAGAGATCTTTTATATAGGGCACGTGCACTTGCCAGAGAGACAGAGAAAAACAGAGAGACAGAAAGTGAAAAAAATCACTCCCCAGGAGGGATGGCCATGCCAAAATCCCTTTTCCTCCATTCTCCTCTTAGGATTTTGGGCATGAATGAACATGCACCCAAAGTGACTCTCAAGTCACCAGGCCCAGGACTCGAACTGTGGTCGACCACGTGGGAGTCCAGAAACATAACCATTACATCATCTGCTGGTGCCATGACTGAAACTATTAATAAATGTCTACTGAATGGCAATTCTACATTTGCTCCTCCTCAAGCCTTTGGCAACTACTATTGTATTTTCTGCTTCTATGAGTTTGACTATTACAGATACCCTATATAAGGAATTTATGTAGTATTTGTCCTGGGTCTGGTTTATTTGACTTTGCATAACGTCTTTCAGATTCATTCATGTTTCACAAATGGTAAGATTTTCTTCTTTTAAAACTGAATAATAGTTTGTTCTGTGATTGTGCATGTGTATTTATCCCACATGGTCCTTATCCATTCACCTGTGGATGGACTCAGGCTGTTTTCTTAATCTCGACGATTGCGAATAAGGCAACAATGAATATGAGGGTGCATATTCACTTCAAGATCATGATTTCAATTATTTTGGGTGAATAACCAGAAGTGAGATTGCTACATTATCTGTTAATTCCATTTTTAATTTTTTGACAAACATCCATACCATTTTCATAGATTTTGCACCATTTTGTATTCTCACGAACAGTGTAAAAGGATTCCGATTTCTCTACATTCTCACCAACACTTACGCTACTTTTTTGATAATGGTCATATTAACAAGTGTGAGGCAATAGCTCTTTATAATTTTGATTTACATTTTCTAGATAATTAATGAAACATAGAGCAGTTCTTCATCTCCCTGTTGGCTGTTGGATATTTTCTTTGCAAAAATGTCTGTTCGAATCCCTTGCTCAATTTTTAGACTGGATTATTTGGGATTTGGGTACCAGACATTGTGGAGTTCACATTGTTGGATGCAGATTTCTTTTGTCTTTGCTTTTTTTGTTTGTTTGTTTCCTTCCTTTTTTTTTTTTTGGAGAGGTTTTCGCTATAGGGCGTGTGTGCTCGCCAGAAAGACAGAGACAGACAGAGAGACAGAAAGTGAGAAATCATCCCCCAGGAGGGATGGCCATGCTGCAAACTCTTCTCCTCCATTCTCCTCTTGGGATCTTGGGCATGCACACACATGTACCCAGCATGAGTTTAAGCCACTGGGTCCAGTACTTGAACCACAGTCGACTACATGGGAGTCCAGCGACATAGCCATTAAGCCAACTGCTGGTCTTTTATTTCCTTCCTTTAAATCATGTATTTTGTTCTATTATACAGTTATGCTACATGAGTCAATAAGATCAGTCAGGGCCTTTAAAGAATTCTTTTTAAGTTTACTGAGAACTAGGCCCCATGGTGTATGCATGTGTGACCTTCTGTGCTATGGCTGATGGGAATGGGAACTATAAGCAGCCCCATGTGAGCCCTGGGAATCCCATTGTCCCCTTGTTACAAAGTCATTAGATAAAAGCAGGCACAAAGGAAATATCTTAAGATTGATGGAAAATGATGGCAGAGAGTCACTCCGGGCCTAGACAATGGATAGAAACAGAGGGCATAGCAAATGGAAGAAATGGACATAAGTGGACCACAGTCATAAGGCAGGATGCGATCTTATCACTTCTGTAAGCATCTCAGAGCAAGGGAAGAGTACTCCCAGCTATTGCTTTCAGTTCTGGCATTGACCAACAATAAGTGATAGAAGAAACTTTGGCACCTGTTTTCATGACAGAAAAAATATTAAAACTCCTGCTTGAAAGCTCTTCCTAAATATACCTGAGAAACCTCTAGAAAGAGAGTGCTCATGGGACCAGCAGTTAGCGTAATGGCCATGTCGCTGGACTCCCACGTAGTTAACCACGGTTCATGTCCCGGACCCGGTGGTTTAAACTCACACCAGGAGCGTGTGCCTGTGTGCCCAAGATCCCGTGAGGAGAATGGAGAAGAAGGGATTGCGGCGTGGCCATCCCTCCTGGGAGGTGATTTCTTGCTTTCTATCTCTCTGTCTCTCACTTTCTGTCTGGCGAGTACACGCACCCTATAGCAAAAACCTCTAAAAAAAATAAAAAAGAAAGAAAAAAAGAAAGAGAATGCTCAGTACCAACGGATGACTCACCTTACAGAATCAAAACAGCAACCCTCAATTCGCATTGTATAGGCTGTGTTTAACATACTGGCTATTATTCGGATGACCTAAGAGAATGCTACCGACAGTTCAGATGGGGAGAACGGTGAGCCAGTTATTAAATTCTTCAAACACAGGACCGAAAAATTTACTTTGAACAAAAATACAATGACAGACTCCTCAGATCAGACTAATTGGAAGATTCTTGGCCATACTCTCATATAAACTGGGGCATTAAAATGGAAATAATTTTTATATATTTATTTATTTGAAAGGAAAACAAAGTCAGGTAACTTAATATGAAGTTTGTATTCTTGTCTTTTCACCTCCACCTACAAATCTGATTTAATACTGCATGAGATGTTTGCTACTTAAAGTCTTTGTGTTTGCTTGTACTAATGACAACTCATTCTGTCCCTCCTGAGCATCTTCCTCAGTTCTACGATGAATGAAATTTTAATGAGCAAATTCAAGTTATCATTATGGCCCGATTTTTAGATCTATCTGTTCAGATTTAATTTAGGGTGCTTTTCTAAATTATTATTCTAAGTTTACCAGAACTAAAATCTTGAGACAATTGACAGAAGTAAAAAGCATAAGCACAATTTCCTGAAGGATTGTGATTCCAAAAGGTAAGTTGTCCATATATGACTAATGCACAAGATCTGGAACAATCCTTAACAAGTTGATAATAAATAGGGGGGCCAGCAGGTGGCGTGGTGGTTAAGATGCTGGAGTCCCACATATTCGACCATAGTTTGAGTACCAGATCCAGTGGCTTAAAACTCACCCCAGGTGCATGTGTATGCGTGCCCAAAATCCCAAGAGAAGAATGGAAGAGAAGGAATTGTGGTGTGGCCATCCTCCCTAGGGGGAAATTTATCACTTTCTCTGTCTCCATCTTACTCTATCTCTCTGGAAAACCCACGTGCCTCTATAACAAAAATCTCTCTCTCTCTCTCTCTCTCTCTCTCTCTCTCTCACACACACACACACACACACACAAATGAATAAATAGAAGCATGTCCAAACCTGAACCTTAATGATAGTTTGAGTATGTCAGAATGCTTCATTCACTGAGTATTTATTTTAAAGGTTTTTGTCATAGAGCACATGTACTCACCAGAAAGAGACAGAGACAATGAGAGAGAAAGTATTTCTAAGTATCCAACTGAATAACCATGAGTTTAATACAGAGTTCTTTCATAATAAGCCCACAGGGAGGATGGCTGTGCTGCAATCCCTTCTCCATTCTCCTCTTGAGGTTTTGGGCATGCCTGCACACATGTCCAGCTTGATTTCTTAAGCCACCAGGTCCGGGATTCAAACCATAATAGACCATGTGGGAGTCCAGTGCTTTAACCACTATACTACCTGTTGGTCCCTCGTCAGTAAGTACTAACAAAGCAGATCACTGAACCAATTATTAAAGTAAAGGTTGGCCTTCCAGAAACTACCTTTTCTTTCCAGTGTATTTACAAATGAGGCTTCTTTTATCAGTAGCAAAAAAATAAAAACAAAACAAAAGCAAAAAATAAAAAGAAAGAAAAAGAAATACAAAGTATGCCAGGATATAGCAGCGCAACTAAACACAAGCAAAAATACCCTCATGTCAAATATATTTATGTGCATAACTCCCTATTACTGCAAATAAAAAGCCCAAGAGACTGGACCCTGTATTTCCAAACAAAACTACCAAAATTAATGATCTGATAAAAGACTGAAGATGTTAAAACTATATTCCCAAGACTATTTAGATTGACTATAACATTATTTTTCAAGAAATAAATCTGAGGCAATTGCAGATCAATGGTTTTTTAGCATATGGGGGTGGGAAGGATATATATTATTCAGTGTTTTTTTAAAAAAGAGTTCATAAAAGTTTTATATAGTTTCAAGGTACTGAACATTATAGATTCTCTGCTAAAGCATTTAGGCTACCATGACTAATACATTCCTTTTCTCTACTGCCTGGTGCTTGCGAACATCCTGCTCCACTCTCTTCTGCTATTTACGCAAAGACCCTTTCATTATACATTCTCTCTGTCAATGTATCAATCTCACCAGCTCAGTTGTATTGCTCTTCCTATTAGACCTGCAATATATTCTACCTGTTTGGTAAAGGATCTGTTATAAAATTCTAATGAGCTCACCAGCTAATTGGCTCGGGCCAATTTGGTGAATGTGTTTAAACACTTTGTAGGTGCTCATCACTATGTTAATGGGGAGTGGCCATACATCAGAGATATTTATTGTGTGCAGGACTTCAATGAGCATTATTGTATTAACTTTCACAAAAATCAACTCTTTTCCTCTCCATTTTATAGATGAAAAGACTAAAGCATCACCGAATTTTGTTGCCTCATATGGTGGTTATAAGAATTAGTAAGAGGGACCAGCAGTTAGCGTAATGGCTATGTCGCTGGACTCCCACGTAGTCGACTGCGGTTCAAGTCCCGGACCTTGTAGCTTACTCACGCCGGGCGCGTGTGCGTGCATGTCCAAGATCCCGAGAGGAGAATGGAGGAGAAGGGATTGCAGCATGGCCATCGCCCCAGGGGGGTGGGGTGATTTCTCGCTTTCTATCTCTCTGTCTCTCTCTGTCTTTCTGGTGAGCGCATGCACCCTATAGCAAAAACCTCTCAAAAAAAAAAAAAAAAAGAATTAGTAAGAAAACCATCTAGTGAATTGCCTACTCCTTAAGTGTTCAGTAAAGTTTCCCTATGCTTTTTTAATAAGGTCTTTTCTTTTTCTTTCTTTCTCTCTCTCTCTCTCTCTTTCTTAAATTGCGAGCAGATTGTATGCACTTTCCAGAAAGAGACAGAGAAAGGAGAGAGGGAGAGAAAGAAAGAACCCTGCACTGGGACATGGTCATGCTGCAATCCCTTCTCCTCTGTTTTTCCATTCTATCTGAATATTGGGCCTGCATGCATGTTCCCAGTATATTTATCAAACCACTGTGTCTGGGATTTGGACTAGGGTCAGCCATGTGGGATCTAGCTCCCTGAACCGCTGGTTCAGCCCCTGCTCCCTTTTTAAGTATTCAACTGAATAACCATGCAGTTAATACAGAGGACTGTCATCTGATTTTAGTAAATATTTAAGTAGACACACTGTTGCCTGAAGATCATCAGGCAGAAGAGTCTCTCACTGTCACTAGGTCTTGCTACACTATGCATCTTTGACTACCCAGCAGACCCAGTGTTCTAGAATATTATTTTCACTTGTCACTACGAAGAGTGCCAGTGGAATCAAGAATTTCTAATCAGAGACCTTGGAAGTTCCTCCAGAGCCCCATCTTCATGCTCTTTTGGAAGACTGCCCATTTTTTAGTCTAGTGAGAATAAGAGATCTTTTTCCCTTTTTGAGATCTTGAGAACAATCCTCAACTTCACTTGACAAAACAATTTATAGCTCATAACATTTTCAATCAGGAAACACTACTTTGAGATGCAAACTCACCTTCTCTATATCTAGAAAAGGAGCATGATAATATATGAGATTTCAGAACTAGAAAGGATATTGGAAGTCTTTCAAATGAACATCCACATTTTGCAGAGGAGGTATAAAGAACTTGAATCAAAATCTAGAATATAACGTAGCTTACCTTAGTTTTATTTCAGTGCTCTTTCTACTATGTCATTCTGTCTCTGCGGCTATATAGAGTGTCATACTCCCCAATTCTATTCTATTTTTTTTACATTACATCACTGTATATCTTTACAGTGTACAATAAAGTTTTGAAAATAGTGCATATCAGTCAGTCAAAGACATTACCATATACATTATCATCAACAGGTGACTTTGCATTTTTGGTTTTTTCCCTGATCCCCTCCCTCCTTACTTCTATTACCCACCTACTGTTACCCATCCCCTTCTATATTATCTCTAGTATCTATAATTGGCCTCCCTGCTATATACCTTTCCAATCTTTCAGTTTCTGCTGTAGTAAGTGGGGACATACAATGTCTGGCTTTCATAATCTAGCTTACTTCTCTTACCATTTAATCTTCCATATTCATCTACTTTATATGAAATCTCAGGGTCTCATTTATTTTTTTATGGCTGAGTAGTATTCCACAGAGTTGATGTGCCATGGTTTTTCAATCTACTTATCTTTTCTTGGACATTTGGTTTGATTCCATGTCCTAGCAATTGTGAATAATGCTACAATAAACATGGATATGCAAGTGCTTTTCCGACTGTTTTCCTATACTTTGTGCAGATACCTAAAAGAGTACCCGGGTCATGTGGTAGTTTTCTTAGGAGGTTTCTGAGGAACCTCCAGATTGTTCGTCACCGTGGCTGTACTTATTTATGTTCCCATCGACAATGTGGAAGGATTCCCTTTTCACTGCAGCCTTACCAGCACTTACCATTCTCTCTCTCTCTTTTATTTCCCCTTCATCTTAACCATTTTGTCTGGTGTTAAGTGGTTTTTCACTGAGCTTTTGATTTCTATTTCCCTTATGATAAAAGATGTTTAGCATTTTTTCATATGTTTTTTGGCCATTTCTGTGTCTTTCTTGGAGAGTTGTCTGTCAGCTCATTTGTCTATCTTTTAATTAGATTGATTACTTTTTTTTTTTTTCAGGTAAGCTGCTTGAGTTCTCTGTGTATTGTGGTTATCAGTGTCTTATCTCAGGCATAGTTCACAAATATTTTCTCTCATTCTGAGGATTGTCTGCTCACCCTAATTATTGTTTTGTTTTCCATGAAGAAGTTTTTTAGCCTGATGTAGTCCCCTTTGTCTATTTTTGGGATTATTGCCCATGCTTTGGGTGTCTTATTTAAAAAGTTTTTGCCCACTCTAATGTGTCCAAGAGTTTCCCTGTGTTTTCTACCAGTAGTTTTATAGTTTGCAGTTTTAGATTTAGATCCTTGATCCATTTTGTGTTGACTTTTGTTAACAGTGAGATATAGGGGTCAAGTTTCATTGTTCTGCAGGTAGATATCAGTATTTCCAGCACCATTTGCCGAAGAGATTTTCATTTCCCCACTAGGTTGTCTTGTGCCATTTGTAGAAAAATCAGTTGGCTGTATGTGTTGGGGTTTACCTGTGAGTTCTTGAATCTGTTCTATTCGTCTACTTGGCTATTTTTGTGCCGTTACCATGCTGCTTTGATTATCACAGCTTTGTAATATATTTAGAGGTCAGGGCCTTTTATGATTTTAAACAAATTTTATGTAATTTTTTTTCTATTTCCGCGAGGAAAATCTCTGGTAGTTTGATCTGAATTACATTGAATTTTTAGATTAATTTGAGTAGTATTGGCATTTTTATTTTATTTATCCTTACTATCCAGCAGCAAGAAATTATTTTGCACTTGTTTTGTGTTATTTTCCATTTCTTTTTCAAGTGCTTCATAGTTTTCTCCTGTGTTCTTTGACTCCTTTGGTTAGGTTTATTCCTAGATATCTTACTGTTTTTGTGACTATTGTAAGTGGGATTGCTTTCTCCAATTCTATATCAGTTTATTCATTGTTGCTGTATAAAAACGCTATACATTTCATATGTTGATTTTGTATCCTGCCACTTCATTAATTAATCACTTCCGGGAGTTTTTCTGTGGGTTCTTTTGGATTTTCTATGTATAGAATCATATCATCTGCAAATAGAGATGATTTCACGTCTTCTTTTCCTATTTGAATGCCTTTTATTTGACTCTTTTGTCTGATTACACTGGCTGGAACTTCCAGTACTATGGTGAAGAGGAGTGAAGAGAGTGGGCAGTCTTGTTTTGTTCCATTTATTATTGAAAATTTCCCCATTCAGTATAATGTTAGCTATGAGTTTGTCATAGATGGATTTTATTGTATTGAGAAATGTCCCTTCTATGCCAATTTGGCTGAGAGTCTTTATCATGAAGCGATGTTGTATTTTATGAAATGCTTTTTCTGCACCGACTGATATGGTCATGTGGTTTTTATATTTCCTTCTGCTAATGTGATATATTACATTTATTGTTTTGCATATGTAGAGCCATCCTTGCATCCCTGGAATAAAGCATATCTGCTAATCATGTATAATATTTTTAATGTGTTGTTGAATACAATTTGCTAGTATATTGTTGAGAAGTTTTGTATCTGTATTCATCAGAGCTAGTGACCTGAAGTTTTTTTGTTATTGTTATGTCTTTGTTTGTTTTTGGAATGAGGATGATGGAGGACTCATAGAATGATTTTGGGAAGGTTCTTTCCTTTTGGGTCTTTAGAAATAGTTTGAGGAAAATTGGGATTGTTTCTATAACAGTTTTGTAGAATTTCGAGGTAAGGTTATTGGGACGTGGGCTTTTCTTTGTTGGGAAACCATTTATTACTGATTAAATAGTGTTACTTCTGTTAATGCCTCCTATTTCTTCTCGGTTCAATATTGGTGAATATATGTGTCTATACATTTGTCCATCTCATCTAGTTATTTATTTATTTATTTTGGTGTATAATTGCTTAGTAGTCTCTCATGATCTTTTGTATTTCTATGATAATATCACCTGTTTTGTTAATTTGATTTATCTGGTTCTTTCTCTGTTTTTGACCAATTTAGCTAATGATTTGTGAATTTTTCTTACTTTCTTAAAGAACCAGTCTTGTTTTCACTTATTTTCAGTATAGTTCTTTTATTCTCTATTTCATTTATTTCTGCTCTAATCTTATTTCTTTTCTCCTGTTATTTTTGTTGTTGTCATCGTTGGTTTTCCAGTTCTCTGTGTAGTGTTACCAGGTGTATATTGGCCACCTTCCAGTTTTTGTTTTCCTTGTAGGCATTAATTGCTATGAACATCCCTCTTATGACTGCTTTGGACTTGTCAATAGATTTTGAAAATTCATGTGCTCATTATCATTGGTTTTGATTAATCTTTTGACTTTGTCTTAATTTCTTCAGTGGTTGCAAAGTCATTCTGGAGCAGGTTGTTTCATTTCCACATATTTGTGTATTTTTGTGAGTTCTTTCCACAGTTAATTTCAAGTTTAATTTCATTGTGGTTGGAGAAGATGCTGGATATAGTTTTTATTCCTTTGAATTCACAAAAGCTTGTTTTGTGTTCTATCATGTGGTCAATCTTTGGAAATGTTCCATGTGTGATAAGGAACATTTTGTCGTTGTTGGGTGAAAAGTTCTACAGATGTATGCCAAGTCTATTTGACTTATGGTGTTGTTTAGAGACTGTGTTTCTTTACTTATTTTTTGTCTAGATGATCTGTCCAGAGGAGACAGTAACGTGTTGAGATCTCCAGTGACTACTGTGCTGTAACCTATCACTCCCTTTAGATCAGGCAATTTTCTTTCATATATTTGGGTGCTCCAGTGTTGTTTTTTTTTTTTTTTGGAGAGGTTTTCGCTATAGGGCGCGTGCACTCACCAGCCAGCCAGGGAGAGACATAGAGACAGAAAGCGAGAAATCACCCTCCAGGGGGGATGGTCACGCCGCAATCCCTTCTCCTCCATTCTCCTCTTGGGATCTTGGGCACGCACGCACACGTGCCCAGCGTGAGTTTTAAGCCACCGGGTCCGGGACGTGAACCACGGTCGACTACGTGGGAGTCCAGCTACATAGCCATTGCACTAACTGCCAGTTCCCAATGCTCCAGTGTTTTTTTTTGTGTGTGTGTATGTGTGTATGTGTGTGTGTGTGTATGTATGTGTTGTGTATATGTTGTATCTTTTGGTGGATTAACCTTTTCAGTATTATATAGTGTCCTTGTTTGCCTCTTCTTACAATTTTTGTCTTAAAGTCTATTTTGTCTGATATCCATATCATTACTCAAGTCTTTTTATTTCTATTTGCATGGGATGTCTTTTTGGATGTTGATTTTGTATCCTGCCACTTTACTGTATTCATTTATTAATTCAAGAAGTATTTTCATGGATACCTTTGAGTCTTCTAAGTATATCATCATACCATCTGCGAATAAAGATATTTTCAACTCTTCTTTGTCCCTTTGAATGCCTTTTGTACTATTCTCTTTTCTGGTTGCATTGGCTAGGTCTTCCAGCACTGTATTGAAAAGGAGTGGAGAAAGTGGGCAACCTTGACTCGCACCAGTTTTTAGTGGAAAACTTGCAGCTTTTCCCTATTTCCATATAATGTTAGCTATAGGTTTTACATACAGGGCTTTCATTGTGTTAAGAAATGACCCTGCTGTGCCAATTTTGCTAAGAGTCTTAATCATGAAGGGGTTCTGTATTTTGTTGAATGCTTTTTCTGCATTGATTAAAATGATCAGTTGTTTTTTTTTAAATCTTTCTTTCTGTTAATATGATGTATTACATTTATGGCTTTGAGTGTGTTGAACTACCCTTGCACCCCTAGAATAAAGTCTACCTGTTCCTGATGAATAATCTTATTTTATAAGTATCTTGATGGGAATTTTTGCACCTATATTCATTAGAGATATTGGTCTGAAGTTTTCCTTTTTTGTCATATCTTTTTCTGTTTTGGGAATAAGGATGATGGAGGCTTCATAAAATGAATTTGGGAGGATTCCTTCTTTCTGGACCTTTGGAAATAGTTTGAGAAGAATAGGGCTTAACTCTTCTTTAAAGGTTTTATAGAATTCATAAGTGAAGCCACGAGGACCTGGGCTTTTCTTTTTTGTGAGATTATTTGTTACTGATTCAATCACATTGAGGAAAATTCTATAGATGTCTGTCAAGTTCATTCAATTTATGATATTTAGTTCCTGTATAGAAGATTTTCTAAAGGAGATAATGGGGTGTTGAGAACCCCAATGATTATAGCATTGCAACCTATCTCTCCTTTTAGATCTAACAGTCTTTGCTTCATGTATTTGGGTCGTCTTGAGTTGAGTGCATAGATATTTTTAAGTGTTATGTCTTCTTGATGAATTAGCCCTTTTTGCTACTATATAATGCCTTAAAAGCTTTGTATCTTCTTACAGTTTTTGTCCTAAAAACTGTTTTGTCTGAAATCAGTATCACAACTCTGGCCCTTTTTGGATTTCTGTTTGCATGGAATATCTTTTTCCAGCACTTACTTTTAGTCTATGTATGTCTTTACCCATGAGATACATTTCTTGTAGGCAACATATAGAGGATTGTTTTTTTTATTCTTTCAGCCAGTCTCTGTCTTTTGATCAGAGAATTTAATTAATTAACATTCAACATTATTATCAATATTTCCAGACTTGCTCTTATCATTAAGCGAGCCATTTTCTTGTTATTTTTCTTTTCTTATTTCTGCCTGTCTGACTTTAGCACTCCCTTCAGAACTTCTTGAAGAACTGGCCTAGAGTTGGTAAATTATTTCAAGTTTTGTTTATCTGAAAATATTCTTATATTTTTCTTCCCATATGAAGAATAATCTTGCTAGGTATAGCAATGTTGGTTGGAATTTTTTTTTTTTTGAGAGGTTTTCACTATAGGGCGCGTGCGTTCGCCAGACAGACAGAGAGAGACATAGAGATAGAAAGTGAGAAATCATCCCCCAGGGGGGATGGTCACGCTACAATCCCTTCTCCTCCATTCTCCTCTCGGGATCTTGGGCACGCACGCACACACGCCCAGCGTGAGTTTTAAGCCACTGGGTCCGGTACGCAAACCGCGGTCAACTACGTGGGAGTCCAGCGACATAGCCATTATGCTAACTGCTGGTTCCCGGAATTCTTTTTCATTTAACATTTTGAGTATATTTCCCCATTCTTTCCTTGCCTGCATTGTTTCTGATGAGAGGTCCGATGTTAAACTGATGGGATACCCTTTGTAAGTAATTTGACGTTTCTCTCTTGCCAATTTTAGTATTTTTTTTGTGTGTGGTTTTGGCCAATCAGGTTATAGTGTACCTTGAAGTTTCTTGAGAACAGGTGCACCTGGGGTGAGCTGCTGAGCTTCAATTGAAGAAGAGAGAAGGAGCCATTGGGCCACAACATGCACCTTGCGCCTCAGAAAGTGCTGAAGTCAGAATTCAGAGGCATGTGACAGTGGCTGAGCCATAGTCTCTCTGTTGCTCAGTGTCCCTGCCAGTGAGCCAGACCTTTTGCTGGGGCAGATGTGTGGATGCTGTGTGGAGCTGAGAAAGATAGGCTTCTCCAAGTCTCAATTAACACACCTGAGAGTTCAAAGGCATGTGGGGGAGGGGATGAGCCATGGTCCCCAGCACACTCCAGGGTAAATGGCTCATCTTGAAGCAAGGCTATTGCTGGGGCAGATGTTCCTTTGGCAGAGGGAGCAGGGAAAGATCTGAAGGTTAATCTAGCCAGATATTGTATTTTTGACTGATTTTTTTTTTCATTTTGAATATGTTTATCTGCCCATTCCTTTCTTGCTTTCATTGTTTCCATCAAGAGGTATGATGTTAGCTTACTAGGATAACCTTTGTAAGTAACTTGATGTTTCTCTCTTCCCATTTTTAGAATCTTGTCTTTTTCTTTGAATTTGACCAATCTAGCTACAATGTACCAGGGAGAGATCTTATGTTGATGCTGTTTGGCATCGTTTTTATTTACTGTGTCTGAATGTCTGAACATTTCTTTTGGTTTGAAAAGTTTTCTGCAACTATTTCACGGAATAGATTTTGTATGCCCTTATTGGATTCGTCATCTGCTGGAGTACCAATTTTTTTGATGTTCCAGAGTTAAATGATATCTAGTATTTCTTGTATGTGTCCTCATATTTCTAACTTTTTTGTTTATTTTTGGTGTTTTTTTCTAAGTCAGTTGCTTCTAGGTCAGAGATATTATCTTCTACATGGTCTAATTTACTATTAATACTGTCAAGATGGGGTTTGATTTCTTGTGTTACAGTCTTCACCTCTAGAAGTTCTGTTTGATTCTTTTTATGGTGTCTATCTCTTTTTTTTAAAAGAATTATTTTATTTAACTTTGTTTATTAATTTACCTTAAAAAAATTTTTTTTTGACCCGAGAGAGACAGAGTAAGAGAGCAAGAGAGAGAAAGAGAAAGTGAGAAAGGAGGCCACCAGGTCTGGGACTTGAACTGTGGTCGGCCATGTGTGAATACAACACCTTTAACCACCACACCACCTGCCAACCCCTATGTTGTCTCTCTCTTTACAGAGTTCTTCCTTCAAGTCAAAGAATGATTTTCTCATCTCCTGGAGTTGGTTGTCTGCTTTTGTCTTGCATATCATTAAGTTAAGATAAATACTCTGAATTCTTTTTCTGACACTTTGGTGATTTTCTCTGTTTTTCCCATAGTTGGAGTAACTATGTTTCATTGTGGGAAAATTATTTTCCGGCTTTCCCATAGTTGAGATTCTTCTGTGATTTGTAGTCATTTGATGATGTATTGACTTCAGAGTGGGTTTCTATTGCTGCCCCTGTGTATTTCCCTTTGTTGTGAATTAGCTCTGTGCTAATTTCTCTCTTCTAATGTGATTTGCAATGTGGTATCTACAGCTGGAGTCTTGAGTTCATTCAGACTTAAGAAGAGGAGTTTATCAAGGGATTGCGGTGTGGCCATCCCCCCTTGGGGGTGATTTCTCTCTTTCTGTCTCTCTGTCTCTCTCTGTCTGTCTGGGGAGCGCACATGCCCTATAGCAAAAACCTCTCCAAAAAAAAAAAAAAAGGAGAGGACTTTATCTTTTTACTGGTGGGTTCAGTGTGGGGGAGGGGATTCCTCCAGAGTCTCACAGTGTTCATATGTTCTGCTCTTGTATAACTAGACCTCTCTAGTCCCTGAGTGGGTAAGGTATGAGCAGCAAAGTAAGAATGCAAGGTGGTGAAATTAAATTTTTTTGTTTTGATTTTTTTAGACTGCATGCTATGAACCAGATCAGTCCTGCTCTCACATGCTATACTGGGCAGGGCTTTAGGTGGAAAATCTTTACTTCACTTCTTAAAATGAAAGACAGAGCATGTATATCTATCTTGAAACTTTTGATAAGCTTCCAGAATATTCAGTATTACAACTTGACAAGGCTACTATTCAAAAATTGGAAGGAAGGGAGAAAGGAAAGAAGGAAGGAGAAAGAAAGGAAGGAAGAAAGAAAGAAAGAAAGAAAGAAAGAAAGAAAGAAAGAAAGAAAGAAA
>NW_006159448.1:890733-893133 GCF_000334495.1 Tupaia belangeri chinensis | reverse complement strand
AGAAAGAAAGAAAGAAAGAAAGAAAAGAAAAGAAAAGAAAAGAAAAAGAAAGAAAAAGAAAAAAATTCTGTATAAATGAAATTCCATGACTCAGGTCTCCACATATTTAGGAAAATAAAATATCTTCTTTGAGGAAAAAATAGTACCCATTTGTAGCTTCAACCAAGTTAGTCAATTTTTCTTATAGATGTTGAGTTCTACCCAGAAGACCAAGAAGCTTCATGATTATCACAGGAATCTGTGTTTTGTGCACCTTATGTAATTATTGCTATTTCTGGTCCAAAAAACAATCACCTTATCTTTACTGGGTCCCCAGTACAAAAAAGTTAATAGCAGGAAATACTAAACACAACCTTATTAGCTCTTCTTGAGAAGAGGTACAATCTTCTACTAGGAGTAAGAAAAAAGACACAGTGGAATAAATCAGCAACAGAGGGAGAAGATCAGAGAGCAACTGGTGCACACCTGAACAGGAACTGAGAGCCAGAGGCTGAAGAAAAGAGCATTGGGATGAGCTGTTACTTGCTATGTATCTAGATGAGTAGTAAATAAAATATTTTGTTTTCTTGTTCATATATATATACACTTTATATATACATATACACACTTTATATATATATATACACACTTTATATATATATATATATATATTCTTCAGCTGAAGATGTATTAAATTTATAATTTTTAAATACCTTAACTATATGCACATGTATGCTTTTTAAACATATCCTGCTAGATAGCATGTAAGCAGAGATACAAGTTCTCTCCAGAAATAGTTACTATACAGAACAGTAAAAGAAAGTATAATTACTAAATTTAGAAATAGATTCTAGAAGACTGACTGGAAATAGGGCTATCTTTGAGAGATATGAAAAAAAAAGTGTATGGATGATGTTTTCCCTAAATTCAATGGCTTCCAACCTATTATTTTTGTCTAATTATTTTGTTGAGCTTGTAGTAAAAGTACGTGATTCAAAATTCAAATGAAAAACAGTTTGAGGGACTAGCAGTTAGTGTAATGGCTATGTCGCTGAACTCTCATGTAGCCGACCACAGTTGGGTCCCAGACCTAGTGGCTTAAACTCACACTGGGCATGTGTGCGTGCATGCCCAAGATCCCTAGAGGAGAGTGGAGGAGAAGTGATTGCGGCTGGCCATCTCCCCTGGAGAGTGATTTCTTGTTTTCTATCTCTCTGTCTCTCTCTGTCTTCTGACGAGCGCATGCACCCTATAGTAAAAACCTAAAAAAAAAAAAAAAAATCCAAAGAACAGTTTGAAAGAAACACTCCTCTTAATCCCGTGTCCTTCAGTTATCTAGTTTTTAATCCCTGGAGTCAACCAGCATAACTAGGTTCTTGGTTAACTTCCTAGAAATAGCCTACTATGTAGTGACAATCATATTAATGTTCTTTATAAGTATCTTTTATACATTTTTTTTTTTTGAGAGGTGTTTGCTACAGGGCATGTGTGCTCGCCAGAAAAACAGAGAGAGAGAGAAAGCGAGAAATCACCCCGTGAGCGGGATGGCCACTCTGCAATTCCTTCTCCTCCAACCTTCTCTTGGGATCTTGGGCATGCACACACACACATGCCTGGTGTGAGTTTAAGCCACTGGTCCGGGACTCAAACCATGGTTGACTACATGAGAGTCCAGTGACATAGCCATTATGCCAACTGCTGGTCCCAACATTTCATATCTTTATTTTGTCTTTTTAATACTTTTGATGAGAGAGAAAGAGAGAAATCATCTCCCAGAGGGGATGGCCATGTCACAGTTCCTTTTCTTCCATTCTCTTCTTGGTATTCTGGGCACACACACATACATGCTCCCACTATGATTTTCAAGCTGCTGGGTCTGGGGCTCAAATTGTAGTCAGTACATGAGAGTCCAGTGCTTTAACCACCATACTACCTTTTGGTCCAATTACATGTATATTTAAATATACACATTATAGTTTTGCTTTTTTATATATAGTTCATATTTTTCTGATAAATTTAGTATCATGTGATAATGCTATTTACAACTTTGTTAACAGTGCATTTTTGAAGATCATTACATCTAAATTCAATAGAGAACTTCCACTCTTATTTCTGATTGAATGTTGTTTCATCATAAGGAACAATTTTGTGTTTTTCTTCTTTATGAGACACAGGGACAGAGAAACAGAGAGATTTCTAAGAAGGTCTTGCCTTTTCCTGATCCTCTCTCCCTAGCTTCCCAATTAACTTGGATTATAGGCACAGACAACCTTTTGTATGCTCTGATTAGCTGAGAACCAAATCTCAACTCCCCTTCCTCCCACCTCACACACTGTTTTCAGTCTCTAAAGCAGTGACGGCTTCCAATTTGTTGCAACTATAAGCAATGCTGCAGTGAATAGCATCACCACTCTACCACCG
>NW_006159448.1:874784-890722 GCF_000334495.1 Tupaia belangeri chinensis | reverse complement strand
GGTTCAGCTTATTCTCCATATTACCTCTGTAGTCTTAGATGTGCTTTTGACTAGAGAACGTGACTTGACATTTTCGAGGCTTCCAGGTTTCTCTGGTGGGTATTTTCTCAAGAAGGGTGACAGAAAATTCATAAATAAAATCTAAGCATGAAAAAAATTACAAACCTCCACTCCCTGAGTGGGGTGCTTTGTGTTTTAGAATGGGCTCTGGAAACCAGAAAACCTGAATGTGCACCTGCAGAAAATTACCATCTCCCCTTATTCCTTACCCACTGTGTAGTTTCTGGTATCTACAGTTGTTCTCCCTACTTCTATGTCTTCATATCTTTTCGATTTAGGCCTTAGAGTACAGACATTCAAGATACATTGAGTGAGGACATACAGTGTTAGGCGTTTATAGTCTGGCTTATTTCACTTAGCATTACTTCTAGATTCTAACATTCTGCATTGAATGACAGTATTTTATTGTTCTTTATAACTGAGTAGTATTACATTGTGTATATATGTGCTCCATTTTTAAAATCCAGTCATCAGTTGCTGGACACTTAGGTTAATTCTGTATCTTAACTATTGTCAATAATGCTGCAATAAACATGGATGTACTAGTGTCTTTTTGACTTAGCGATAAATGCCCATAGTGGCTATACTAATTTACATTCTCATCAACAGTGCAAGAGGGTTCCCTTTACACCACAACCTTTAAAGTACTTGTTGTTCTTTGTGATTTTGATCATAGCTATTCTAACTGGGGTTAGGTGAAACTCAATTTGGTTTTGATTTGCATTTCCTTTATGATAAGATGTTGAACATTTTTTACATGCTTTTTGGCCATTTTTGTATTTTCCTTTGAGAGTTGTCTATTTAGAGCAATAGCCAATTTTTAAAATTTGATTCTTAGTTTTCCTGCAAGTGAGCTGCTTAAGTTCCCTATATATTCTAGTTATTAATCTCTTATCCAAAGTATAGTTTGTAAATTATTCCAGCATTTTTTTTTGCCCCCACCTCTAATAAAATCTTTGTATGTTTAACTTCCCAGGCCAAACAATTTTAAGAATCCTTGCCTCAGCTGTGGCGCACAAGCAGTCCCATGCTTCTCTGCAATGTTGGAGCCATCTGGAATACTGTGGTCCAGGTTCCCAGGCTGGATTGAAACAGCATGTACCCTTGATCCTTGCTGGCTGGAAGACTGGGGACAGGAGGTGGGGAATTGCAATGTGAAATGAGCTTGCTGAGAGCATCTGTTTCTTTTTTTCTCTCAAGAAATACAGTTGGGGGAGCAAAAGATGGCATAATGGCTATGTCGCTGGATTCTTATGTGGTCAAATGAAATTTGAGTCCTGGACCCGGTGACTTAAAACTCACACCAGGAGTTTGTCCGTACATGCCCAAGATCCCAAAAAGAGAATGGAGGAAAAGGGCTTGTGGCATGGCCATCACCCTTGGGAGTTGATTTCTCTCTTTCTGTCTGTCTCTCCAGCAAGCACACCTGCCCTATAGCAAAAATCTCTCTTACAAACAACAACAATAACAAACAACAGAAAATGATTTTTAAAAAAGAAAGAAATATAATAGGGACCAGCAGATGGCCTATGGCCTAGTAGTTATGTCACTGCACTCCCATGTAGTCTATTGCATTTTGAGTCCCAGACCCTGTAGATTAAAACTCAGGCTGGTCATGTGGGTGTGTGTGCCACAAATTGCAAGAGGAGGAGGAGGAATATGGAGTAGAAGGGATTGTGGTGTGATCATCCTTCTAAGGGGTAATTTCTCACTTTCTGTCTCACTGTCTCTGTCTCTCTGGTGAGTGCTCAAACCCTATAACAAAAATATCTCTCTCTTTAAAAAAAAGTGAAAGAAATACAATAAACAAACTTTAAAAAAGTGGGGGGAGGCATCCTCTTCAGGTTTGCAAGCAAAAGACCATCCAATTCCTTTGTTGTTACTGTTCAGCATCTTTGTTCTTCCTCTTCTTTTTATTCTTTCCCACTTTGACCAGATAGCAACTTCTCCACTGGGCATTCCAATGGCCTTTCGGTCCATATCTAACATATCTGCAATACATCACTAAGTTTTGATTTTACTACACAATTCTCTTTTCCTAGTTGGGCTTTGGCAGGCTTTTCATTTGCCTCTAAAGTAGGATGAGAAGATTGTTCATAGAAGGTGAAAAATATTTTTAGGCAATTCAAACCTAGAGAGTTATCTTCAGCTCTAATTTAGAAAAAACAACAACAACAAAAAAAAACCCCAACAACAACAAAAAACCCAACTACATTTGTTAAAAAAAGAGTCCTGAACAGATCTATCTTCATGACATGTTGGATTTCAATTTAAAATAAAAAACTTGGAAGTCATGATATGAACAGATTCTAGTAAAAAGAGTCTCAAAGCATTAGAAATAGTATATGAATACAAAGCTCTATTTTTTAGTAAATCACAAGAAGGGAACGAGTCTCTGAGAGCAGAAAAGCAATGTGTTATAATTAGTACCGGCTTGGTAACCACCTAGAGATGGCCTTTGGAGTGGTCATCAGGGAAAGGAAATCACTGGGGCCCAACAAAAATCCAAGTGAAAGGGAATGAGCAGGCAGTACAATATCAGAACCACCACAGTGGGAAAATTATAGTGCTCTCATCTAATACCTGAAGTTATTATTTAGAAAAAGAGAAATTAAAAAGCTTGCCTATGAGATTGAGGAAGGTGCATAGTATTAATAGTCTGCTATCAAAACATCGGAAGAAATAGCTTTTTCCAATCCCAGTTCACTGCCTTCCACTGAAAGCAGTAATGGTACCAGGTCCCTTTGCATTGCCTTTTGCTGGAGATGTTTTGTTTCTTGTAGATGATCATACCCACTGGAGAGTAATTGAATGTGAATTAAAGGAAAGCAAATAGATATCAAAGAAAGGCATGATTTCAAATTCCAAATTCTATTCATCTTCACAGTGAAAAGGAGGACGTTCTTACCTTTTCACAGGCACCTAGGTGCTCTCCAGGCCTGGCTTTGCCCCTCATTCACTAAATGACCACCAGGTTTCATTTATAGGATCTGTGAGCTATCTCAGTTTCCCTTCCAGAAGATTCCTCTTAAGAATAGTATGGATTTTGCCATAACTAAACGGAGTCCAGGAAAGCCACACTAGCACACCTAATAACAAGAACGGTTATTTAAAGGACTGTGCCAGAACCACACACTGCACAGACCACCGCAGCCTAAAACAAGAACTACTTCTGCAAAGACATCTACTCAAAGACTGCCAGTCCAGCCTTGTTACCGGTAACCAAGAATAATTGTCCCCGAACTACTGGGGTAACTCCCTCATACTTTCACCTCTTCCTTGTGGTTTTTGCCTTTGAAATCTGCTTGAGGATTGTAAGACCTCAGTGAGCATGTTCAGAACAATTCAAATACGTTCATCTGGAATGCAAGCCAGCTGCAGTCCTCATATTTGTGCCAAAATAATTGCAGTTTGTTTTATTAACAACAACAAAAAGAATAGTTTAGATTTTGTGTGTGCCTGAGTGTGACTTTTCTGACCATAAAAGCAACTTGGCGCAATGATATTAATAATAAACAAAATATAAGGTATAAATAAATCAGTAGTGTAATTGCTACTCTTGCAAACAGACACACAGCTTAAAAATCTTTACTTTTATTCACTTACCTATTCTTCATGACAGTCCATTAAGTTTTGATTATTGTATGTGTTTTATGAAAGTGAAAATTAGTGCATACGTCAGTTAAATAATTTTGTTAAAACCACACATTGTGATCACACAAATCCCATCCTGCAGGGCATTTATGAAATGCTATATAGGAAGTGGCAGGTCCAAAAGTCAAAATCAGCAAATTGACTTCTTTTTTGTTTTGTTCTGTTTTGTATGTTTGAGAGAGATATTTTTGCTATAGGGTGTGTGTGCTTGATGGAGAGACAGACAGAAAGTGAGAAATCACCTCTCAGGGAGAATGGCCACACTGCAGTCCCTTCTCTTCCATTCTCCTCTGGGATTCTGGGCATGCACGTACAGGCACCTGGTGTGATTTTCAAGCTGTTGGGTCCAGGACTCAAATCACTGTGGGCCATGTGAAAGTCTAGCAATGTAGCAATTACGCCATCTGCTGGTCCCAGATTGCTGCATCTTCTCCTTTTGAACTGGAATCCATGCTTTCTCAACCTTGCCACTTCTCAAAATGCTCCTCTAAATTTCCCTAATATTTCCCCTAAAATACTTTCCAGGCTCTCTTTCCAATTGCTGCTTCCAACAGGCTCTCAAATATTCTTGGTTTTCACCAGTCCTAAAATTAAATTAAATTAAATGTTCATTAGAATCTACAACCTATGTATGACTGCCCCCCTACTGCCCTCTTTCCTTCAAGTATAAAACTCACTAAAGATGCTCCTTCATCTTCTATTCCCACTCTTTATCCCTCCACCTGCCTTTTTTTTTTTTTAACACATCCTGCTCATTCTTTCTTCAAATTTTTCTCACTAACACCTAAATAACTTCCTCTATTACAGCCCTCGGTGTGACTCCCTGTTTAATAATTACTGAAGATTTGTCCTTGTGTTATTTCTCTTAATGTTTTAAGAGAATTATTTTATTTAACTTTATTTATTAATCTATTTAATTTATTTTATTTGACCAAAGAGGGGGGGAGAGAGAGAGAGAAAAAGTGAGAAAGCAAGCTGCCAGATCCAGGACTCAAACTGCAGTCCTTCGTCATATGGGAGTCCAGCACTCTTAAGCACCATGCCACCTGCTGGCCCCCTTGTGTTATTTCTTTTAATTCCTAGCAGTACATACCTTCCTTATCTCTCTTCCTTTTACCAGAGTTTATATCGTAAACTACCCTCTACTGAATTTTTTTTCTTTCTGATTTTAGTTTTCTCTTTCCTTTCCACTCCTTCATTGTTGGTATTTCCAATATTCTCTTTGCTGAGAATATATCTATAGAATTTCAATTTTTATACATGTTTTTCTGACTTGATCTTTCCCAAATCTACATCTTCTGATAATATTACTGAATCACTTACAAAACAACTAAATAAGACTCTTTGGACATGGACTGGGCATCATATATTTTAAAAAGATGTTCAAGTGATTGCAATGCACAAGGCCACAGTGTGTAACTCTGACCGTGACAATGGCAAAGGCAACAGCCTATATGTTGCGATTTTAAATAAGTTTTACTATTAAGAAAAAGTCAAAAGGAACCAGCAGTTAGCATAATGGCTATGTCGCTGGACTCCCATGTAGTCGACTGCGGTTTGTGTCCTGAACCCGGTGGCTTAAAACTCACACCGGGTGCATGTGCGTGCATGCCCAAGATCCCGAGAGGAGAATGGAGGAGAAGGGATTGCAGTGTGGCCATCCCCCCGGGGGGTGATTTCTTGCTTTCTGTCTCTCTGTCTCTCTGTGTCTATCTGGTGAGTGCACGCGCCCTATAGCAAAAACCTACTCCCTGCCCCCCAAAAAAGAAGGGACCAGCAGTTAGCATAATGGCTATGTTGCTGGACTCCCATGTAATTGACTGCAGTTCGCGTCCTGGACCAGGTGGCTTAAAACTCATGCCGGGCACGTGTGCGTGCGTGCCCAAGATCCCGAGAAGAGAAAGGAGGAGAAAGAATTGAAACAT
Organism: Tupaia belangeri chinensis; assembly: GCF_000334495.1. Lineage (NCBI taxonomy): Eukaryota > Metazoa > Chordata > Mammalia > Scandentia > Tupaiidae > Tupaia > Tupaia belangeri. Next base: position 885,083 of record NW_006159448.1, on the reverse strand, counting down.
GGCCATCCCCCCTGGGGGTGATTTCTCACTTTCTGTCTCTCTGTCTCTGTCTGGCGAGCACACGCATCCTATAGCAAAAACCTCTCCAAAAAAGAAAAAGTCAAAACACATTTTATAGTGTAATTAGCTCTTATAACCAGCAGTAGAGCATAGAAAGCAAGAGCTGTGGGGAGGAGGGCTTCTGTTTTTAATGGCCCTTCACAGCTACAAGCCACAGCAGGGATTGTGTCAGTTCAGTAAGATCATCTCACTCTCCAATGGAGTGTTCCTCTCTTATATATAGTGTGTGAGAGATAGGAAAAATTGTCTCTCTACTTGATTTCCACAGATATAAGCTCTCAGACTGCATACACACAGATACGGTCTTGTGAACATTACCAGTGTGGGTGTGGTTTGCGATGCTAAATAGGAACAATTACACAGAGAATCTTACATTAACATGTCATAAAATATCTTTGAGGCCATCTCGAGGTGGTTAAGACAGCTGGGTGGATTCCACATGGCCGTTCATGCAGTTGAGTTGTGAATCTGGCAGCTTGATAAGCACGCGGGCATTATACATAGCCAAATCCTGAAAGAAGGGAGAGATGGAGGAGAAGGAATTGCAGAATGACCATGTCCCATGAGGAGTGCTTTCTTACTTTCTCTCTCTGTTTCTCCAGCAAATACACATCATCCTCTGGCAGATTAAAAATAAATTTATATCCTTAAGCCCACCCTTTAGCCATGTTTCACTGCTTTCTGAAGAACTTACCCTGTTTCTTTTGGGGACTTTTTTCTTTAGCTTTGTGCAAATACCATCCTTCCCAGTTTGATCGGCTACAGTTTAGTCCTGAAACTTCTTTACAGCTACAAGCGTAACTTTACATGTTAGAAAGCTCTATCATGCCTACCATCGAGTTCCATCATTTAGTAGAATTAAAAAAAAAACTGGAAGAGGCTTTGGAGATTTTCATGTTCTCCTTTTCGAGTCTGTATGAAAATGGTGCACCTTATTCCATTTATCAAAATCATGTGACATGCTGTAGAATGTAGAAATGGCCACAACCAAGTTCGGTTTAACAGACCAATTTTTTTCTCTGACTTGAAGAGTTACTTAAAAAAAATACTGTTTTATTTATTGAGAAAGAAAGAGAGAAGGAGGGAGAAAGAGAGAGAGAGAGAGAGAGAGGAGTTAACGTAGTCTCACCAGTCTGTGATCCTCTCCCAGGCATCTCAACTGGTCAGGATCTTGGGTATACACAAGCATTCCTGATTTGTTCAGTTGGACCCCAGATCCAAACTCTGACTCCCCTGGGCCTCCAGTATCATGCAGCTCCCTCCCCCTGCACCACTGCAACACATGTATCTATTTATGTATAGACACACAAATGTTAAGTGCTTATCTCTAGCTGGGGAGGAGTATGGACCTTTATGCTTTATTAAATGTTTAAATGTATTTTTAAATATATATGCATTGTATACATATACATACATATATATAGCATATGTATATATGACTATATATGAACATATATGAACTGTATGACCTTAGAAAAAGAAAAGAAAAAAATGAGTGTGAAAAAAACTCTTCAGTCCTGTACTATTACATTTCAGTTGTCTATTTCTAAATTTTTGCAAGGTACTTCCACCAGGCTGATTGGAAATCATACTATTAAAATAGCCCCGTTTCCTACTGCTTCATTATTGTTGCTTGTTTTATTTTTTAAAAATTTATTATTTATTTATTTATTCCATGAGCAAGTGAGATGAAGAGAGAGACAGCATCACCAGCAGGCTCTGACCCTGCTACCCACCCCCAGCTTCAATCAGTCCTGGATCAAGGGTACTTGTGTGCATGCATTCTCAGCGACTTCTCCAGACTTGAACTTTCTCATATGGAATTTGACTCACATTGTGTTTTACCACTGTGTCATTGTTTGGCCCCATTTCCTCCCACTTTATACTTATTTCTCACTTTTATCTTCTTTCATCTATATATCCATCTATTTATCCAACCAATAATGTTCTTTTGAACTCTATTACAACAGACACTGGGCTTATGCAATGTAGCCAGTCTATGAAACCTTAATATTTTTCCCTCTTTGTAATTGTCTACATACATTAAAACACATGAAAGGAATTATGAAAATCAAAAGTACATAAGCTTTGGATTTGTGTATCTGATTAAAATCATATTTCATGCCTCATATAAAACTGCATTTAACTATGAAAATATGGTAATGATGTTTTTTATCTTACTTGTAAAAATTCAGTAAATGTCCAGAAACTTCTGAACTATGTCTGTGGAGGAACTATTCTCTCAAAGAAAAGGTTCCAAAAAGTTGTTGATAGGACAATTTGTTTTAAAAAAATGCATATTATAAAATGATAAACTCAAATAAAATTAACATAAGTCTAAATATATTTGTGGTTCTTATAGTTTTTATTTACTCTTTTATAAAAAACATTTTATTTATTTCATTTTTTTTAAGTATATGAGAGAAAGAGAGAGAAAGAAAGGGAAAGTGAGAAAGCAAGCCACCAGGTCCAGAACTCGAACTGTGGTCACCCATGTGAGAGCCCAGCACCTTAACTACCATGCCACCTGCTGGCCCCAATTCTCATAGTATTTAAATTGACATATCTTTAGTCCTTCCTTATTTTGTAGTTGGTGTTTCACATTTTATAACAGATTCTCCTATATACATAATTTAATATAGTTTTACAGGAAGTGTATACATTGCATCATCATAATACCCCACAGCTACCATATTGATTAAACCTGTAGGCTCTGCTCCTAACCTTTGTTTAAATTCTAGCTTCTCCACTTTCTGGCTGTGGAAACTTGGACAAGTTACTTAACTTCTCTGTAAGATAGATAAAATAATTATTCGCTTATAAGGTATGAAAACAAACTAGCGCATAGTAAAGCTAAAAGAGATTTGCCTTTTAATGATGATAATATCATTTTTTACTTTTCTATCATTGTTTTTTTCTGGTGCACCCAATGTTATCCTGTTGGCCGATGATGTATCCTCATGCTTTTATAGCTGTGCCTTTCTTATTGCTATGCTTCAGCTATTTTTGTTGTTGTGCAAGATTGCAAACCTGCAGTGAACTCTCAACACCAATTACTTCCTTAAAATGCAGCAGAATAGGAAGAACAGGATTCAAAAGAGATTTGGATTCAGATTCTGACTCTGCTGATTGTCATCTTTGTATCGTTATGGTAAGTCAGTTATCTTCTTTAAACACACACACACACACACACACACACGCACGCACAGAGTTTCTTTTATACATGATAGAGAGTGTGTGTGGTGTACACAATAGAGGGAGGAAAAGGCAGAGAGAAAGAGAAAGCACTCTTAATAGGGTCTCGTCATGTTGCAAACCCCTTTCCCCAATCGTCCAGTTAGCTCATTAGGATCTTGGACCTGTGCACATGCACTAGGCATGTTTTCAAGCCAACTCTGGAAATCAGATCCCACAGTTGGCTATGTGGTTTCCAGCACTGCTGTTCAGTTTGCTACTACCTAACTACCAAACTGGGCCAGTCAGTTATCTTTTTAAGTGCTCAATTTCTTCACATATAAAATAGGACTCCAATACCTATTGTGAAGAATGTTTGGGTTGTTGCATGAGAACAGTAACTGTATTTTTTCCTAACCTCTATGTGCTGTTTTTTTCTTTTTCTCTAGAATAGAAATCCTTCTTTCTGCCTTCAGCTAGGCTTACCCCACTTTACATACACATATTCACCTTTCTTAATCTGTTTATCTGCTTGAAACCCCTGTTTTCTATTTGTTCCAGATCTAAATTATTTTGCTCATTAAATATCTAAAAAAGTCTTTCTAAATCATTCTTTATTCATATCATTCCTATTATCACCCTAACAACTCTATTGCTCAGTTACAGAAATAAAGTTTTTAAAACTGTTCATCAGGTATCATATTTCATGAAAATGACTACATAGATTTTCATAAAATTTAGATGGTATATTAAGGATAATCTGATGACAAATTGGCCCATGAAGTTACACCCAAAATTCATGCAAGACACCTTGAGACAAACATTTTAAGACATCTACCCTTAAGCACAGAGTACTTAAAAATTTGAAAATTATGCTTGGGGTGATATAACTTATATCAGAATGGGAAGAACAGGATCTAAAAGAGATATGGATTTGGATTCTGACTCTGCTGATTGTTAGTTTTGTATCCTTGTGGTAAGTCAGTTCAATTGGCTATACTAAATTCACTTTGGGAAGCACTAGTGGACACCTTGAGAAAAAGCTATTGTCCCTCTGGAGTGAATTCAGAGATGAGAACAATGAAGATGTTTTGCTGAGAATTTAGCCAGGCAAGCAAAAATGTAGGCCAGAAGAAGACTGAGTCCACCATGAGAGCTGAGATCTAGTGATTTCAGAGATGAGAACAATGAAGATGTTCTACTGAGAATTTACCCTGGTAAAGCCCCTGTCTCCTTCTCTCTGTATCTCTATGTCTCTTTCTGCCTCTCTGTCTCTGTCTTTTCATTTTTTTTTTTTAAATTTAAGGTAAAATATTTTCTTGGCTCTAAATCCTCCTCTATCTTGATAATAATCCCCTCCCTTCTTCCTCTCCCATCTAGGACAGGCCATAAGAAGACTGAGTCCTCCATGAGAGCTGAGATCTACTGATTTTGCATGGTGTGCAAGTGCACCACGCAATTTTAATTTTTTGTTTTTTAAAATTAACAAATAATTTTTTGCTTGTTTGTTTGCTTTTTTCATTTTTTCTCTTTTTTTCTTCCTCTCTTCTTGTTTTCTTATCCTTTTTCTTTTACCTCATCACTTTATTGCTCAGTCTACACTCAATGAGTGTCTAGACAAGTCTAAGTGAAAAGTTGCCAAAATCCTAATACTATTTGGGTCTTCATATTCCTCAACTACAACTGAATCTGTGACACAAAGGGAGAAAAACAATGCCAAAGAGTTCACAGACCACATTTTCTTGTGTTCCTCTGATCGCTCAGATTGATCATCTAGAAAGTAGGAAGAAAAGAATAACCCATCAGGTGACTAGAAATCACTGCAAGGGCATAAGAAATATGTGAAACTAAAATGATACCCCCTAACCCCCAAGGGAAAAGAATAACTCCTCTTCATCCATAGACAGTACAATGAAACTCATGGAAATGTTTGATAAAGATTGTAGAGTATTCATAGTGACAAAGCTAACAGAGGTGGAAGAGAAGACAGACAATGAACACCAGAAAAAAAAGACCAATGAGTTCCAGGAAGTGAGGAAATTCTTGTGAGAGCTGAAAGAGAAAATGCACACCATAAAAAAGAATCAAAAGGAACTGTTGAAGTTGAAGGCTATAATACAGGAAGTCAAAACCTCCTTTGAAAGTATTAAAAGCAGACTAGATTATATAGAAAATCAAAGTTCAGATGTAGAAGACAGAATCGCTGGACTAATAAAATCCACCAGGAAGACGGAGAAAGTAACCCCCCCAAAATGAGAGTAATATACGAGAAATACTAGATACCATTACATGTCCAAATATCTGAATAATCTGTATCCCCGCAGGTGAAGAGACAAATAAGGGCATTGACAATCTATTTCATGAAATGCTGGAAGAAAACTTCCCAAAACTAAAGAGGCATTTAAAGATCCAGACCCAAGAAATACAAAGAACCACAAATAGGACCAACCCAATAAGATCTTCTCCAAGACACACTATAGTCAAAATGACCAGTACCACAGACAGAGACAAGATATTCAGAGTGGCAAGGGAGAAACGTCAAATTACCTATAAAGGATATCCTATCAGGTTAACAGCAGACCACTCATAGGAAACAATGAGAGCAAGGAAAGAATGGGAAAATATATTCAAAATGTTGAGTGAAAAACAATTTCAACCAAGAATACTATATCCAGCAAGATTATAATTCATATAAGAAGAGAAGACAAGAACATTCTCAGATAAACAAAACCTGAATTTATCAACACTAAAGCAGTTCTCCAAGGAAGTGCTATCTCAGGAAAACTAAAGTCAGACACACATAAATAAGACTTCAAAAACAACTAAGAAAATGGCCAGCTTAATGGCAGGGACAAGTCCAGAGTTGAATGTTATCTTCCATAATTTAAACAGAAAGATCAGACCATAAAAGGAGATAGATTAAGTACATGGGTCTGAACTGGTGAAGTAGAATTTTATGACATTTGACTAAAACACTACTGATCTTCTATGCTGTGTTATACAGAGTTAAGGATTTTTGTCTTCTCTTGAATTGTCAATAGATAAAAGTTCTGAAGGCAGTGTTATCCCAGGAAAACTAAAGTCAGACACATGGAAATAAGAGTTCTAAATCAACTAAGAAAATGGACAGCTTAATGGTAGGGATTAATCCAGAGTTGAACATTATCTTCCAGAATTTAAACAGAAAGATCGGACCATAACAGAAGATATAATACATGAGTCTGAACTGGTGAAATAGAATTTTATGACTTTTGACTAAAACATTACTGATCTTCTGTGCTTTATTTTCCAGTGTTAAGGAGTTTTTGTCTTCTCTAGAGTTGTAGACAGGTCCATGTACCTACTATTCAAACAGAATCCTAACCTGTTTCCTGGCTTTAAGTATTAAGCAAAATTCTCTTATCATTTTTTGATTTTGATTTATTCAAGCTAAAAAAAATGCTTTTCTTTTTTTTTTTTAAGAGGGTTTTCTTTTTTTTTTCTTCGCTATAGGGCCTGTGTGTTCGCCAGAAAGACAGAGAGAGACAGAGTGACAAAAAGCGAGAAATCACCCCCGAGGGGGGATGGCCACACCACAATCCCTTCTCCTCCATTCTCCTCTCAGGATCTTGGGCAAGCACACACACGTGCTCAGTGTGAGTTTAAGCCACCGGGTCCGGGACTCGAACCATGGTCGACTACATGGGAGTCCAATGACATAGCCATTATGCGAACTGCTGGTCCCAAAACTGCCTTTCTTGAAATTAAAAAATGTATTTAAAAATACCTAGTTAGTAACCACAGTAAGCTAAATAGCTTCAGTTATATGCTATTTTATAGTATGTTCATTCTGCCCACAGAGATTCATGCCTAATGTCAATTTTTGTTCACAGATGTATATATATTAGCTGAACTTACTACTGAAACTATTTAGATTAATTAAGATATTTTGTGAATCAATACAATGTGGGAAAGAAAAAAAGAATAGAAAGCAACTGCAGATACCAGAGATAGGGTGGGAGGAAGATGGGAAGTGGCAGAGGGTGAGAAATAGTGGGAAACATTATATAAAAGAAACATGAAATGGAAAATTATTTGTTGATGATAACATGTATGATTAAGACACTTTACAGTATATTCTGCTTGGAAAATAACATTTTATATGTTGTGGTGATATTCAGTGAAAGTATGTAAAATAAACAAATTAAAAATAAAAAAAGTAAAAAGTAAAAAAATAATTTAAAAATGAGAATAAATAATTATAATAATCTAAAAAAGATGAAAAACTATTTGATGATGATATGGATAGTAATGTCTTTGTCTTGACTGATATGTATGGTAATAGTACTGGAAAAAGAAATGTAATACACTATAAGATATATGTGATTCAATGTAATATAAACAGGATTATGATAATAAATAAAATTAAATAAAAGAAAAAGCTATATAAAAAAGCTATCATCCCTCTGAACTGCTAAAACTGAAGAACAATTAACTACTATTTTGAACTCACATTCTGTAGACAAAAAAATACCAATCAAATCAAATCAAATTAAAAGTAATATCTTTAAAAAATGTTGCATAATCAAAGGTCACAAAGACAGAGGCTTTGATCACTGATGCTGAATTCTGAACAAGCCACTTGTCATAGACAGCTCCATGTGGTACACTCCAAAATGAGTAAAAGCAGGAGTGATTTTGTGTTTAAGATTGGTTAATGACTTTCCTGAGTGTGACTAGGTAAGCCAGTTGGTTTGTATACAAAACAGTCTTTCTCTCTGGGTCCAGTAGGTGGCATAGTGGTTAAGGTGCTGGACTCTCAAAGTGTCTAAATGTGGTTCAAGTCCTGAACCCTGCGACTTAAAGCTCTTTCTGGGCACATGTGCATGTGTGCCCAAAATCGAGAGGAGAATGAAGAAGGGATTATGAAGTGGTCACCTCCCCCGCCCGGGGGATGATTTCTCGCTTTCCATCTCTGTCTCTCTCAGTCTACTGCTGAGCACACAAGCTCTATAGCAAAAATCTTGAAAAAAATAAACAACAAAAACAACAAAATCAATGATCTCTGAAATGCCAGAATCAGAATTTATGTCCTTAATGTAGGAATACCTAGCAAAATCATCTGTGGTGTTTTGAAATGAAAATCCTAATGTCACATATTTTGATTAAGTAGATCAAAGATGGTAGCTGAATCACAGCTTTTCAAGAAACAATAAAAGTAAGACTTTTGTATAATATTTTATTACCAGGCTCTTTGAAGTGAACATGACTCCATCTCACAGTTAGTTTGAACTTAAACACTGAAATTATTCTAGTATTTACTTTTTAAATTTTTTTTTAAATTTTTTTAATTTTTTTTTTTTAGATTTTTACTATAGGATGGATGTACTTGCCAGATAAACAGAAAGCGAGAAATCATACCTCAGGGAGAATGGCCACAATGTGGTTCATTCTCCATTCTTTTCTTGGGATTTTAGGCATGCACACACACATGTGTGGTATGATTTTTAAGTCACTGGGTCTGAGACTTGAACTGCAGTCAACTATATGGGAATATAGAAAAGTAATCATTATGCCATCTGCAAGTCCCATATTTACTTCTTTTAAAGCAAGAAAAATATCTTTTAAAAATGCATATTTAAGAGGCTGGCAGGTGGTGTGGTGATTGAGGGTGTTGGACTCCCACATGGCCAACCATAGTTCAAGTCCTGGATCTGGTGGTTTGCTTTCCCATTCTCTCTCTCTCTCTCTCACTCTGCCCCTGTCTGGTCAAATTGAAATAAATAAATATATAAATAAATAAAGTTAAATAAAAAATTATTTAGAAAAAAATACATAGTACAGAATTAAAAAAAATTAAAGTATATTCAGAAATATTTTAAAAGAAATATATCAAAAGAGAAGAAAAAAAAGGATCCATAATGCCATGCACATTTAAGCAAAACTCTAAAGATTGAATAAAAAACTAGTGGGAGGGCCAGGTCCATGGCCCAGTGGTTAAAGGAGTTGGATCTCACATGGCTGACTAGAGTTTAAATACCAATACTTGGCTGCTTCACACTGCTAGGCATACATAAATGCATGCTCACAAGCCCAAGAGGATGGAGAAATGAAGGAGAAGGGATTGAGACATGACCATCTCTCATTGAAGGGTGTTTTTCTCCCTCTCTTTCTCTTTGTTTCTCTGTCTCTCTCTCTGACAAATGCACATGCACTCTGGGGTGAGGGTGGGAAACAACAACAACAAAGAAACAAGTAGAAATCCAAAAAGATTAAAAATAAATAAATAACATTTTTTTCTAGGAATTCAGCAAATGAATTTTAGAAAACAAAGATGACTAGTAGACACAACTGTTTTCCTACATGTGGAGTCTCCCCTACGCAGACCACATATGTGCCAGCTACATGGGTGGAGGCTTGAGCTTTGTCACGGTAAGAGATTTTCAATTTTTACTTCTGCAAAATGGCCCAGAGAAACACATATATCTTGCAATATCCAAATGCTGAGGATATTTAAAATCCTCCTATTAAAAAAATCATTTTTCCATGATACAAACATTTATAATTTCCTAGCAGTTTTGAAGGGCTGTAACATTCCAGTAGTTTCACTTGGCCTTAATCCAGGATACTGTAGGTGTAGGTATGGTCACATCAGGTGATTGGGAACAGAGAGAAAAAGTAAACCTACTTTTTCTTTATCTCATTTCCTATTCAGAAGCCTTCTTAGAATTTCTTAAAAATATGCTGATGTAAGGGGCCAGAAGGTGGCTCTGAGATTAAGGCTTTGGATCCCACATGGCCCACCTCTACCATTCGAGTTCCCGACCCGACAGCCTGAAAAACACACTGGCAGCATGTGTATGCATGCCTCAAATCCTGAGAGTAGTATGGAGGAGAAGGGATTGCAGCATGGCCAACCCCCCTGTGGAGTGATTTCTCACTTTTTCTGTCTCTCTAACTCTCTCCAGCAAGCACATACACCCTACAGCAAAAATATTCTAAAAAAAAAAAAAAAAAAAGTTTGATATGAAAGCAGTTACCAAAAATTGTTTTCTTTTCTTTTGAAATTAATTCCTCTCTCTTCAC